>NW_016690199.1:575790-703933 GCF_001604755.1 Lepidothrix coronata | reverse complement strand
GCCACCTCTGTTTGACTCTGGGGATTTGCTCTGACTGCAGCCATTAGAGGTTCCTACCCTGCACACGGAGGGATCGATTGCTGAAAGCCCTGATTCATACCAGTGCACTTCATCATGGTGGTGAGCCAGAAAGTGACCCCACAGGGTGCTTCTACCCCTATGCTGCAGTCCTGGCTACACAAAACTGGGAGCAGGTGAAATCCTTCAGCACAGAAAAGGTCCAGCCAGGGCAGTGCCAGGGTTCAGGAGTACAAGACTGCCCTGAAAGCATTCTAAGGAGGAGGGGGGGGAGGATGAGACAGAGTGTGAAATATCTGTTATCTCCTTTTCCAGAAAAAAAGGGAGGGGAAAGGAGGTAAAAATAAGTCTTCAGCCCAGCTTCTAAAAGCCAGAAGAATTTAACAATAAGCACAACAGCAGCCACATGTCTAATGTGCCAGCCCCAGGCAAGAAGGACAAAATGTCAGAGCAGTGGATATTAAGCAGATAAATCTGATCTCGCTTTCCCCTAGTGCAGAAATGGCTGCTCGATGAAACAAGGAGGATTAACTGTATTGCAAACAGTGCTGAGCAAGAGACTAGAAAAATAAACCAAGGTGGACAGAGCAACTCACATGTGGGGCAGACACATCTGGCTCCAAATCTTCCGGTGGTGTAAACTGATGTAATTTTGCTGACTATCACCAGGAGAGAACCTGGCCTAAAATATGGAAATTAAATGTTCTCTGAATAGCTATAAAATTCTTTGCTGTGCTGAAATCTACCTGTTTCCCTGGCTCTCTCCACTCATCAACACTAATGCAGAATAAAAAGGCCACAAGTATCAAATGCATTGGCCCCTGATGACAAGTAGTGATTTTTGACATTTCTCCCTTTGGTACTCTTGTAATAAATAATAATAAGCAGAAATTAACTTCAGTCACTAGATATGTGGAATGTTTGACACAGGTTTTGGTCAAGATGTCACACCAGAAAGCTGTGTTTTCAGAACTGAGGAGTCACCCCCAGTTCCCACGTGGGTCAGCAGCTGCAGAGGCTGCTCAGACAGTATCAGACTCTGGCTGCTGGTTTTCAATTACCCCAGCTGGACTATAGGTACAACATGGGATATGCAGGTCCATTACTAAATCAATACATCAATCAGAGTAACACAAATACGGAGGGAGAATGAGCATCACGCCTATTAACAGACTGGGGACATGATCCTGCTCTCGTTTTAAGCAGGGGTAAAGTCTCCCTTGGGTTGCACGGGCAAACAATTAATCCTTTTCTGATAGTCCTGTCAAGAGGAACTGGGAATCTGTTACACAATCCTGGGTGGTCTATTTACATAGGGTCAAGTACAAAGAGGACTAAAGTGCCCCGGACAAACCCGCAAAGGCCAATTAAGAAAAAAAAAAGCCAGGAAAATACTTCAAAGGAGCTTTTTTTTTTTTTTTTGTAGTCCTGGTTATATTTCAATTCTTTTAATTTTAAAGTTCCTGAAAAGACACAGCATGTCAGAAAGTTCAAAGCTGGAGGGAAGAGTAAGACCTGAAGCCCTGAATAGCTCGGACAGTGGGAGATTTGTTACCCCTATAGTGGTGTGGGGACCTCCCAGTTAGATGGACTGGCCCCCTCCACCAGGGGCTGCACAGCTATTGCTGGTCCTGTCATTCAGCACTCTCACCTCCAGGTTGGACACAGGTTTTCAAGGGTATCCTTGAGATTGGGTTTTAGTGGACTTCACCAAACCACTTTTGAGAGTCTATAATATCACTGTTTAACTGTGGCACAGATGAGAAGGGAGCCTGGTCCACAAGTCTTAGGCTCAGACACAGGAACTGCTCCTTCCTTAAGCACCTAGGAGTAAGAAGGAAAAAAAGGATGGGGAAGACAATGTCGGCATAATGAATGCTCCTTCACTTTTCTCCCATCCCTGGCAGGAAAGAGGAGGATGAGTCACAATTGACATCACAAAAGGCTGGGTTAGGAGCTTTTTTTTTGAAGTAAATCTGAGCTTGCATGCTGCAGACTTTAATGAGAAGTTAATTTGAGCCTGTTGGAAAGGGAAAGGTGAAAGACTTAATGACTATTTCAGGATGAATTTGGCCTTGGCAAGCTATACACAGATGGATTTAGTTTTCTCTCACAGTGAATTATTCAGAAGCATGGGACTATTACTGTGGGGAAGAGAAACACTTGAGAAAGAGGTGTGATCAATCGAGAGAAGTGATTAAAATCACTGGGGAAAGCTGTTTGCTGTTTGAGAACTGGGAGGGAAAGAGACAGCATGTTACAGAGATGGATGTGCAAGCTCAGGTAAAACAGGTAAGAAGGCAACCTGTGGTGGGGCACAGCCCTGACACCTCACCACTGTGTGTGTTCATGGCAGAAATGGTCTGGACAAGGATCATTTAAAACTGAAGAACTCCTTCCCAGCTGGGAAACGACAGGCTCCGGAGTCCTGCTTTTGCAGCAGTGGCTGTGGAGCCAATGAGGAAATGCAAGATGAAAGCATTTCTGAAAAGCAAAATAAAGGAAAAATGTGTACACAAATCCAGCATAGAGCCTCACAGGGAGATTTAAATATCAGCCTCACTCTGAAAGCCAAAGCTTAATCAAATGGCGACTGCCAACTCTGAAGAGATGCCAAGGAGAATAATTTATTGGCATATTTGAAGGCACTTTTAATATCTATCTGCCTTTGTTAGCAGGCTCTTCAGCTCTGATGATAAAGCATTGAGCTCATCTAGCTCCCTCTTTGATTTTAGTGGGTCCATCATTGTGTTGTTTCTTTTTCTTTTAAGTTTTGTCAAAAAAATACTCCCAGCATCTAGTTCATTCAAAACCAAGTTCATTTTATATTCATATGCTATTCCAGCACTGCATATGAAACAGATTATCTGCCTTTTTCTGTCTCTTGGGAAGAAAGAAACTGGCCCAGATCTGTAGGATGCAAGTGTGAAGGAGAGGCATGCACCTTGTGTAGAGTGATGAAAGAGAAAAGTAGGCACCCCTGCACCACCAGCATCTGGCTGCCTCTTCTCACACCTCAGAAGTGTTTGGAGAGGGCTGGGAAGCACAAACATAGGGGTTTGGTCTAGCTCACATGTGGCCAAACTGACTGCCCAGGACTTAGAGAAAAGGCCAGGCACAAAGGCAGTAGGAAGCACATATGGACTGTTCCTGAATGTGTCAAGTAAAGCACAGTTCAGGTATTCTGAGTGATGTGTTGAGGCAGGATGCAGACACCCACCGTGGTATCTGAGCTGATGACAGCTACTTCTGATTTCCCAGGATCCAGGGATGTTCAACCCCAAGTGACTGCAGAGTATGAAGAGAATAAAAGTCCAGAAGACCTCACCCTGTGTGCTTATGTCAGAGGCGAGCAGCTGCAGTGAGTAGGCAGCTTGGATCATCCACACCTCTCCTGAACTTAGATGTCCTTGCCAGCAGTCTGAAATCAGCCCTTTCCCATCCACTCCTCTGTCACAGCAAACTGCTTGCTTTGATTATGTTAAAAAATCTGCCTCTAAGCCTTTCTGCTGCAAGAATTCCATCCCTTTGCCTCCTCTCCTCATTAATGGCATTTTCAAGTTGCCTGCAGTGGTGGGGGCCAGTCTGGTTCAGCATAGAGCTCTCACCATCCACAAAGCCCTTCTGAAAATTAGGGGTCCTGGCCAAGGGTTTGGGCACTCATGGTGGCATCCCCTTAGGGTGGGTAGTTCACTCCTCCTGCAGCACAGCTCAGTGCTTGCTTTGCTTTCTCTCCTTCAGCAGGCCCTGGATGGAATTTCCCTAAGGAAATTTCTTTTCTGCATCTGTATGTGGCCTTCCAGTACTTAAAGGGAGCTTATAAAAAAAAGGGATAGGGACTTCTTACACAGGGAGGTAGCGACAGGACAAGGGGAACAGTTTTAAACTAGAAGAGGAGAGATATAGACTAGATACAAGGAAGAAATTCTTGACTGTGGGGTGGTGAGGCACTGCCACAGGTTGCCCAGAGAAGTTGTGGATGACTCATCCCTGAAAGTGTTCAAGGCCAGGTTGGATGGGGCTTTGAGCAGCCTCATCTAGTGGAAGGTGTCCCTGGCCATGGCAGGGGGTTGGAATTGGGTGATCTTTAAGGTCCCTTCCAACCGAACCCAACCCACTCTGTGATCTCTCCCATCTTCTTGCTTCTCGGCCCATTATAGTAAGTGCCTGCACAGCCTGAGTCTCCAAAGGCTCTGCTGGAGCTGTTACTCTGCATCCAGTCAGACTGGACTGCCCTGTGCACTGACCATGTGGGACATTAGAACTTCCTCATTATTTCTGTGGAATGATAACTGCTTCCCAGAAAGTCCTGGATTCAGCTCACACACACACAGCAATAACAATAACATTTATCTCACTTTACCATCCCCCAGAATTCCTGAGAAACAATGGGAAGCACTGCTCCTTTTCACCAGAAGGAGGGACAGAGGAAAGTACCCTTCAAATTTAGTTTTTCCTCACTGAGTATCAGCCGGAACTTTAGGGAAGAAAATCCTACACACACTTTCCTAACAGCCACAGAATTTATCTATGTACATATATGGATACACACAGGAAATGCCAACTCCCCCACCTTGTGCTCTGACAGCCACAAACGAGCCCACGAAACACAGGCCATCAGAGCAGGACCTGGCTCCTGCTGACCCACAGAGCATCAGTATTGCTGCAGCTGAGTCCAAAGCACCAATTCCCAGACATGACATGTTGACCTGGCATTGCAAAAGGGATTTTACACAAATCTGCAAGAACAAAGTTTAAAGGGTATCTGGCACCGGGTAAGTGAACTCAGTGACACAAAGCAGGAAAGAGTTCACTCAAGCAGACCATTTGCCTTCTGAGTCAGCGTCACTTCCAGATTACTGTTCCCTAGAAAAACAGATCAACTTCAGGTTTTTCTCTTGCATTCTCGGCACTGTGTTGGTGATGCAATTTTTCTCTGAGATACATGTCACGCTTGCTCTCAGCTAAGCTCCCTCACCTTTCCATCCCTCTCACTCTTCACACTAATCCATTGGAATTTGGACTCCCCTGTGCTGTTCCACCTGTGCTGGGTGAGAGCAGAGCCTGCTAAAACCACAGCCAATTTCCTCTGCACCTTCCTCTTTTCTTGCCTAGTGTTTATTTTTCACAAAAAACCACTTGAAGGGGGACATTACCACTTCTGCCTCTTAACTCCACTAGTGTTTTCCTCAAAATGCATGTTTTTAACCAGCTGGAGGAAGGACAGGCTTTAGTCTCATTTGTGTCCTCAAAGTATATAGATACAGGCAAGGTTGCCTAAGCCTCACTTTTGGAAGGGGCATTTCAGCTAGGCCAGAAGTGTTTCAGAGCCCTCATTAAGACTAGAGGTTAGCATACAAATGCCAAGAGTCACCCTCTGCTTCAGCAAACTCAGCCATGACAGGAATTCAGAAATACAGGGTGCAGAAGGCAGAGCAATGCTAACATTTCCCTGGGGAGATGCTGCTTTCCAGCCCCTGCTGTTACCAGGCTCTGAGGGCGAAAACGTCTAAGCTGCAATTGCTCATCCAAATTTCCAAGCCTTTGGGCCAGCCATGGCTACTTCAGATCATCAGTCCATGGAGCGACTCAATAGGCTTAGCCCTTCTCTCCTCATCCGAAACCAGACTTGGGAAGGAAAATCCCTGCAGCTTTCCCTGTGAATTTGCTTCCCATTACGCCATCGACTTTTGAGACCTGATTTTCACTGTGTCCCTCCATTCTGCCCTCCAGCTAAGCTGACTGTGAGCAAGGCAGTGGGATTGAATTGCATCTGAGAAAGCCATACATGAGGCGAGTGAAACACGCTGCCAAAATACCACCCCGCTTATGGGAAGCAAGAGGATTGTATTTCATTTTGCAGTTCACTCAGCTGAATCCCAAAGCCTCTGGCTGCCTGGAAAGCTCCCCTCTCTGCTCCAGCACTTTTTGCTAGTGACAGTTAACAAATTCAGAATATTGATATGCTGTAACAAAGCAATCTCTAGCTGCACTCTCACTGTAGAAGATTCGGTGCAGCAGTCTCTGCTCTCTGTGTGCTCATGCGGTTTCTCTTTCACAGTCTCTCCATCATTAGACACTGGTGATTACTTTGTCAGCTGATGGCAGAGAGTATTTGAAAGAATTTATTTTACACACACAAACTCAATAGCTCCTCTGGCATAAACTCCCCGTGAGTGCATTCAGGTAAAGCTATGGAGAAACCTTTTTCATTTGGGAATCAAAATCAAAGCAAAACGTAAGTCTAGAATAAGCTGGAGTGATCTGAATCCAGTCAGCAGCAATTCTGCTTTTCTGCACTTTTTTACTCCTACAAGCAAATCCATGCCCAGTTTGAGTTGCTCACACAAGCAGAGGAGACTCAGTTTGAGTCCTCTCCTCCTGACTTGAAGCATCAATACCTGAATTCCCCAGTGACACATTCATACAGGGCAGGGTACACAAGTGAGATGTCCTGTTTTCCTCCTCTGGGAATACTGACTCCAGTGAAATCCTGCTGACTTTACTGATTTACCTCTGTCCTACTGTCTCCCCAGCTCCTGAGGGAAAATATCAAGGACAAAAAAACATTAAAAAGGAAACGGATAAAAACTTACTTTTCTAGAGCCCAAATATTTCTGCTTTCAATTCTATACTAAGTCCCAGGGCACTGGGGTTGGTTTTGTTTTCCTTGGTACCAGTGCTCAAAAACCTTCCAGGAACACCCAGTGACGCAAATGAAGTCCTAAGGACGTGGTTTTGTTATTATCAGGAAACTGCAAAGATGAACAAGGTGCAACCTTCAGAAATCATGTGGTTTCTGGTGGGGGGAAATTGGTGAAGCACAATTACGCAAAACGAAAGCAAAACAAGGTAACAGCATCTGTGAAATGGGTCCTAAAACCTATTATCCTTGTTCAAAATGATGCTCCTCACGAAGGCAAACAGATCAAATGCTTTCTGAACTTAGATATATCCATTTGTACAGCGTCTCTAAGCACCTACACCTAATTGCATCTTCCTAGCAGAAGAATTTGATTTTCATTTCAGAGCTTTGTACCCTTCAAGACTCAGTGAATTCTCACTAGTCCTGTTCAAGGTTAGAGGCCAGAACTTTTAGTGAGGGGATAATCCAGTTATTAAGGCTATTATGGCCTTATCCTGCAATACAAGAGAACCCAGGTTTAATTCCCTGATCTTCCATAGGCTTCCGTGCCATGTAATTACTTATAATCATTTATGTCACTGCAGTAGTTGAATGCTCTGATTTCCAAGAGCTCTTAACATCATGGGTTAGAAAGCACTGTCACAGCTGTAAATCAGGGAGCTCAAGTGCATGTTTTGTTGGAGGTAAACACAGCAGTTATTAGAAGATGCTCATGCAGTCATAATGCTCTATCTAAGAGAAATATTAGCATCAGAAGTCTGGGAGAAAAAAAAAATCTACATATTTAGCAGCTAGAAAATCTACTATCTTCCTTAAAAAAACCCAGGTTTACCATACTGTGTTATACTGACACCTAAAAACACTGACCAAACGTTGTACACTGCAAATATAATATCTCAGCAGCGAGTGAACTGTTATAACTGAAAATAAAGCAAACTGTGGGGAGGTTGTTCCATCTTAATCTAGAGCCTCAGACAATGTCATAACAGGCTGTTTTCTTCCCATTAAAGCCAACATGCTCTGATGCCTCTAAAAACTCAGTGTAAGAAAGGAACGAGGAAATAAGGAGCTCTTCTAGTGAACAGCTCTTGAACCCAAAAGCAGCTACTGTGAAGCTGGAGAAATTCAGGCTGCAGCCAACAACCATCAGTGCTGTAAAACAAGATGCAAAAGTCACCTCCAGGTAGCGGCCACCCAGGGAACAGAAACACTGAAGAACTGAAGGTTCAGTGAGAATTTCAGTTGCAACTTTATCACAAGGTTCCTGGTTAATGCTCTGAATTTCAGCCTTTTTCCCCGAGCAGACATAGGGTAGTGGTTCCCTTGAGCAGTGCATGTGCATTTCAGAGAGGCAGTTTTGGTTTCATTTAGGTTTCATCAGCAACACGTGATAGAGCAGACAAGCAGAGTGGCTGGAGAGATTTATCAGGCAAGTAACCAGCAGTTACTAAGCTGGGCAGTTTTGGAAACACTCAATCGCTTTCTATTTAAATTCTTAGCTCCCTCCTCAATTCTGGCCTTTTTTCTCCAGTACCCCTCATCATGTTTCTTGCCTGTTAATGACAGAAGGGACCCACTGTTAAAATTTGGGCTCTGAACACAAGCTAGAGCAGCCAGGGATGACTGCAGCTGCACCGACTGTTTTTATAAGGCTCCAATCAGAATTAAGAAAATAAGCTTTTCATCAAGAGGCTAAAACACAAATCATATTTTACTACCTTCTGAGACTCCTGTTATGATGAGCATCTACCTGACCACATTTTACCTCCATGTCATACTTATGCAAGACACCTGCAACAAATCCATTCTGCTATTACTTCAGCTGAACAGGAATTGGCTCAGGCGTTCAAGAATCCCAGTCCAACCATATGAACACTGCCACAGAAGCTGCAATGAACCTGAACTTCACATTTTTATATTTTATATACGTTGCAGGTTACTTCCAAAACCCAAGAGGGCCTTCAGCATGACAAACAATCACTCCTGGGCACAACTTGTGATTTAAAAACTCCTCTGCCTCCTCAAGAAGTGGATTTTTTTTCTCAATTGATTTCTGTGGAATTTATCAGATGCGTTTTCAGCTACAGAAAGTAGTTGCTCAATTCTTACACAACAGAAACCCTTCAGCAGAAAACTTCCAGATTTTTACTACTAAAAAGCTGACGAAAACAAGCTCTCTTCTTTCCCTCAAATGGGCCCATCATTGATTGCCCCATTTCTTTGTATCAGTGCTTCACAAGTTAATGTAAATTAATACGTTATGCAACCATTTCTTAGATCCTCTATTGCCACAATATTTAGTAATATCCAGTCTTATATACATCTTTGTTCACTGTGCTTTTGCAAGAAAAGGGAATACGCTGATCCCTCTCTCTCTCCAAAGACTGCTTAGAGATATTAAGTGATTTGATGAGGGGCAGGAAGCAGAAGTAAGCCTAGTAAGGTCTATAGTTTAATCACCTTTTGATTCATTACAGAAAAGCCAGGTACTTCCAGTGCACTAGGCTCCCACACAGCCCAAAATCTTACAAAGCTTCATTCCCATTCCACAGGAAAAGATTTGAGGCATGTGGATAAAAGAATCATGGAAAAAGTGAGGAGTACTACAGTAGGACAAGGACAAAGTGTCGCCAGCAATAGCTCTCCTCAAGCTCTCTGTTGTACAGCCCCTTTTTTTAACTCCCTAACACACAAAAATTAAACCCCTGTCTTTGCATGCAGGTAGGCAGCAATCCTGGGGGATTTAGTTATTACCCACAGTCAGTACGAAGGATTATCATGAAGCCCTCAGTTCTTTGCCACTGCAGTCACATGAAAACCATACAGTCAGTACATACTAAACACTGTGTTTACCTGCTGCTTCGTTCTGGACGATGATCGCGTGCTGTCAATCATTAAGCCACCAGGAAAATGCCCAGACACACAGACATGCTCACACTTCTCTTGCCAAGTTGGCTACTGAGCCGTACAAAGGCCATAACTACGCAAACACACCTAAGTGTGGCAGGATGTGTTCTTTTTGTTTACCCTTCAATCCAAGATAAGAAGAGGGCCAGGGTCAGGGTAACTGCAATTTCTGCGTGCCAATACCCCAGCCCTGTTTTCCTTTGCTGGAGTTAGGATAAAGAAAGCCAGGACAGAGAGGAAATGGACAAAGAAACTCACTGCTTTGAGGATTGCCACTGCATCCTGCTGGAGCCACGTCGGGTAGACGACTTCGTCGTTGAGAATGGCCTCGAAGAGGTCGTCCTCGTTCTCCGCCTCGAAGGGCGCGTGGCCGCACAGCATCTCGTACAGCAGCACACCCATGGCCCACCAGTCCACGTCAGGGCCATACAGCATCTCCTGCAGGATCTGGGGAAAAGGTGGGAAAGAAGTATCAACCCTGAAGCTTCGCAAACCGAGCAGGACAGGAAAAAGGATTTGGAATCGTTAATGCACAAGTTCTTGCTATGTCCTAACAGTGCTCTCTGCTAGGCTGCTGGATGTCCAGGAACATAAAGGTGATCTCACTCTAGGAATGCTCAGATCAGCACAGAGGTACCTCAGTGATACAAGGGGTGAACTAGTTTAGCTGCTCACAGGGTCACCTGGGAAACAAGCCCCTAGAGTGATGCTGGGGTTGAGCTGGAGAGGAGGTACTTCGGCAAAACTGGCTGAGCAGCCAAGTGTGTGAGTTGACATCGCCTCTTCCTTGCCCCTGGGAAGGAAATGTTTACCCGGTTCCAATGGCAAAGCTTTCAGCTGGAGAGGGGAAGGAGTGTGAGTGTGTGAGAATGGTACAAACACGAACCACGGACAAAAATTCAATTGTGCTGAAGGATCTGAAACCCTGTCAGAACATCTGGCAGCATCTGATCCTTGAAGAGGTGTTTATTAATTTTGTAGTGAGCTTGGGGAATGACAGGGAATGCAAGGAGGTAGAAAAAGGAACTGGAAAACAAAGGAGAATTCACTCTTCTTTCAAATCAAACTGGGACAGCATCTGTATGTGACACTCAAGATTTTTGCAGCTCTATTTCCATTTTTCATCTCATGTTTTCTAATCAAAAATATAGGCTTACTCTGGTGCATACAGCAGCCCGAAGATTTACTCATACTTTGTTTGCACAAGGGACTGATTACACATTTAGGAGGAAGCCTTGAGCTTGGCAGTCAAACAAGGCACAGCTAAAGATACCAGGGAGTACACTGGCTGTTCCAAAGCTAACCTGTGCTTTCCATATCGTAACCAAGTTTTCCTGGCCAAAGAAAGGTTTCCTATACCTCTGGAGCAATGTAGTCTGGCGTACCACAGAAGGTGGCCGTGGTGATGCCGTCATGAATGCCCTCTTTGCACATTCCAAAGTCTGCCAGCTTGCAGTGCCCCTCGTAGTCCAGCAGCACATTGTCCAGTTTCAAGTCCCTGCAATGAGAATCATTCACAGAGTTGCTACGTGCTTGGAGCAGCCCCAGCACAGATGGAGGCAGCATCCCAGGCCTCAGAAGCTCAACCTGTAAACTGGACAAGATTCATCATCACAAAAAAATAAACAAAAGTCATGCAGGATGGGGTTTTCTTTTACTTCATCTCTTACAAAAGGGAGGGAAGAACAAACACCATTCTGCCGAATAGCATTTAAAACGGGCAGGTGCTACAGGATTTCGCCCACATGGCTTTCCAAACTCACCACAAGCCTGGCTGGCAGGGGTCCTGCTCATTTAGCTCTGGGACTCACTGGAGCAGAGGTTGCCAGAGCTGTCAGATTGCGTAAGGATGTTATGATGCAGCAAAATGCACCGCACGGGACGTGCTCTGATTCAGCAAAGCACTGGAGCAGATGGCTGGAGCTTGGGAGGTGAACAAGACCTCTGCAGAGGGGTAGCAGATCCCCTCTTCTCCCAAGGTGTGGGGGTTTCAGCCACAGACTTCCCTGTATCGGGGCAAGTCTGACTAATAAACCCCAACTGGAGCATTATCCAGGCTCAGAAGAAAAGAAACTTCCTGCCGACATCACACCACATGGGCAGTGGGAATCTCTGGGCAGCATGGGATGCCTCCACCATAAGGCAAAGTTTTTAAATCCTCCCAGCTGTATTGATTCCAGCAGCACACTAATATAAGAAGTGAACTTTCCCCATAGTGCTCATTCGGGTAGGGACCTCCTTGTCATTGTCAAGAGACCTGCAGCCCAACAAGCTGCAGAGAGGCACATTTTCCAATACATCACCTTTAACAGCCAGGCAGCTCCTCATCAAAAGCAGATCTGTCAAAATGAGAGAGCCCTAACTAAGCTTATCAGCTTGCCTGACCTTGAGACTGCCCAAGGGAATAGCCCACAGTCAGAAGCACTGTCAGGAACATGACCAGAAAGCATGGGGTCACCTGCAGACTTAGGCAATGCCTGCCTAAAAATACACCAGCTCATAGCA
Organism: Lepidothrix coronata; assembly: GCF_001604755.1. Classification (NCBI taxonomy): domain Eukaryota; kingdom Metazoa; phylum Chordata; class Aves; order Passeriformes; family Pipridae; genus Lepidothrix; species Lepidothrix coronata. The sequence continues at coordinate 691,857 of NW_016690199.1, read as the reverse complement.
CCTCTGTTTTTCAGCTGTCAAACGAGCTCCAGGCACCACTGGAGATGGAGGAAAGGAGCTATGATGGGAGCTCTGTGCAGCACAAACATGTCACAGCTCATTTTTTGAACTGTCTCAGGTATTGGCCCAAGAGCTGCCCAGAACCCTCACAGCAGCTCTGTGGCAGGGAGGTGTTACCATCACCATTTTACTGAGGTGGAGGACACCTTGTAGTCCTAGACAAAGGCACCTTCAAAGTCATTCCTATGCCCAGATCATGACCAAAAAACTAAATACATTTGATGGTCTCAGGGCCTCTTAAAGCCATGCTGGATCTGATCCACTTTGCCCTCTGGTTGGACATCTATTTCCCTGGAAAGCGGGAGCAATGGGGAGGGTGGTAACACAGTATCATAGAATTGAAGAACTGGAAGAGACTTTAAAGATCATCTGGTTCCAAGCCCACTGCCATGGGCAGAGGCACCTTCCATTAGACCAAAAGCCCCACCCAAACTGGCCTTGAACACTTCTGGGGATGGGTGATCCAAAGTTTCTCTGGACAGCCTGTGATAGTGCCTCACTACCCTCTGAGTAAAGACCTTCTTCCTAATATCTAATGTAAATCTCTCCTCTTTTAGTTTAAAATGGTTCCCATCCTATCATAGGTGGTGGCATCTCCATATCACCATGAAAACCCATGGGTGAGCTGAAATCTGAATTCAGCCTGATCCTGTTCATCCTCCATCTGTGATCCTAAAGTGAAAATCATGTGGTTGATGGCTCTGCTGTGCATTGGCATTTCCACAGCCCATACCACCACAGGAAGCTTCTCTGGGGCTTGAGACATCTCTCCCTCAACTTCACTGCTGCAGTGGAAAGATCAAGGACACATTGTGTTAAGACAATCAGAGCCACATCCTCTCCTAAAGAGATAAGGAAAAGTATTATTACTCTATTGAATGGATGGGAAAGCAAGGGATAGAGGTTAAGAAACTTGCCCGTGTCCCCCAGAGACAAGACTGAACACCAGCTTCCTGAATTCCAGGTCCAGATCTTAATCACAAGATCACACATCCTCTCTTTTCAACTTTAACTCAGCTTGGCAACACAAGCCAGCAAAAGGCCTGCTGCAATGCTTCTGCCCTTCCCAGCAGGCCCATCAGCCATCCAGTGGCCACTGAAATCTGGATGACAGGGACAGTGCCCACGCCTGTGTCCCGCTGCAGTGTTTGCTCTGGGCGGGACGCTCAGTGGGAGACACTTATTTTTTTCCCTTCTGAGAATCACGAATGGCTGCTAAGGCCTGTGGGCAAAAGCTTGTCCTGGAAAGGCTTTAGGCGAGCACAGTGAGAGGTATTGTGCTTGGTCGCCCATGACAGTCCATCTTCAGCACCACTTTACAGCCAAAGCTCCTGTTGCTCTTCCCTGTGGTTCCTGGCAGAGCCAGGAAGCCCTCCAAGCACAAAGGCAGGCCTTGTTTCCAGGAATCTGCAGCGATGTGGTTGAAACGTGCAGTTTATTCTTGGCTTGGGTTTAAATGTAGCAAACACTACTTGGTCCTGGGCAGTGCTGACTGTAGTGGTGTGCCCTTAAAGGTACAACTGGAAGGGGAATTTTGGTGAACTCACTTGATAATCCCCTTGAAAACCTCCCCTCACTCCCTGCAACATCAACCATGTCCTGGCATGCTTTGGGAATACCTCAAAATATACCATCCTTACATCTGAGTCAGCAGAAAGAGTCACGTACATGGAGCAGCAAGAGACAGCTACAGAGCAGGGCCGGCTCTGCTGACCACATCTCCAGGCAAGCTGCCACTTCCCAGTCTCTGCCCCATAGGATATGCTGCAGGAGCCCCCAGACCCCTGTTAGCTGCATAATGCACCATGCTCAGCACAACTCTGCCGGTGTGAGAGCGCTTTGCGTTCGCTGCATCCTCCCAGAGAGCCTCTACCTGTGTGACTGCCACTGAATTTAAACTCTCTGCCTCTCACTGGATGAGCACAGTTTTAACCACACGAGGCAAACCTCCAGCCCTTTGGCTTCTCCACATGGCACGCTACACTCATTAACAGTGCCTGTTGTCTCCTCCTGCAGCTGAAATACCAGCTTCTCTTTACTTCTGTCCAGCAACGTGAAATCCAACATTTTCTATTTTCACATAGCCTGTAATGTGACATTACTCTGGCTCTTGCTTGCTCAGGCCCTTGCTACGTGCAGATCATTTTAGGATGGACAGTGGCTGGCTCAGCCACATGGCTCCATTGGAGCCTGCTCTCTCCAGCTGCCCCATAAGATAATTCTCTGGGAAAGTTGTGGTTTGTGCATTTGTCTCAAGCCATCCCATCGTTAAGCTCTGAACTCGCTGCTCGATGTTGACAGGTCCCCCCACACATTGATACCCTGTGAACCAGCACAGCCACAAGAGAGGAAAAACACTGACAGCTTCTCAGATTTACAAGGAGCTCTTCATTTTCGCAAGAATTCCGGGAAGCTGATGAAACTGGAAGTCATCCAGCTCAGAAGGCCCAAATCTACCTCATTTCCTTAATACTTGCATTTTCCATTCAATATTTTTAGCAGTTCCATGAAGCTATAACGGCAGAGAGGTTTTCTGAGGCTGCGTTTCAGAGGTCCGGCTGAGGTTCTGCCTTTCACTGGCAAACCTTCCCTGGAAAACAGGCTTCATCCTGACTCAGAAAGGCCGTCTTTGTCCTCACCCACAAGCTACAGCACATCAGCTTAACGGTCTTGGTTTAGTCTAGACCCAGAAGAAGTGACAAAATGAGCTGCTTCAGCGTCACTCTCTGGAAGAGGTGTTCTTTACACATCTGCTGCTCGAGTTTGACATTCGTAAAAAACCCAAAATTACAATTGCAGATGATCTGGTCCTTTTCCGAAGCAATCTGTCAAATGCAATCTCCCTGCACCATGGAGTTGTGCCAGTGAATATGTGTTATACACGTACCTGCCACTTGCTCTACTCTGACCATCTCACTCGTGATGTACAAACTATGTTTGAAAAGATGAAGTTTGGGGTTTTTTTCCCCTTATTTTGGTTTTACCTCCCTGTTGTGGTAAGAGCTGTACATGTAGTAAGGATCTTCTTCAGAGGAGGAGGGGTGGCAGAAACTGGCTTCTTGCCTCAGTTCAAGGTTCTCCCAGGTTTGCTAATCTCAAAGGTCCAGTTTAAAGCTTGTAAAAGCCTGGTGTTCCCATCTGAATGCAAATCATTCAGCCACAGAAGCTGTAGGTGCAGAGCAGTGGGAGCCGGACACAAAGGTAGGTGTGACCAATGTCAAACTCCAGCCAAATGGTTTTAAAACATACACAAAGAAAATCAAAGTCCCCAAACCTGAAATTAGCCAAATGAGTAATTCTGGCATTTCTGAAAGGGAAAAAAAACTTTCCCTGTAGACACTCCTTGGAAACACTTTTGGGTGAGGAAATGTGCATTCAAACCCCTCTGCAAGCAGGGAGGAGATTTTGATTTTTCTCCACCTCTTCTGCTGAAGTCATTTGACTTCATAGAAATACTGAAATCTCCATCATGATGGAGAAAAATGTGTTTATATTGCCTGCTCTGTAGCCAAAGCAATATACATTTCCAACTCCTTCTCCAGTGACATTGTAATTATTTTTTTGTGTGTGTGAAATGAAGCAACTTCAGCAGAGGAGAATGAAGGATATAAAACCTGTGGAATAGCACAGTTGGTAAGGTACTTAAAGAAGAGGCAGGATTTTTCAAGTTGGAGGCTCTGCTCCAAACACAGTGGACAACAGATTTAAACCCATATTTTGATTCAATGAGGAGATGAAATGGAGGTCTCAGTTTTATGTAAAGCCCTGAACACTCATGTGAAGCTGATATTGTTTCCCATTTTCCTTTGCATTCATCAGTAACATCCAAATAAAATATTCTAGTTTACTTGAAACCAACGCTCTCTTGACTTGCAAAAAAAAATTACTGTTTTACAAAAGCCCTCACAGTTATTTTGGGCCCACAAAATCTGAAACAATTTTCTATTTCTTTCCACACAAAATTTTGGAGAATCAGTAACAAAATTAAAAAAAAAAATTATTTTCATTGATCTGTTCCCACTGAGTTTGGACCAGAGACCTTCATGCTTTGTTCCCAAGATTTCATACCACTTTGGGAATTAAGGCTATTTCTAATCTCATGTGTCTTGGGTTGTAGAGAACTCCCTTATAAATTCCTTCACAGAAAATGGTTCACATCTCCCATATTTTTCTAATAACAACCAAAATGTATTGTTATGGTCAAGTAAGCTTTTATAACCAGAAACTCATATTCTCACAGCATCAAGGAAGAGTTAAGCAAATTTCCTAGGCAGTGGTAAAGCTGAGTGTGAGCAGGCAGCAGTAAATACAGGCTGAAGCTGACCTGTAACATATTCCACCAGAGCTAAGACATAAAAAACTCAGGCTAAGCTGCTGCTATTTGCTTAGAAACATCTTTAGGGTAGGAGGAAACACTGAAATCACAAATGAAACACCAGATCAGAAAAAGATCAAGCTGCATCGAGCTGGAGAAAAACAGTTTGAAATCATGAGTTTTGCTGCCAATTAAAAGGATGAGCTGTTGCTCCCTTCCAGCCTCAAAGGCTTCATCTAATTCAACTCCTGTCATATTTTAAAGGGAAAAATTAGCACAGGTGGAGCAGCCCCCCTGTGCTTACACAGGGCACCCTCGTGGGCACAGCACCAAGTGAAGAACCAGAGGTAGGACTTTGTTACACAGCATATAACCTGTGTATAACCATTTACATAAATCACTGCATGGGGCTGACATGCTGAGATGCAAAGCATTGCTTTACACACCCACAGCTTCACAGCACAATCCCCAAAATCCCATGGGATTTAGTCTGTGTGCTCCATCCTTCCCAGTACTGCACGAAGTAACGTCCAAATTACAGCACAGGGACTGCAAAATGTAACTTCAACTCCTCGTTTCCTTGAAAAACATTCTTTTGGGTAAAGAAAACATTTCTTCTGGTTTCCAAACAACCTCTGAGGTGCAAACACATTCAGACCACCAGTAGGCATGCAGACAGCCTGGATATGGTGTATTGCAACCTGCAGTGCAATGTGACAGGACAGAAATGAAGGGAAGATGTCTCCAGATTCTGCAATTCATAATTACCAGACAGTAGCAACGAAACATAGCAAGTGCCCTTCTGCACTGTCCTAACAGCCAGAAGTTGTTTTCAAAATCTGACCACACTTAAGTGTTTAGGGACCGTAAATACAGCCACCACGGCTCCAGGCTGAACTTCTCATTTCTCAAAAACAAAGCAATAGCAGAAATGTGATATAATGATTCAAGGATCCAACTCAGACTCAGGATAAGTGGTATGAGTAAGAGAAACTCCACTGAAAATCCACACTCATTGCTAGGCCATTGAACAGGAGACAGCCGCCTGTCCTTGCTGGCTGCTTTGGGCAGCTGTGGGAGGCAGAGCATCTCAGCACCTGAGCAGTGCTCCAGCACCATGCCTGGGGACTTTACAGCCTCATCCCACCACAGCACACCCTACAGACTCTGCAGAGAGCTGCAGAGAAGGAATGTGGCAGAATACAACAGAGCCTCATGGCTTTTCTCTGCATCACCTAATCCCTGCCTGCTGGCACACAGAGCACAGACCTTTTAAAATGCTCTGCACCTGTGGGTTAGGATAAAGTTGAGATGGATTACGGACACCCAGCCTCCAAAGCAGGCTCCACCTCTCTTGCAACACAAGATGTTATAGACTGATGCAATAGGGATTCATGTCTGGGGTCAGAAACAACACCAGAACACACAGATGAACTTCTCTAAAAACTCTCACCACAGCACATGCCCAGGGACCGCCCTGAGGGCAAGGTCACAGGTGTGTGAATTTGTGCCAGACAGAGGGAGATCCTCACGCCCACCTGCATCTGTGCTCTTCAGGATGTCCAAAGGCACTCTGTGTCAGTCTTGCACACTCACAGGGATAAGTCTGAATAAGCTTTAAAATACAGTCTTGCCCTGCTGTTTGGGTTTCAGACTAAACTCAGAGTGGCAGTACTTATATCCAGAAGAGCTGTTATTACATTTTAATCTTAAAAGTCAAGCAGCTCTTCAAGCACAAGGACAAGTTTATGCAAGCAATCTGCCTGGGTTAAGGCAGCGCCGGGGGATTTTGGCAGAGATGGGCTGGAACCCAGTGCTGCCAGCTGCCCGTCTGCCTGACCCCTTCCTGCTGGCATGGGCTCGCTGGAACCCAGTTCCCCAGACCACATCAGAACACCATCCCTGCCCTTGGGCACTCCCTGGGCCTGCTGCTCCAGAGACGAAGCAGCGCCCAAGGCACCGACTTCTCTTACAGCAAAGATGGCATGACCAGGGATCCAAGACCTCTCATGGTTTGAAGCGCCAGCCATCCCACCTCCCCTCCCTCTGGGCACTTCAAAAAAGTGCCTGTGGAAGCGAACACAATTACTCAGAGGATTTCATTGCTGCTGAGATGAGCAGGCATGATTCATCCTCCAGTTAAAACAGAGTGGTAGGCTCAAGTATACAGGCATAACTAAAAAACTCTTGGCATACCACAACAGATAATCACAAAGCTTCCACCATGTTAGTGGATCTGAATCCAACTGGTACAGATCCAGTGGGGCCTCACGGGTGTCTTGAGTCCCTCTGGGGTCAGGCACACCTATAAGCTTCCCCTTTATTACACACATGGCAGCTGTAGGAGAGCTAATGACAGTGTCCAAAGGCAGCTTTACAAGGGCAAAAAGACACTCTTGTGAAATGGGGCAGCCACGAGCCAGAGCCATTACTGCTGAAACACAGACGCGCTGGAGATTGCCACGTTGGAGTAATCCCAAAGATGGCACAATCCCTATATATATATATATATATATGTCCAAATTGGTGTACGTACTTTTTTTATATATATGTGTATATATAATCTATATATTATCTGCTGCACTTTTATGTGGGACTCTAATCAGGAAAGAGGAGTTACACTTGAGGTATTTCCCTGAATCCCAGAGCAAATGTCCTCCTGTTTAGTGCAGGAAGGGGAGAGGTGGACAGAAAAAGGCCTCGTGTCCAGCTTTTGGTATGCACGCCACGCGTTCCCTCTCCGGATGAGCCGCCAGCCTAGTCCTATGATAGACTCCTCAGTCCCACTGGGCAGCAACACTGGAATTTGCTGGCCCTGAAACATTACTTGCTGAGTTGCTCCCAACAGAGCTCCTATTTTACCCTTGCCAGAAAGAGAGGGAAAGAGAAAAAAAAAAAAAACACAACCACAATGCTTCTTTCTGTGCATCCCATTGCCTGCGGTCTTCAGAGGAGGAGTACAACAGACTCGAGACCCAAATGCACAAAACAAAATCAGGTGTGGGCTTATGACTGATGGTGCCAGGAGATGTTAAAAAGCATAAACCTTTTGTGTCACTTAGACAAAAATAGACTAATGTTGATTCAAAGCCTGATACAGAAATTAAAATGAAATCAGGTTTGATCCCACAGCACAACACGGTCTCAACGCTGCAAGATGGAGTGAAAGAGTTATCCAAGATTAGCCATCACCAACTGCCCATAGCCCACCACAGAGCTGCTCGAAGGCCATGTCCCATCTCCAAGTTGTCCTGGTAGGATCAGGGTTGGACTGCGCTGCCGTAAATGCTCCTCCTTTCACCAGCACATAGTGGCAGGTCCCCATTTCACCACTGTGTGCCACTGAGCCTGCCCTGGGGGAATGAGGAGGCAGCCAACACTAAAGCAACTCTCCTGCTCTCACTGCTAATCTCACCGCTTCCATGACATCCACCCTCCCCACACTCCAGTCTTACTAGGAATATTTCACTCTCAGAAATATCAAAGAAAATAGAAATAAAAATAAAGATGGCCCTATCCATCAGGATGATGTGTGCAGACTGCCTCTGGTGACAGCTTGAGCAGCAGATCAACCTGGGCTGGTACTGGCAATGCCAGCAGGGCTCTTTGGGAAGGCCACTCCTGCACTGAACCTGTATGTCTTGTCAGGCAGACTTCCCCACATTCATCTGATATGGATAAGATTAACTTTACTCTGAGCCTGACCCTGAATCCAGGTAAATCAGTGGAAAAAAGTCCTGTCAAGTTAACTCGATTTTGAAATAGACTCTGAGAAAAAAAAATTACTTAACCTTATTAAGGCTCTGAATTACAGATCCAGATTTATAAAGCTAAGGCTATAGGCACTAATCTCCTTTCTATAATGGAATAAACAAAGCTGAAGGCAGAAGTCCTGTATTTTTAGACAGGATTTTTGAAAGCACCTTGCTTTAGCCTGTAGATTTCCACTGGCAAACTTACTACTAACTTTTGAAGGAGCATCTGTGCTGGCCCAGCGTGGATACTTTTGAAAATCTCACCATCTGCACTGAATTTTTATGTGCAGAGCAAAAGAACAGTTTCCGTGCTAGTGACACATTGTGGGCACAAAGCACACAGGCGTCCCAGTACTGCACAGGAGGGGGTACTGCCTGGTTCCCCTTGGAACAAACTGACACCATCACTGATATCATTGACTCTTTTTTTCCTAAGACTCCAGGGAACCTGCAGGCAAACAAAGTGCTTTCCTGAATGCTCTGGTCTCCCTGCTTTTGACCACAACCACCACTTAAATATCAGATAGAAGAGGTTTTTGTGGGAGCCTAGCAAATAGGTCATTATCCCAAGATTTAGTTTTTCATTTCATGTGGATTACTGTTGCTATTCACTCATTACAGGTGATTCACCCCGGGCTGTGTGAAGCACAAGGATCGTGGATGAGCAGGGCAGAGCCAGGTAGAATTCCAGGTTGGGCATGTTGAGCTCTCTGCAGCTCCACTCCCACTCTGGGGGACTCCTCCCAAGCTGCCTGCATGCAGAAACCAGTGACACTGACCTTTGTGCCAGGCCAACAGGGACAGACTAGATCCCATGTGTCACCCCAAATGCCATAGCATGAAACAGACCCCAAACCGCCCATGAAAAATGTCCTCATGTCACATCAGGCACTTAACCCACGAGTCTCACTGGTTCAGACTCCCTCTTCAGCTGGCACAGGGAAACAGGTGCTTTCCCAAGGCACTTCAGCCCCTCTAAAATTTGACTGACCAGATGACAAGGCTATCAAAGTTCCCAAATTAGGTGCCTTAGGTGGTTGCCTGATTGCAAGCAAAACAGAAGTAACTTAGAGCAGAAGTCAAGTGATGCTCACCTGACATGGCTACCATGCACAAAGAGCTGCCAACTCCCTTGTTCCTGTTATATGTGAAACAAACGAATCAGAAAACAAAAATAAGCACTGTCTCCACTGACCCTATTGAGAAAAAGAATAAAAATGGGACATGAACATGGAAAGCCTGTCTTTACACTGCGCAGTTCTTGAGATTTTAGCACATTGATATGTCAAGTCCCTGCATGAGAATCACTGCAACCCAACTCCAATCTCCTCAGTGCAGTGGGGCACTTTGGCCTCTGCAACATATGACCATGGAGAAGGATACCCAGGGGTGCTGTATGCCTGTGTACCTGGGAATATGCCTCTAGGCATACTCAGATTTTACTGTTTTAGCTATGGAAGATCTGAAGCTGTCCTCTCGCTTACACAGGCCCTGACTGTATGCTTGAGCGTCTTGATGATAAATCCCTTTTGTCAGGAAAAAGACACCACAATTCTCCACTGAAACTTATTTCTAGTCTAGGGGGACAAGAAACAGCAGGCAAAAATCTTGGTGCCCCTTGCTGAGGCATCACATCAGATCAAAACTCAGAAGTACAGAATTTCCGTCCACACCTCCTATGTTTACACAAGCCAGAACTGCACAACAATACGCATTTTCGATCACAATACAGAAGTTAGTCAACTCAAAGACAAGATGGTTTTCAAAAACCTCCTTGTCTGTGCTCACTAAAGATACACCCAGGTGACGTCTAAAGCACACTGGTTTTTAGCTCATATCCTCATCAAGGTTTAGCACACTCCACCTACAAGGCCATATTTTTATTTTGTGGCAGGAAAGCAGTTCTTAACGTTATTGACAATTCCAGTTGTTTCAGTAGTTCAAACTCATCTACACAGTCAAGTGCTGCTGCTCTCAGACTGGACTACAGTTTTCAGATACTCTCCCATGAATAAATAATTGATTGAGTACTAATGGAAGCCCATGGAGGCTCAGGTAAAGCAGAATGACTCTTTACTGCCCTGAGAAAAAGGAATAAAGAGGAAATTATTTTAATATTAACATGCTGAAATGCATCACCTGCAAAAGACACATTAAAGGTAATAAACCCCTGGAACTGTTCTAGATGGATGTGCAGACAAGGAGCAATAAATGACCTGTGTCCTCTCTGCTCTTTGGGGACACCATTCACGTGTGGTTTACCTCTCCTCCATCTCTGTTCTCAGGCAGATCTCACAGTGCTTTACTTCACAAATGGTTCGCAAACTTCTTCATGATTTTGCACAAGAAAAGATTTCATGGTACATGAAATGATCTCGTGGTTGTGAGAGCAGTGCTAGACTGCTGACAGGAAAGCAACCACAACACGACATAGCAGCTGCTTTCACATCAAGATTATGTCCAAGGGCATTTGGAATCAGCTTTTAAACACACGGTTACTTTCACTTCCCACCTCACATTGTCCCTGTGGTGACTTGGGAAGCACCACAGTCATACAAATGCAAACCCATCTTGCTTCCTCTCCAGCCAATTCCTTCATTTCGTACTCTTGGTTTTCAATCCTTGATTTTCCACTGCATATGCCTGTGTCTCCACAGCCACCCCAGCTACCTGGAACTCAACCCTTGGGCACTTGGTTTGCTGCCCCCACCCCAAGTGCTTGCTGTCACTCCTGGCACCGCCAGCAACCACCACCATGGTTGGAATGACTCAAAAGAGAAAACACCCAGCAGGATGACAATGTTTATCAACAGCCTTTCATCCCTCCACAGCAACCAAAGTGGCTCTGCCCAGGCATGGAGAGGGTGCAGCTGACACCCAGTGCAATGCTTGGACGCAGCAGGCTCTGCCCCAGCACTGATCCAAGCTTCAGGGATCAGGCAGGAACACTTTTCACTGTGCATCCCCTGCATGAGCCCGCATGGCAGATTTCTTTGCCAAGTGTTTCTCCACCCCAGCTTTCCATCTCAAGGCACAGCGTTCCACAGCCCAACGGCCCCGGTGCCCACACGGCACCTTCATACCACAGAAGTCAGAGCTCCAGCACTGGTGACACGCTACTCAAACACGCGGTGAACTGCTGTTAATCCCAGCAGCCGAGCAAGCAGAGCTCCCCTCTGTCCTCAGCTGCCCTTTTCTGGGCAGCTGCAGCTTTTCCTGGCACCTGACTAGCAACCCTGTGGCTTTTACCTCGTGTGCATGAGCTAAAACATGGATTTGGGCTTAGAGCCTTCCTGCGTCCTGAAAGGGAAGTGCTCGGGTTTAGCACTGGCCAGCTGCTTAAGTGCCATCAGGGCTGCTTTTTAGAAGGTAAAGAGAGCAAGGTCCCTTTTTATGGTGATTTTAAGCTTTCTCTCAGAGCAGCATGGTCACACTGCTCTCCAGCCTGAACCTGCCCTTTCATACCCTCTCCCATCTGAGCTTTACAGGGCAGCGAGGGTGCTGCACGCCTGGCAGGCAGTGCCCTGCAAGGAGGTGCAGCAATGGAGGGGGAATCCAGTGCTTCCCCACATACTACAAAAACCTCAGAGGCAAGAGGAAGGCCCTGTGTGCGGCACAGCTGCAAGCTCTGCCCTGGGCAGAGGACGTCACTTCACATTGCAACCAGTTACAGGAATCGAGACATTTCCCAGGTGGCTCCGGCCAAGCTGCGTCACAGCCCTGTGTGGTGCCACCACAGGACTTCACAGAATCATAGAACAGAATCACAGAATGGTTTGGGTTGGAAGGGGCCATACAAATCACCTGGTTTCAACCCCCCAGCCATGGACAGAGATGACACACACTAGATCAGGTTGCTCAGAGCTCCATCCAACCTGAACACCTAAACACTTCCAGGGATGGGGCATCCACAACTTCTCTGGGCAACCTGTTCAGAAGGCAGTTTCAGTGACTTTAGCTGGCCCATCTCCTCCCTACCACACACCCTGAATTTTACCAGACCCCACTCACGTCACTCAGTGCCCTGCTTTGCAGCGCTGTCCCTTTACACAGGCTGAACCATTCCTAGGATAAAGTACCACTCAGATGAACAAGACTAGAAAAATCCTGCCTGCCTCCATGCGAGTCCTACATTGGCCTGTGTTGGTATAAACCACAGATTACTTCATGACTTTCTGGCACCTACAATCAACATCATCAGCCAGCGAGTGGGACAGGCTGTACATGCATGAGAGCGAAACCACAGAAGGGTTAACCCTGCAGTGGGCTGGGAGAACACCCGAAGTACAGAGAACTCTCAGAGTAGCCAGAGAGCCAGAGGCTGTGACTCACCAGGAGAGGCTGCACAAAAATAGGGCTTTCAGCAAGGCCCACAGGAATTTCTTTAGGGAGATTCTTCCCCCAGAGACAGGCGAGGGAACTCGCCTCACCTTTCCCATCAGGGAGCGGATCCGGTGACTGCCCTGCCAGGATAAGAATTCACTATTGTCCGGCTGGCTGTTTCCAGTCTGGCTAAAAATGGGATCACAGGAGACTAATTGCTTCACTGGAGGGAAAAAAAAGAACCAGTCTGGAGTGAAGGAATTATTTTGTAGACTGTTGTTGTTTGGGTTTGTTTCCATCCTGGCTTAACGAGCATTAATGACTTCAAACGGGGGGAGGAAAGCCATTAGGGAGAACATGATCCACACAGATACCTCTGGCCCAGCACACACCTCTGTGCCAGCCAACCTCTACAGCCCTGATGGCAACAGCGGTGTGCCTCTGCCCATCCATCCTTCCTCCAGCCCTTCAGAATCGAGAAAGGTGGCTGAGAGCAAAGGGACATGTTAAATTTTCCTTTTTAATCAGCCTGACTGGAAGTGCCAGCCTTCCTGCAGCTCAGATATTTGAGCGTGTTAGCTATGCTTGGCAACATCTCCAGAAAAACTGCTGTCCCTTCTCAGTGGCAGGGAAACAAAGGGAAAACATCCCAAAAGAGCGGATGCTCCTGCAGAAAGCAGTGGAGCCCAAAGCCTGTGAAATAAAGTTTGTTTGTTTTGTTTGCAGTAGCCACACTCAATCTTCTGAGACTAATTCTGGTGTCTGGAGAGACAGAATGAAACTTAAAGCCAAGACACGTAACTAATGTTGAAATTCCTCCTTATATAACAGCGCCTGGGACAGACACTTGCCTGGACAATGCTGCCCATGGCCCTGCCAACAGAGCCCAAGGAAAGCCTGGGAGCAAGTGAGCAGTGTCTGTGTTATAGCCACTGGATACAGGCACACTTACATACTCAGTGTGGGCTTTGGGGAAATCAGAACCTTTTGGGAATGGTGTGCCCACACCTATAAGTCACCTCTATAGAGGGACAGCTGTCTTCTAACTGCATCCCCCAGGGAACAGGAGAACAGCTTGAAGTATCCCAAACTACAGCAAGGCCTCAAGGAAGACACAAGACTTGGAAATATCTGGAGCTTCCCTGGAGAAGAGGTGGAGAATTTCAGCATGAGTCTGGTTGTAAGAAAGTCAAGAGAAAGTAAGGAAGCCTCTCGGACAGTCAAACAGTAACTTCAATTAACCTGTCTTAGACATGACAGAACACGGAGATACCCGATACTCCATGACACATTTAACTCATGCAGAGGTAACAGCCAGGCCTCCAGAAACCATCATTTGACATCCCCTCTCTTCCACGTGTCTCCATTCCAATATCAGCTTACTGGTTCATGGCAATATTTGGCATTTGCTGTCTTGCTTCCTGGCCAGTGAGGATTCAGAGATGCCACTAGCTGATGCTGAAAAGCAGCATCCAACAGCTCTGGCAGGAAATTCTCCTGACTGCCCTGTGGCTTGGGAAAAGCATCAGTCCTAAAGGACCCCAAAGGCAGCTCTCAGTAGAGTCAATAAGGTGCAGTAAACAGGGCAGGCTGCAAGACAGATTCCCATTAATTTTATCACACAAAATACCTGTCTTTGCCCCTGGGGTTTCCCCTGTCAGGGCAGTCACCCGTTTGAGTGAGCAGGGCAATTTCAAAAGATCAAAACAGTGTAGAGGGATGTGGGAAACAGAGACTTTCCACTCATGAATCCAACTTCAGCCCACTCACGCCACAGATGACTTGTGGCTTTAGGGGTTTGAAAGTGGGTCTCCCTTTGCTCTGGTTCCTTTCCAAAACATTATTTAGGCATTTTCTCCTAGTGTAAGGACAGGGGAATAAAAAAATCACGATTTCAGGTCTGAGTTACACCAGTCTATCTTAAACCTACCACCACTGATCAGCCATCCCAAATCTGAACTCTTCAAAAGCAGCACAGAGGACACAGAGGACACCAAGAGCTGTCCCCCTCCTGCAGGGGTTGGCCCTGGCCTCAAGGAGACCCCAGCAGGAGCAGGACAGGCAGGACCAGCTCTTGCTCCACGCTCCGTGCTGATGCAAGGGAAGAGCAGCCGGGCAGTGCCGCCTTCTGACCTTCGCAGTGGGTGGACTATCTCTTTGGGAGCTTGGCCAGCTGGCAAGAGTCAGAGGAGCTCCTTAGCTTTCTCATTTATCAAGGCTGGGCAGAGAAGCAAGGAGCAGGAGCCAGCTGCCAAGATTTTTGCTCCCTCTGTGCTCAACAGTGTCTGAAGGTAGAAATTCTGGCTGTAAAGCTGCTGTTAGGGCACCAAGTTTTGAACTAGTGACGTGAGGAACATTGGAATGGGGAGCTCCAGTTAGGAAGAATGGCTACAAAGGATAAAGAGAGAGAAAAAAATTTAGAGAAGGTGCAGGCAATGCAGAAAGCAACATTAAATTGATAAGATTGTGACAAAACCATAGATAAGCACATGATTCCTTAACCTACAGTTAAGAGAGACTGACAAAGAGAAATACAAAGCACACGAACTCAGCTTTTAGGCACAACTCAGCAAGGACATGGGACCTTGCTACATTTTCATATTCAGGTAAATGTCAAAAGGAATGTAACCAGATCCAGAGAAGGGAGGAGAAAACCCAAAGCTTGCTTGCTAAATGTCACACACCAGCTCATGAGTGCCACAGAGTCTGGACACCAAGAAGTGCTGCAGCCTCACTACAACAGCCCTCACTGGCTTACTTGAAAACCCTTGAAGAGTTTGAAAGGATCACTTCCTACCATCCCTTTACAACACAGGTTTGCACATGGAATAATTTCCCCCTGCTAACTTGCACAGTTAACCCTGCTTTTCCCCATTTACCCCTGCCCTGTCTCCTCCTCTAGCCCCTTTCCTTTTCCAACACAATAACCAAAGATGGCATGACCCACTCTGGCAAGGCACCAGGACACTGCTGCCTTCCCTGAATTGTAGATCAGAAATGCTTCAGATGTGAACATACACATCCTATTGGATAAATTTTCCATGGCAGTATGCCTGGATCAGGGATTTAGCTAGTAAATAACCTCTCCTACTTGGAAGCAATTTTCCTGATTCATGAGCACGTCTCTACTATGCTGCCGAGAGATTTGTGAAAGCAGCTCTGGATGTTAATAATATATTGTGCTTGTGAAACTTTAATTGATTCAGAAGAAATCAGCTCAGAGCCTGGAGGATCTCCGTGGTTCTGAATATATCACATTTGTACACAGTTGGGACTTGAAGGCTTGCTCCCATTCCCATTGTTGTCAGCTGGAATGCCGCCACTACTTCAGTGGAATAATAACCAGGTAATACAAATCCAAGACTAAACTGTGCCTTTAGGCACGGCCTCATAAAAGGGGAGGTTCTCCATCCTATTAACAGCAAAGCTGCAATGACTCAGAGGGCAAGGGATGAGCAACGCTTTCCCCTTGCTCCACGGGAATAGCCTTCACATCCTGCATCCTGGCCAACACCAGCAGCTAACAACAAGCCCCAGCACCAGCTCTGCTGGCACACAGAGGGCAGAAACAAAGCTGTGCCCACTGTCCTGCCCACAGTACCAGTGGCAGAAAAAAGGGAATTTTCTCCCACAGAAATTCTGAATTGTAAACCAGACAGCTACTGCCATGCCATACCATGCAGCACTGCCACGTAATAATTTAAATTGTATATTGTGTTATTATTTCTGGTTTATATCTATATTGTTACAGGCAGCTGATGGCTCTGAACTAGAATCTACAGACAAGGCGGTGCACCACTGATACTAAAGGTTGCTGTGTGGTTTTACAAAATTCCTCTGTTTCCATAAAAGCAGAGTGTCTGCCTGCCCATTGGCACAAAGAATAAAACCTAAACATTGGTATTACTAACCAAGGACACATCAGGTGCCGATCTTGCTACAGCTAAAAGAGTAAGTCAAATTATCCCTGGATAGCTCCGGCAGTTGCTGCAGGCCAAGTATTTCAATAACACTGAATCTCTCACTGTCTCCCTTACACACACAGCAGCTTCACTCGCTGCAACACGTCGCGTTGCAAGAAATCCTCCACTTCAGCAAGTCAGAGGGAGCAGATGCAACAGCATATTGTTGGCATAACGTTTTAAAAAGTTGTACAAAACATTTATTAAATTTGACAGAGAGACCTTCTCCTCAGCTATATATATCAGGCTCTCTAATGCTAACCCAGGGCTCATATTCTCTGACATTAATACTAAAAGCTTTCTCGGTTCGAGATGGGTACAGAGATCAATAAAATTACTGGATTAATGCTGGGCAATTCTGGAGATCTCAGAGCAAATGTTTTCAAAATTCATAAAATCATAGACCTGAATGTCCTTGATATTAGGGAATATGTTAAAAGTCAGATGAACAGTTCTGGCTGAAAACATAGCAACAATATTTAGGGGCAATTTTTAAAAATACACTTTACATAACATCTTCAAATTTATTTAAATTTTTGGTTTTTTCTCCTTCCCATGACTTCTATGCCTTTCAAGTAGAATGAAGAGGGTGGGAAAGGCAGAAAACCAATATTTTTGCAGAAATGTTTTTAGCTTCAGAAGTCCTAATCTAAATATTCGCAGGTGCTCTGGGACTTAAAGATTGAGCCTAAACCTGGTCTCCAAATCTCCTTTCTTTAAGAACTTGTCTGTAATCATTACATGTAGCTATTTCTTAATTGCATCTGCATGCTTTTTAATTGTGAAATGCCTTCGTAACGATGTATTAGTCACAAAAAGAATGTCAGAACACAAATCACAGGTAATCATTTATCCCCCTGCACAGAGGAGCAGTGCTGTTTATTTCTATTGCACCAGTACCAGAATTCCTGACTAACACTGACCTCTCATTGCAAACGTTTGGTAAACGAGAGTCTGTGCCTGTAAGAGTTCACAAGTTATTACATGCAAATGTAAGAGCTACAGCAAAGGAGAAGAGTGAAAGTATGAGAGATTTGCATTTAGGTAAGGGTTCTCCAGCCTTGGGGCCGGTGGATGAACCAGACAAACTCTTGAGGCCCCTTCGAGCTCTGTTTTTTAATGATTTATACAAACTCATTATGTGCAGGGTTTGCAGGTTTCCAATCAATCCCTTTAAATAACCATAAAGGAAAAGTAGACACTAGCAGAGCCAACAACTTCTGTAGGCTATTCAGTAGTCCTTAGTCATGTGGAAAGTTCCATCAAAGTTCACAGACGATATACAGTGGAGTCAATGGGGCACAGAGATCTGATGTGTGGATCTCAAAACAGGACTGCTCTTCGTAAGCATAACTGTAAATCAGGACTAAACTGTCCTGCACACTGACTGATTAAACATGACATCGAAACGTGAGAGGCTGGGTTTTTTTTCTCTGCACTTTCCATTTGATCAAGTACAGAGAAACAACCCTTTAAGCACTGCATGCCAGAGGCTGTAAAAGAGCCCATCTCACAAGCGTGCAACAACCACATCTGAGTGGAAAACTATGTGGAAGATGTAGTGTCTAGAAGCACAAATCAGTCTACACGAGCTGTTGACTGTCAGATAAGATAGCCACAGACATCACTACACTTCTGACCCTCAGATACATCCCTTTATATTTTCTAAAGCTGAATGAAGTGTTTCCAGAGACTCTGGAATGAAAATTCCTCTTCTACAATAAGCAGTTGCTGTAGGAACATAGCTGCTGACATGTTATTCTGTGCCAGCTTGCAGCTTTTAGCTGATTTGCTTCACTCATTCACCATATAATCAGCTTATATTTCATTCTTTCTGCTGTTCTCATAACACAGCATCATCCTTCATTTTGTTCTCCTTACATATATCTACTCTGGTCTTCAGGGCTCCAGTTCTGCAAAGCACTGGAGTTCTAGGAGCTCTCAGAGCAATAGGGACCAGACCCCACAGTAGAGGTTATGGTGCTCCACAGAGGGGACTCACACCTCTTTTGGCACTGGTTGAGCTCTTTCCCACCCTTTCCTCTCAGATGCAAACAACATGACTCTCCATACACAGAAGAATCGGTGGGGAAGAGGGAGGCGTAAAAATCCATCAAATCAGCAAAGAGTACCTACAGAGGCATCTGCTGCAGCACATTCAAGCAAAAACTTTCACTGAATCATAATACGGTTTGGGTTGGAAGAGACCTCAGAGCTCATCTAATTCCAAACCCCCTGCCATGGGCAGGGACACCTTCCACCAGACCAGGTTGCTCCAAGCCCCGTCCAACCTGGCCTTGAACATTCCAGGGATGGAGTAGCCACAGCTTGTCTGAGCAACCTGTTCCAGTGCCTCAGCACTCTCCCATTAAAGAATTTTTTTCTAATATCTAATCTAAACCTACCCTCCTTCAGCTTAAGGCCATTTCCCCTTGTCCTTCACTGCATACTCTTGTAAAAAGTCTCTTTCCAGCCTTCTTGTAGCCCTTGTTTAGGTATTAGAAGGCTGCTATAAGGTCTCCAGGCTGCTACAAGGTCTCTCTCTTTCAGAAAAGCTTAAAAACACCTCATTGAACAAAAGATTTATCTTTGTTTGCCAAGAAAACAAAGCTATGCACAGCACCTAAGCAAACCATCGATAATCCCTAGGATAGCCTCTGCCCTGGCAGCCAGTTTGCCCCACAGAGCATTGCTGGTATCAGTCACAGATCCAGTTCAACTGCTAATTTATCTCCCTGGGGAAAGCCCCTTGACTTCAGGGGAAATAAGATCTGGCTCCAGATGTGAAAAAGGGCATGGAATGAGAATAAACAAAATCACCAGTTGCCAAAAGGAAAAACAATCAAAAAACAACAGAGAGCAAACATGAGGAATCCCATGTCTACACTGCCTTGACCCATGGAAAAAGCAAACAGCACACTAATAAAAGTTGCTCTGTTAACAGTGGCTGTACGTAATTAGGAAAGGCATTCAGCTTCTGTTTTCAGCACGTAATTTTTAATTGATTTTGCTGAAAGAAATCTTAGTGTTGTTACAGTTAATAGGAGTCTTTCCAGCAAAACTGGTCTCCATAAAAGGCTTATGTAAAGCTTCCTTTAAGTGTCACAGGTTTGAACTGGCAGGGAATTAACCTGTTGCAAAAAGCCCATTCCCTATAAAAGCCAAGAGTCATGAGACACACAGCTGCAGACCTAATGGGTCACCTCCACTACAGAAAGGTGATGATTTTAGAGACCTGGCCGGTACCCAGCAGTCTTTCCAGATCCCAGGAGAGACAGAGTCTTCCCCTTTCCTAAGAACACCACACACATAGAGGAGATGCTTTCAGGTAACACACAGAAGAGTAAACACTTCCTGTTAATATGCCTATCTCATTTTCCCCAAGAGCTAGTGTTCAGCCCCAAGGCCAGACCATGGTCTCATCTGGATAATTGTATAATTATCTCTTGCCTTCCAAAGGGACCACGCATGCCAATAAACACCATCAAGTCACAGGACCTACTTAATGGTGGCTGGTGCCACATCAGAGCACAGGGACTCCGTGCACACCATCCCACATCCAGAGGTGTGATGGAGCACAAGCAGACCCCAAACATCTCTAGATGTGTGGGTTGCATTAGAAACTTCAATACAGACACAAAGGCAGTGAAATGAGCTAACCAGCACGAGCCCTCAGGATAAAAAAAAGGTTCTTCAGCCAGCCAATAACCAGTCCTTCTCCCAGACTCTCCAGCCCAGCCTTTTAGCTCCTCTGGCTCCTGGTCAGCCACATTACCTGCATGCTACACTCTCTATAGCCTTAAGGATGTATCTGACACTGTGCTGTGCCAAATGGTGAGCTGGGGTACCTGGGTGTCTCTACCATCCAACTCCATACCTCAGGCTGGCAAAACAAGCATTAAAATGCAGGCTGCAAAAGTGATACTGCCTCTGCTTCCAGCTCTAGTTCAGGTATGTCACTATGTACTGCATCCTGTAATCCCTCTGCAGGCAGTGAAGATGTGTTCTGAAAAGTGACTGAGAGACACATTTTCAGAGAGAGAGAAAGAAGGCTTGTCAGAAAAGTTAAGGCTGTGCCACTAGGTTGGGCTGACTGCTCTATGTTGCCTGTAGAAAGGTCATTATCATACTCTAAGCCCCTAAGCCCCCTCCTCCAAAAAAATCCAGCCCCACAACAACTAAGTTTAAGGAAACATTTGCAATTGCCCTCAGCATGCAGGTATGGTGCCTCTATTGAGGGACACCATATAGGAGAGCTTGGTAAGTGGACCTATCCATTAGCAAAGCTGTACATCAGCCTGTGCAAGAGGTCTGAATTTGAGGGCAGCAGGGCAGAACAGCCATTCTTACAGTAACACTACATGGAAGGAGCTACTGCTTTTAAAATAAACCCTTAAAATCATTCACTATCTTTTTGCTTTTTAGCAGACTGTGAGTGGACTAGATCACTTGCACTGAGTAAGCCACTGTGCAACCTAATTCTGCTCAGATACACTGCTTTGTTTTGTTTCTGGCATGCACAGAAGCCAAAATATGCTTTCCCTACCCTGGGAACTGCTGAACCGGAAAATGAAAGTCTGGAAGAGCTGACTCAAGAAAAATAGCACATACAATCTTTAGATAAAAATGACAAACCAACCTACTTGCAACAGAGCCCAGCAAACTATTTTCCTTTAGAAGTAAGCTTAAAGAAAGCAGCAGTGCTCAAACATTGCCCTGTGAGCAAAGATTTTATTTACAATGGCCTTGATTATCACCTAACTTTTTCCTGGCAACATCCAGCACGAGCTGATCCCAAATATGTCCTTGTCCTACTCCTCTGTGGTTAGGTGTGTACAATACACTGTGCTGTAACATGTAAAAAGCTTGTTTTCATGTCTGGATGCATTCCCCTGTATGATGGGATAAGTGACTGTATGTGCTGATTGGTTTTTTTTTTTCAGGAAGCAACTATAAATAGGTCCTGCTAAGTTGGCAGCTAAACCTTATCTTAGGGCAAGACAAAGATCTTTCCTTGATAAGGCCAGAAAGCCATCTCTCCTTTGCAGGGTTGCAAATGAAGAAAAGAAATAAAGGTCTGTGAAAGTGAAAGCTCACTTTTAAAAAAACCCTAATACATATGTGTGTGTTTACAGGACTTTTATTCTGGCCATGGCTTAGTAACAAAAAGGAGTTTCCTCAAAGTGAGGAGCAAACTTACTTAAAATTTCAGTTGAATCATGAAAACCACCCTATGAGAAGAGGTCCAATCCAGCAGTAAGCCCAGTTTTAACATTAAAAATCACATATAACCAAAATATACCATCTACCTCAAGAACTTCATGTCATGGACACACAGTAGCATTTGCAGAAGTACTGCACTAGAGCTATTTCAAACTGCGCATGTGCAGCTGAAAGAGGAATCAACAAACACCTGATTTTAGCAGCTACCACCATTGCCACACCAGGCCACAGCGACACATTTCAGCTACTTCTTGATGAACTTCCAGTGCTGGCTTTCAAGCCTCTATGGCATTTGAATGGAGAGGAGGCCCTGCTTTTGGCAGCACTTGGGGCAAAAGCAACTTGACTTACCGGGAGAACGCTCACTGCACTAGTAAATGCAGATTCTCTCCTGAACTGCTTAATCTTGAAGGGGCAAGGAGAAATACAGTATTATTAAGCTTAGCCCAGAAGAAAACCAAATGACCCAGGGTATTCTAGGTCAGCAACTCTCTTCCTCTGCTGACCCTGGGAATCCAGAAAGAAGAGACACCTTGAATAACTTGTGGCCAAATGCTTTCTGGTCAGACTATTCCTGCTGTCTCTCCCTGCTGTTCCCAGCACTCACATTCTGACCATAAAATCTCAAACCTCTGTTACACAAGTGCAGTGATTCCCTCCTGAGTTATCCCTTCCATACTGCGGACTCCCTTCTAGAGTCCAGTGTTCGCGACCTGACAGAAGCAACGTCAGATCAGTACAACCACAGCCAGCAGCTCTCTTCTCTTAAATCTTCCAGAACCCCATCTAATTTTAAGAAACCAAGTCATCCCCCTGCAAATCTGCCCCATGCAGCTGAAGCTACCTGACTCCACAGCTTAACCAGTTTCTCAACAAGATCAAAGTCTGTGCAGTTGTTCAAGGAGCTTTTCAATTACTCCTCCAGTTTCTATCATGAATTATGGCAGTACTTGAAGAGTGCCAAAATCCAGAGGGATCGGTTACTCCTGCCCTGTGACAGGCAGCAGGCTGGGGGGGACAGGATAAGCTGTAAGCACAGTGGCATTACATTATGCACAGATACAGTTTTGCTGCTGAATGATTGACAATAACTACTGGATGTCACTATTTTAAGGATAATGTCATTTGCGTAATTATCTGGCAGGGTTTCTCTTCAGCAACTGGCATTATTCACAAGGGAAGAATTACACTGAAATCCAGCTGTAGAGTAAGTAGATTTGCTATTCTATGCAGACAATCACTGTGCTTTAGGAGCTTGATACATATGGTATCTATCACTAGTCATTTTCATGCTCTCGGCCCGGAGAGCATTAAAATGACAGTCCTTCTCTATTTCACTGTGCCATGTATATCATATGATTTCATACTTAAAAATATTTTAATATTCTCTGTCCTCACCTGACCATCTGTTTCTTGCTTGGAACTAGGAAGAGACAAGAGAAGCCGCTTTTACTTAACTGATCCTATCATCTCACCGTCAAACAGGAAAGTGCCCCCTGCAGAGCCCCCAGCCCTTTGGCCACTTTAGCCCTCAGCTATTCTGGTTTTAGTGAGTTCAAACCTGGGTTTATCTGTCACAGGAGGATGCACTAATGTCTGGGTTAAAGTATGCAAAGTCCCAAACCAAACAACACTTGGCCCAACCCACAGTCTGAAATGGTACCAACAGAGCCTGACTGGGATCGGAACCGGTCCCATCCTGAACCCAGCTCCGGGTCCCAGCTGTACAACTGTAACCATGCAGCAAAAAAGAGAGGCTTGACATTATTCTTTGCAGTGCTGACATGCCACAAGTGGGACTGAGCAGGGCTACAGCAGACCATACTCAAATATGCATGCTTTGCTACTGGATTCCAGGTAACAGCATTCCAAAGAAAATAACTGCCTGTTCCTCCTCTCCAGTGCTCTGGGCAGGAGGATGCCAAAGATGTCCTGTGAAGCACGGCAGAAAGAAACTGTTCTGTACAACCAGACTGTCTCAGTGCTGACATCTCCCTGTTCCATCTGCCCTGTTCCACCCCAGAAGAGGCCTTGCTCTGCCTCTGGGGCACATGGGAAGACGCTGGTCAAATGGTCACCCTGGCCAGGGAGGGCTCTGTTCAGCAGACTGGCTCTGATCCATGTTGGCTGCTCTATGCCTTTATGTTTGAGCTCACAGGGGAGCACTAGAGCAGTACAGAAAGAAAAAAAATATAACAAAACTGCCCCCCTGAGTACAGAACAATGACAAATAACAAAAGAAAGCTATCTGTGGGAAATAGCTTCCTGAGAACAGCCTTGAGACCCGGAGTGGAGGCTGATGCAGGGAGGCAACAATGCTCCGATGCTGCTGCAAACACAAAGGTGCCAGACATCGACAGGCAGGAAAAACTCCTGCTGCAGGATCATGGCAGGAATGAGAAGACTTTTAGTGGCTGAGTGGCATTGGATAGATACGTCAAACACATAGGGTTTAAACACAGGTCTGTGGCTGTTATAGGGAAACAGAGGCTTTGGTGTAATCAGCACACCCCAGCCTTTTAGATAGCATGGCACACACTGGCAAAAGCAACATATGCTTATGTTAACCTCCCAGAAAATCTAGGAAGGTTTAATCTAATGCCTGCCCAGAAATTTCACTTCTTCCTGGAAAGTGGTGCACCTTGGCCAACAATGCAGGGGGGACGTGGAGGTACTGTTACCCCAGCTGACAACTTGTTTCTGGTGGATAGCAAGTGACAGCTGTTTATTCAAGTAGGAAACTCCAGCTATCACCTCAGCCACGGGGTTCAGACAAAGAGAAGGAACGAATGCAGAGCTCACCGATAAATGATGCCTCTTTCATGGAGAAACATAAGGGCTGAAATAATTTCTGCAGCGTAGAACCGGGCCCGATCTTCATCGAAGCGACGCGACTTCTGAATGTGGAACATCAAGTCCCCGCCATTTACGAACTCCATCACAAAGAACAGGCGATCCTTCACACAGGCAAACACAACAAACATGAACAGCATTAATCACATCCTTGGTTGGGCCTAGAAAACTCTTTAAGTAAAACTATTATCTCCCAAATAAAAACGGATTAAGTACTCATGAGACAGTGTACGGGGGGAAATGCTGATGCTTTTTCAGGAAAAATCAAGTCAATACCAGGAGGATCTGTTAGTACCTCTTTGCCCTGCACTCCTCCCAAAAGTTTTGCCCCCAGTCATGAAATGAATTCCCGTTTACATGTGGATTGAGCATATCAGTAGGTTCATGCTCATCACTAATCAGCTCCTGTTGGGTTTTCCCTGAACTATCCTTAGCCTGAAACAGCAAGGAATGATACTCCATCAGCATTCTCTAACCCGAGTGACACATGACAAATCTGTAAAAGGTCACTCACTCCCTAGTAAACACCTCAGATCTCTGGAGAAAGATGTTCCATAATACAATGTGCATAACCAGATTGCTCACAGACTGCAGCTTTGCCATGACAGCACAACACTGTCTCGAGGATATCCCACCATTATTTCTGAAGCATGTATGTTGTTTTCCAGGATGGGATTTCCTGCCATACACTTGCATGGTAGCTGCTTTTCAGGCCCTCAGATTGCAGCTTTCCTCTGATTAACCTGCAGAGACCTCTGGGCAACGGAGGAACTGATAAGGATGAAGTATAAATCAAAGCTTCTGCTGAGCAGAAAAGCAACCCATTTGATAACCTTCAGTTTGTTAACCACAGCTGCTGGTCTCTGAGGTTTCTTTTTTGGCTTTGTTCTGGGTTTTGCAAAAGCCTACACATAGGCAGGCTCACTTGCTTGAGCTGCATGCTTAACAGTGAGTAGGGGTTCAGTATGTGCAAAAGGGGTGCTTGTTTGATTGTGAGAGGAAGGACACACAGAGATCTGTCCCAAAACTAAACCCTAGAATTGCTGCAGTCTGGTTCAAAAATTTCTCTTAATAATTGTTTCAGAACCTTCAGTATTTATTGTTTCATTTTACTCTGAGTATCAGGAACAAGCAAATTGGAAAACAGGCATACAATTCAATCGAGACCAGTCAGGCTTTTAACAGTAATATTTGCCCTTCTTTCCCCACAAGCCCCTTCCCAGGTCTGATGTTAATCATCTACAAGCTACTTTTAAACCTTCTCTAAGTTTAAGAGGATAAGCATTGTCGTGCTCCACTTTCTGGCAGCCAGCCAGCTTGAAATGACTATTGGTATTAACATCTTGAGACGCATGCAGCAGAAGAAAAGCAACCAGAAATCCTCTCATTCCTCAATGGACACAAGCAGGAAAGCAAATGGCTTGTGACAGATGAGGACAGCTTGTTTCTCAATGCCATCCTGGGCTCTGCCCAACAGTCCCTTCTGGGCTCCTTCCAGAAGATAAAGATCATTAAATCATGGAATCATTTGGGTTGGAAAAGACCTATAAAGATCAACTAACCACTAACCCAACACTGGCAAGCCCACCACTGAACC
Source organism: Lepidothrix coronata (assembly GCF_001604755.1). Lineage (NCBI taxonomy): Eukaryota > Metazoa > Chordata > Aves > Passeriformes > Pipridae > Lepidothrix > Lepidothrix coronata. Next base: position 665,769 of record NW_016690199.1, on the reverse strand, counting down.
ACGTCCCTAAGTGCCACATCTACACAACTTTTAAATACCTCCAGGGATGGAGACATTGAAAAGACTTCCCCAGGGTTCCAGGCACTTGACCACCCTTTCAGTGAAGAAATTGTTCCCAATATGAAACCTAAACCTCCCGCAGTGCAAGTTCAGGCCACTTCCTCTCAGCCTGCCGCTTTTTACCTGGAAGAAGACACCCACTGCCACATGGCTAAAGCCCCCAAAAGGTAGTGGTAGAGAAAGAGAAGGTCCCCCCATGAGCCTCTTTTTCTCCAGATTAAACAACCCTAGTTGCTCCTCATCAGACTCCCCAGCTCTGTCGCCCTTCTCTGGACACATTGCAGTACCTCAATGTCTTTCTTGCAGTGAGGGGCCCAAAATTAAACACAGAATTTGCAGTGTAGCCTCACCACTGTTCCCAGCAATTTCACAGCACTACTGTGTGCAGCACCAAGGCCATGTGTTAAACACTATCTCCAGTCTATATAAACAACAACACTTCATTGTTCACTCTGCCTTTATTAGAGGGCACTGAAAGGCACCCAAGCTGACTCATCTATGGCAGCAGTTTGAGCCAGAGAAGCATGAACTGTGCAAACCCACCAGCAGCCTTGGCTCTTCAGCCCTTATCAGATCCCTAATGCCACATCTTCACTGCAGCTGGTTCAACTCAGTCTGGCTGTGCTGTGCCTACCTGTTTGGCAGCCCTTCCTCCAGCTGCAGCACCGGTATTGCCTCTGCCTTGCCATTCAGGCCAGCTTTTACATCTCCTCGCTATTCTTCCCCGCCTCCTTCCTTGCTGATCTCTCCACATGACACATGCTTATCCAGCCCAGCTTGTCCAGGCATCTCCTCAAGCCTGTACTTTAAAAAGAAATCCCTCCTGCCAGATCCCCAACAGGAAGTAATTTAATTTACCAGCAGCCTGACGAGGGATGGTGTGTGTGTGTATTTATGTAAGTAATACATATGCTTGTATAAACATGCATATAGTTCGGTGAACACACATGGATTTTCTACTCTTTCCTTAAAGGGGAGCTTCAGGGAAACAAAGTTAACTCTTCCTATCTTAAAACATACATGTCTTGCTTCTCCGGTGCAGGCAAAACCCCATGGCCCACCTCAGACTCCTGGTTGTACTCCTCTCTACCGTGATGCTTGAAGGAAGATACCACTTCTTTCTCAAATGTTGAGGTGAGCACTGAAACAGTTTTAAAATTCACATCACTGCTGTCACGGAATTAGCAGCTTTTTGCTAAAAACTTCTCTTGCTTCAGACTAACTGCACACCTGAGCAAGTATCACTGTATGTGTTATACAGTCACCTGCACCCATGGGCTCATTTCACAAGTCAAGCATAAATATAGAACTTTGGGCAACTCTATTTAATTATTTGTTTGGTTTTTTTGTTTATTTTAAAGAGTTCAGCTAGTCTTCTGCCCAGTTTTCTAACACTTACAAGTCCCATGGGGCTGCTGAAGAAAAGAGTAGGATGGGTATCACAACTGGTTTATAATGCAGCATTTGTGCATTGGCCTGCTACATGCCTGGCAACAAGCACTAGGAAAATCAGCACTAATGACCATCCTTTGGGGAACAACATCTAAAAGCCAGGCAAGGCCTCCCATTTTTACTCTTAAGCAAGACCATCAGCTTGCCAAACTGCGAAGACCAACCACTCTTTTGGGAATCACTGAAAAGTAAAATAAACAGGTGGTATTCTATTTTTTTTAAAAAGAGGGTGAAAAAAGAGGGGAGAGAGGACAAGAAAAGAGGGGGAAAAGGAAAAGAGAGAAAGAGAGGGAGGGGCAAGGGGGGAGGAAGAAAGAGGCAGAGGAGAGAGAGGAGGCAGGAAGGGAGGTAGAGGAGACAGAGGAGACAGGGAGGGAGGGAAAAAAAATAAAATAAATAAAAAAGGCAATTTAAAGCCAAAAGAGTGAGTATATAACTTAAAAAGGGGCCAGGAAAAGGAAACCTTAAAAGAGCAGATAGTTCAGACACTTGCAAATTTGACCTAAGAGTTATGTGTCTCCTCTCTTGGGGATTACCAGTGGGAATAAGAAGGAGTTGAAAGATGAACTGGTTTTTGACAGGACCTAATGCTGAACTCCTCACATGTCTATTTTACTATTTTCCATTGCCCAGAAGTCTCCCTGATCTGCTATCTCTGTTTGACATCAGCAACAGCAAGAAAAGAGCACTTGAATCAACAGGAAATAGTGACACAAAAGGCTTTGCAGCAAGTGACAAGCCACAGGAGGAAATCACACTGCACCATTCCTGGACTGGGATTGAGATGAATAAAGACACAAAGCAATTGTTACTGTAAATTAAAGAAACACTTGGAGGAAACAAAGTCTGTGGGATCAGGTGGGCTCATTTCAAGGCTTGCTTAAACCTAGAAATTAACCCTGACAACTGTTGTGCAAGAAAACTCTCCGGTTTTGGCTTTTTTTTTTTTTCATTTATTTGTTTAAATTTCAGTTTTCCATCCCTATTTGTTTACCTACTAGCAGGACAGGGTCTGTTGGAAGCATGCAGTCTGTCCTAAGGGCAGTGTTTGATAGCAATTACACATAAACATTTTATTTGTTTGTTGTTCTAGGTGGGGGGTTTGGTGAGGCTTGAAGAAAATCCCTGGCTTCAAAAGCCACAGGAAGGACAATCTATAAACTCGTTACTGCCCCTTGCAAACACAAGCATCCACTGAGATCCATCTCAAGCATCACTTCAGCCCTTTGTCCTCATTAGATCCATAAGCTGTTTTAAACCCTCATAGCTTTCCTCTTCATCATCACAGGAGGAAAAAAATCAGATTTTATTAAAAGAGCACCCTTTTTCTCTTACTGTGCCCTAAAAGACCAGTGTGATGGCCAACTTCTACACTCTTCTAGTTAAGAGTCATAGCTGATGTCCATGGACAGCCCACATAAGATCAAAGACCTCTGAAGACAGCTTGGGCCCTTATCTCCGATCACAGGTTTTCATGCAACATAAATCACAGAATCATCAGGATTGGAAGGGACCTTCAAGATCATCTAGTCCAACCCCCAGCTTAGCAACACCATAATCACCCCGTAAACCATATTCCCAGTGGGACAGGGCATCATCACTGCCCTGCTTCAGGCAGCATGGAGGGAGGAGATGGGGAAAGACAAGTGTTTCCCATGTGCAGACAGGGAAGAAGACAACAGTCACCCCTTCCTGCCACTCTACAAGAGCTGCTGTGCCAAGGGAAGCATGGAAGCCAGGAGGGACTTCTCTCTAAACAGTCATCAGTAGAGGTTCAGGAGACCCACTGGAAAACACCAACGAGGCCTCTCTCTAGCCTCCAATGCCACCAGGAATAGGCTTGGACAAGCTCCGCACACCCGTGGCAGCACAGCTTTCCCAGATGCTGCTTCTGCTCATGCAGGTTCCTCTGCAGGACAAGAGGATGAACCCATCAAGAACACAGCCCAGACGGAATTTCACCCAAGCCTCCTCTTTAGCTGACAGCTGCTGTACAAGGCAGATATGGAGACCTGGCTAAATGCATTTTAGGGCAAGGGTTCAATCTTACCCCCCTCTAGAAAAATCAGCCTAGCTCAGGAATTCTGCTATGTTTGCATTTCAACTTTTTGGAAATAATTAATGCACACAACTCCTTAGAAAATCAGCTTTGGGCTCAGTCTGAGTTTACTGAAGCCAAAGGGTTTCCCCATGAAAACAGTCATTTTTCCCTGTTTTGGCAGTTTATGCTTTGCAGAGCAGAAGGCAGGCTTTCCAAATCATCCCCAAACAGAGACAGCTGTGTCACTGCTTCCCAGAGAAAGTTTATTGTTTCCAAAAAAGAGTAGCAGGGCTTAGGGAGCTTGCAAGCAAATTATTACAAGATAATTACAAGAGCTGGCAGGCTCCCTCAGCGCTCCCAATGTTCCTGTTCTCCCTTCGTGGTCCACAACCCCCACACAAAGCAAATCTGCCTTAGGTCTTGCTGCGAGTGAGCAAATAAACCGTGATGTCTCAGTGCTGGGCTTTGGAAAGCCACATGTCCAACTCCCCCAGCAGTGCAAGTGGCCATCTGTATCTGGGTCAAGCCACTGCAAAAGCACAGGATCTGCAGGAGGAATAATAAACAGGTTTGTTTCCTAATATTTATCTCTGTTGGACTAATGCAGTCAATGCCCACTGTTAGATGCTGCTCTGTGCCAAAATGCCCATCCTTCATACCCAGCCCTTCACAGAATCTATGAATTCCTGTTGGAAATGCCTCCCCTCCCTCACTGCAGTCTTCAACATCCTCGTGAGGGGAAGCAGAGAGGCAGACACTGATCTCTTCACTCTTATGACCAGCGACAGTACTTAAGGAAATGGCATGAAGCTGAGTCAGGGGAAGTTTAGGTTGGATACCAGGAAAAGCTTTTCCCCCAGAGGGTGGTCAGGCACTGGAACAGGCTCCCCAGGGAAGTGGTCACAGCACCAAGCCTCACGGAGTTCAAGAAGCGTTTGGACAAAGCCCTCAGGTGCATAGTGGGATTCTTGGGGTGTCCTCTGCAGAGCCAGGAGTTGGACTTGATGATCCTGATGGGCCCCTTTCAACTCAGCATATTCTATGATTCCATACCCAGCCCTTCACAGAATCATTAGATTCTATGAATCCCTGTTGGAAATGCTTCCCCTCCATACCCAGCCCTTTGACTAAGGCAGTGCCGCTGCTCCCAGCTCCAAGGGAGGGCAGGCTCCTCAGGGGTGGTTATACATGGCAGTGTTTCAGAACCAGGGAAGATCTCAGCTGTCATAAAAACAGGCTCACCAAGAGGGAATCACTAAAACAGCCCTTGCACACACACATGTGCACACAAGAGCAGATCTAATGAGCTCAGCCCCAAACTTCCAGACAAAGCCACTCTCGCCTGATTGCAATGGAGCAAGGCGTGAAGATTTGGTCCTTTGATTTCAAATGAGAGTAACTACACCAAGCAGGGAAGGAACACCTCTGCTCCACACTTGCTCAGCTGGAACTACGTGCACATGACAGTGACACTTCTCAAACAGGGCCGCGGCACCTGCTGCCCCGGCCCAGGACTCACAGCCCAACACGGCAGAGAGGCAGCAGGTTTTACAGCCATCTGCTCGCTGAGTTGTGCTGCTCTCTGAGCTGCTCTGCCTCCCTGCTTCAGTGACTGCAAAAGTACCCTCAGGAACCTCTTCTGCCTCGGGGAAATCAAGCCAGAGATTGCATATACAGGCCTGGGGCTATTGAGATGGGGGGTCACTGTGTGATGCAGCCAAAAGGCTGAGAAAGGGAAGCTTTCCTCCTTCCGCTGGTTTTGTGTGGGTTTTTAAGCTGGAAGGAGGTGCAGCGAAAATTAAGCAAACTCAGAATGGGTATAAGGTGCACGTGGTGTCTCCTCCAGGCTGAGCAGCTGGTGAACACATTTCTGAGAAGTGCAGGTCACTTCCCCACACAGGGCTCGTTTTCAGCTTCTTTAACAAAGAGTCACCAACCTCACTGTCACAACTCTGTGAACTGGGCAGTTATCACCAGTTATCACCTCAACCTCTGCTCTTTGACCTGCTGATAGTGGGCACCACGAGGCTTCCTTATGAGGCCACTGCAGTGAGACACATACACATAATAAATTGGCTCTTTCCATTTGCATAAATAAACTCTGCAGGGTCCCTTGGGGTGAAGGCTGCCATGGTGCCTGTGTGCACGGCACAACATTAACGCCCAGCTCATGCCAGAAGAGCTGAACAACAGCAACCACAACCCAGGGTGAGCTGAGGGGAGTTGTGGGTTCCCACTTGCCCCAGGAAAAAAAATAAATAACCACAAATCTAACTGCACCCTTCAAATTTTTGCCCCTATTTTCTTAAACACTTGGTTGAAATCTCAAGCTCGTAGGCTGGAGAGATTTTGTAACAAGCAAATTCAGTCACTTGTCTGGAACAATGCATGTTTTGGGGTATTCAAGTGAACCATATGCACATCCTTCCTCCTCATCCCTCCCCCTTCAAGACAGGCTAATTCACAGAAGGATTACATGATTAGTTCATCTTTTCACTAGAAACTTTTACATAACATATACGCAAAAGGATGATTTTTATCACTCTCGTTCATCCGTATCTGTTCCATTTCAAACAAAACCAGACCCCAACTAGGAAAAAAACCAAAACTCAGATACGAAGTCAACCAATTAAATTGTGTACAAAAAATGCTTGGTTTTTTAATCCCAAATAAAAAAGAAAAGGCAGTTTGGCCACTGTTAAAATAAAATATAAAAAACCCCATGAAACAAATTGAAAGAATTAGCAAGAATTGAAAGAAAGTAAAACAAAGTCTTCCTCTCCAGACCTTCTGAAATGCTATAGAAAACTACATAAACACTCCTTGCCACCCGAAAGATCAAAAAAACCAAAGGACTGGCTGAACTTAAGAGGGGAATAAATTGAGGAATAAGGAACTAAAATGTATCACGCTACAGACATTACCTGTTAATCAAAGATTTATAGGACATCTGCACCCCTCAGCTGGCTGCTGGCATCATGATGTCTCAGAAGAGAGTAGCACTGTGAACATCATGCTCTTTTTACAGTCCTCAGTTCAGAAAAAGGCTACTGGAATTTGTGCTTTTAGTATGGAGTCACCAACCTGCGACAGCTCTGCCCTGCTTTTAAAAATACTGATCTCTGCAATATCTGCTGGCTCAGCCTGGGCTGGGGAAGGCTAGACACTTACTTCTACAGCACAGCCAAAGGTCTTCAGGAAAATTAAGAATATCAAAACACCCAAAGGCCACTTGGAAACAGCTTGCTACGAGGGATCCATCCTCTCCCCTTACACATCACCTGGAAAGCAATACGGATTCAAAGAGACCAAAGCACCATTGGGTTGCACCTCAGCTTGTTACCTCTTCTCTGAGCTTCGACTGCCTTTGTTTTTCTCTTCCTCTTACTCCTCAGTACTGTCTGGCACCTGCTCCCTCAGGCTGCTTGAGAGTTGCTTCCATTTTCAGCCCTTTTTATGCTACAACTTCCTTGATTTTAAGGCCAAAAAATATTAGTTTCACATGCTGTGGCTAACCATAGGCAACAGCATCTCCTTTGGCTGCTGAACTTGGTAGTTTGTCCAAGTTACAGTCTCTCCCCTAAGCCACTGCAGATGGGGACAGGCATTTATCAGGTTCATGAAAATGCAAGTATCCAAAGTCGCTCAACCACCTGGGGTGGGAAAGTTACACTTGAGAGCTACAACATGGTGATGGCAGCTGACCCTTCTAACCCTCCAGCTCATGTTTTCACTTCAGCTTGTATCACCTCAATGTGCTGCCCAAATGTGGACACCAGGCAAAGTTCACAGATAGAGTCAGAAATGTCACTCTGATCTTGTTTCATCCCCTGCAAGCAAAACCACTCTGCCTGCAAAAAAGATCCTGACCTGGAACACTCCTGCAACGAAGTGACCACTGCAAGGTGTCACTGCGCACCTGAGAGAGCCTTTCACACCAGGCTTTGGAGGCTTCGCACATCTGCTTTACTGACAACTTGAACCAGAGTGCCAGCAAACACATCACGGGTTTTTGGTGGATGTGAACACTGTAAAACCACAGAAAGATGCACTTTTGGACCACTCTGTCTTTATTCAGTGCTAGATAGGAAACCAACACAAGGGCACCACAGCACACACACCTGCAGAAGCCACACCTGAGAGTGGAGGCAGAGAGAGGAAATTCCCCTGTACCTCCCTGTCCAAGAGGCCCCAAAAAACCAACCCGCTGCCCCAGGCAAAGCAGAACTCGAGCTCCTTCACACCTGACTGCAGCAAGCCCCTTAGAGGTGCCTGTGCTTATGACCAGAAGCCATGTCAGACTGTAGCAAGCTTTTTGAAACATGACAGGCCTAGAAACAGGATGTCCCAACAACATCTTCACTTGGTTTTGACTTGAAGCAACACTGAAGTGTGTGCTGGTCTTCCAGCACAGTGGCTTGGGGCAAGCACAGGCCTCAACTCTCTAGAATAAAAGTCTCAATGTCTGCAGAAAAGTATCCAAGAAGTGCATTTGGCTGTCAGGTGAATACAGAGTTGTGCCTCTAAAACATGCCAGAGAGAGAATGCTGGGGGTTCAGAGCCTGGGAGTTGATCAAAGCCTTCCTCCCTGCTCCCAAAGGGCTCCCTCTCAGCGCCTTCCAAAGGGAACATCAAAGAGGCCTCACTGCTTCCTTAACACCCACCAGCACACTCCAAAGTCTGTGTCAGGATACTTGCTCATCTACCAGAGTCTTGGGAAGGCTGCTGCTGTCTCTCCAGCCTTCCTCACCTCCACCACACCAGGCTCTGCCCCAGTCTGCCCTATGTTCTATCCATTCAGTGACAGCGGAGTGGCTGGTGGACAATCAGGCTGATGCTGGAGATCTCCCAGAGGGACCATGGCTGAGGGACTCCCCTGGGCAATACAAGGGCACTTAGACTCCTCTTGTGGCACCTGGGTAGCAAGGGTTAGAGCCAGATGCCACCACTCAGTCCCCCCCTTGGTTGTTGGGCTCTCACCTGAAAATTATGCCCCCCATAGAAGGTTCCAGGTTAGCTCTTAACACCACTAGGAGGTGAAATACAGTCTCAGCTGGGTAACCCATGACATGATACCCACACTGACCCTGGGAGAACTGCCTGAGTGCCCCAAGAGCCAGCAGAGATGTGGAGAAACCTTCCTCTTCAATGTTGAGAGCGTGACTTCAGCCTGCAGCCTGTAAAGGGAACAAAAAGCTGCGTGCCAAACAGCAGGTTGTCCTCGTAAAATGGGACCAGTTCAATGATTGTGCTGTCCTGGAGTCCCAGGCCAGTCCCGCCTGGCTTAAATAGCACCCCTGCCAGCTATTATCTTGAAGGACGCTCGTTATAGAAAATCACGTCCCTCTGCCAAGTTCTCGTGTCTCACTATTTTTGGAACAACACGGGCAGGCTCTGCCTCAGCAACTGTCAGCAGAGCTACAGGCAAAGCAAATCCATATAACGATCAGGCTGACAGGAACAGTGCTGGGAACGGCATCGCCTGGGGGACAGTCCCCTGGAAGGACCCTTTGGTTGTGAGAAAAGGGATAAGGGCAATAAACATAAAACCCAGAAGCTATTTGACACTATTTGAATGGGAAGCTGATCTCCCCCAGCCCTTTTCATTCTCATGCATATGAGTGGAGACAAAAGGATTTAAAAGCAAACCACCTGTGCAGGAAGGATGGTTCCTAAACCCCCGAAGAAGACAGGACCCACTTACGGCAAACTCATTTTAATTAAAACATTCCAGGATTCACATTCCCCAGGATTACATTACTGACTTAGCTATTTATACATATAGCCTCTTTCACCCCCTCTAGGACAGTATTGTTGAGGTGTTGGACGACACCAGTGTCAGGTAAACGAAAACAAACACTTTTTGGTGCTTATGGCCTCTAATGCAGGATCCATGATTATCCTCAGGTCCCACCACCTGTTGGCAACTCACAGATTACTGAAGCAGAAGCATAATCCTCTCTGACACTGAAGAATTATTCTAAGGCCCCAGAAAAAGCAGAGGTAAATGGCTTAGGCAAGGTGGAAAGCTCACAAGGCAAGGCCTTCAATCAAAAAATAGATTTAAAAAACAGAGATGTGGTGAGCAAGGAAGACCTCCCACAGATGCAGCTGGAGCAGGACTTAAACTCTCCCCCCTGCAATGGAGCAGCAGAACTGCTTCCCTGCCTTTCATAGGAAAGGAATCTGGAGGTACAAGTCCAGAACTGCCCAGCCCAGTGCTGGGCACACGGAGTGCTACATCCAGCCTCTGCCAGCCTGCTGGGCAGCTAGTATTTCCTCTTTAGTCTCTGAAAACTGTGACCCACAGCAGGCAGAGACAGCCCTTGCAGCTTCTACCACCTAGTGGCTGCAGGATTTGGCTGTGATGGAGAGAGGAGGCTGTTTGGAGGTCAGGCAGCCTCAGCCCACCCCGGGCAAATAAGGCCACCTCTGCTGGAGGGCATCACTTGTGCTGCATCTGAGACTAAGTTAGGACCACACTGAGCACAGAGGCAGCACAAGAGAACAGAAAACCTTTCTGAAAACCATCAGTGGCAAATGTAAGCACAGAAAAACCTCAGCCAGCTCTAAAACAGGTGAGAAAAAGTAGCAGCAATATACATGAACTTGGGTAATGCATTGCTGTTTTGGGTACCTGTGCCAGCTCAGCTAATCACAGAATCATAGAATGGTTTGGGTTGGAAGGGACCTTACAGACTGTCCAGTTCCCACCCCCTTGCCATGTGCAGGGACATCTTTCACTAGACCAGGTTGCTACGAGTTCTATCCAGCCTGGCCTCGAACACACTGCAATAATGCTGCATTACTGGCACCACACAACACCACTCCATGCAGCATGGACATCCCCTGGGCTGTTAAAGTCACCCCCAGGCTGCTTAATTCAGGGGAAGAGTTTGCTGGTTTGGGTGGAATGTTATACAAGAGTTAGAATTTAAAGGGCTCTAGATCCAGCCAAGCCTCTGAGCGCTCTGTCCTCAAACTGTAGCAGCATCTCATGCACTTACAAGTACCTTCCTTTCTAGTTTCCACAATTTCCTCTTGAACTGGGAAGGGGGAGGCTGTAGCTGGACACCCCTGTTCTAGGCACAGCCTCACCAGTGCCAAGCAGCAGGGATAATGAGTCTCCCGAGCTCCCAAAGCAGCCCAGTACATAATTTAACTCACGTGCTGTGGGACTGCACTGCTGGCTCACATTGAGCTTGGCATGCACCTTAAGCCCTGGGTACCTTCCAGCTGGGCTACAACCCTGCCAGTTAGTCCCAGCCTGTCCTGATGCATCTTATGGGATCAGGCTCTGACTGTGCTTTGACAAATAGTAAGAAGCCTCAAAGTGGCCAGCTCTTAAAAAATTCCTAACAGCAGGCCCAGTAGGTCATCATGTATCCAGGATCTCCATGGCAGACTGGAGTCATGCTTTGTTTTTTATAACATGAACTGTTAATACCACATTTTCACAGTCTGGGCTATAAGTGTGACACATGTGACGTGGTTTCCACGTAACTGCAAGTGAAATTAGGTATTGTTTTGTGTAACTCTGCCCCCAATTCCAACATTTTTATATATGGTTGCAGGCTGACATTTTGAAGAAGTGGTTACTCTTTATATATATATAATGTTACAGATGTATGTATGCCAAGTTCTTGTAAATGTAGGGGATATCCCAAGGCCATACAAAGGATAAACAGAAACCCTAAGTTCATATCAGCCTAGTTAAGTCCTCCTGGAAGGGTTCTGTCCAGTGGATACCCTGCTGTTGCAATCATTTCTTTACTATAGCAAAAGGATTTAATTATGCTTTAATAAGCAATTTAAATCTGGTTATTCTGGATTGTAGTGGGTGTCACTGAGTGCAGACCATGGGCAAAAGACGTCATGAACCACATTAGCTTGAAATCTGCCTTTTTTTTGTTTTCGCAAACCCTTCCTTTTTGGTTTTGTTTATTATCGGGCGGAAGTGGTTTTCTGTTACAGACAATCCAGACAATGAAGCAAAGTGGGATTCAAGTAAAAGAGGAACCTAGGAAAGACTGGAAATAGCAGGGTCCTGCTAGACAAGCACCACTCCCTTGGCACCATTTCAGAGACTGACCAGCTCTGTGTTCAGGGCACCAAGGGCTGAGGGGTTCTTCCCTCCGCTCCTCTGATGACCAGCTGGTCCAGAAATTCCTGTTCCGGGCTGCTCTACTGTTTAGCAACCTCCTTTTCATTTTCTGTCTAACTGTACCCATGGCCAGTCTAGACTCATTTAATCTTAGCCAGAATCTTGACAGCTTTGTTTCCCTCCTCAGTGTTCGACATCTGCAGACATCAATCAGATCCTCTTTTTGCTTTCAATTTGCTAGTCTAAACAGGCTGAGTTCTTCCCTTTTCTTCCTCTTTGCAAAAGACTCCGCAATTACTTCATCAGCCCAGAAGACCTTGTCTGCACTCACAGCAGATTGCATTCATTTTTTTGAACATGATAGATGGCACTCACACAGTGACCTTAAATCCTGCTTAAGTTCATGGGAAACACTCTGCACAGCCCAGGAGAACACGTGTTATTTCCACATCTACGCTGTAACTCAGGGAGCAAGGCCATAGCAAAGGGCACAGCAACAAGTGGCAAAACCCACTGGTATCTCACATTTGACCTCAAACAGAACGTGTCAACACTGGACATTTCTGGTATTTCAGGAAAAGCACTAAAAGTTGAAATATTATTAAATAAAATAGGAGTTTCCTTGGTTACTATGACAAGCTTTGCTTCTGCTATACAGCCCAGGTGCTCTGTGAACCATGTGAGCTGTGTATTAAAAAAAAAAAAATCAACACAACCATCTCATTTCTATTACATGAGTCTACCCAAGAGCTCCACCCTCAATAAGCATATTTCTTCAACTCCATAGCTGGTTGTTGCATCACCTCACTGAAAAGAGAAATAGGTGGGTGGCAGGATGCATTTGTCTGCCTTTTTTTTTTTTTTTTCAAGTATTTTGGGTTTACGTAGGAGGAGCGAAGCCACAATTAAAAGGGCAAGTTTCTCCTGCCTGTTCTCAGAGGAAAACAAGCTCTACTGCCATTTAGCAAAGGACAAAATGCAACTGGAAAGGAGTCCAGGCAGTTTGGAAGAGCTACACTGCAGAAAATGCTTCAGTCCTAATAACAGCTTAGCTGAGGGACTGCCAAACTCACCTTGCTGGCACAGGGTTGTGGCCGCTGCCTCCACCTCAGCCACTCCTCCCTCCACCACCCACACCAGCAGGCAGGCAGTGCATGTGCAGTCCTCCACTGAGGTACACAAGGCACAAGTGACAGCAATGCTGCCACTTGTCTTCTCTACACAAAAAGAAATACCAGCTGTACATGGACCTGACTCGGTGTCCACCCATGTCAGTCAGACTCTTTCCAGTAACCCCAGAAGGATCTTTTGTTCAGTTCTGACCAGTATACAAAGGCTGGCAGAGACAGGAGGCTACCCCTACTTCCAAGCACAAATCTCTGACTTTGCTGAAAATTCAAACACAGGCCTGTTAAAATTCAGGTAGCAACAGAGCAGAGCTTGAGATCTCACAGCAACCAGAGGACACTGCAGGTCTGTAGACATTTGCACATAAGCATTTGGAAACATTCACTGGCATGGAGATGTTTCTAGGGAAGACCTTCGTGTCTTACCAGTTTGTTGGGGAGCTTAGAACAAGCCAGGATTTTGTTTGCCAAATGCCCAGCAGATGTTAGAGGTGGAATACAGCAGAGTGCTCTGTTCACCCTTGAGCAGAGAGGTTTCTCCTGGGTCTAAGGCAGACATTTATAATGGGCCAGGGGCCAAATATACAGCAGAGTGCCTCATGCCAGCCAGTGTCAGGAGAAAGGCTGTCCACTCCCTGGGCTATACTTACAGCAGTCTGGAAGCAACAGTAGAGCTTGGTGAGGAATGGGTGGTTCCTTGCTAAGGAAAGGATGCGTTTCTCAGTCATGGTGCATTCAACATCATCGTCCTGGAGAATGACGTCCTTCTTCAACACCTTCACTGCATAGAGCTGCCCACTGTCTTTCATCTTGGCAAGCATCACCTAAACCAAAGGGGAGGGTGAGTGGCAAGGGTGGAGCCCTCGGTCTCTGAGCAACACAGAGCCTCTCGCACCTTCTCACACTGGAAAGGTCAGTCATCTCATGACCAGGCTTGTGGATGAAAGTGAGTCAGCCTGTTAGTCTGGGCATCAGTGTACAATCAATGACACATGCTACTGCCTGCAGCAGGCTTCTCTGGACAGAAATACCCACACACGTTGCTCCAATGTCTGGCACAGGGACAGCTGGTCGAAGGTCACCCACTGTGCCAGGAAAAACTCACTGGGCAGTGCCATTCATCCCAATTCCCTCCTCAGTCATCAAACCCAAACGCACCATTTCATATCAGCTTTGTGGCAAAGCAGAGAAACAAAACCCCCATCTCACCACACTTGAAACCACTGTCTTGTTTCCTTTAAAGGAGAAGTCTTTACATGCTCCAAGAAATGCTGCCCAAACGAGTGCTAACACACACACACTTGCAATTCTTGGTATGGGCCCTGGCATGCAGCTGTTCCTTCAGGTGTTAACTTCTTTCTTTTCTGTGATATTCACTTCTTAACTTTGTTGTCAACTTTCTTTCTCTTCCCTTTTCTCCCTGCTCTCTGTGACCAGCTTTGTTGAACAAAGGAGGTACCACTTAGTACTTACACTGGAGTACCACCGGACAGCCTGTGTGCCATGTTATGAAATAACTTCACCTACCTTGGAGCTTCTTAAATAAGGAATGTGGTTTCCCACAAAAGAGCCACGAATAACTCTCACCTTTCCAAAGCTTCCCTTTCCCAATACACGAAGGAAGGTCAAGTCTTTGATCCCAAGTTTGCTCTCTGAACTCTCACTAACGTTGTTGCCATCCTTCAGGCTGCCTTTTCCCTGATGTCTCAATGTAGATCTCGAAACCAGTTTCTGTGGAAGGAAGAAAGCATAGAATCACAGAATCACAGAAGTATCAGTCTGCATAGAAATGGTACTTCTGACTCAGAGGTGCTCACAGATGGTCAAGCCACCAACATGGGCATTTGGGACCTGTTCAGGGGCACTGTATGGCCACTGGAACAGAAAGTTGTGTTGGTACCACCATCCCACAGAGCTGCCATGTGTGACAGGCCAAACTCAGCACTGCTCAGGGATGTGCAGAGATATCAACACCAGCTCCTAACCTGGGCATTTCGAGTTGTAAACCCATTGCCCAGCAGATCCAAGAGGCAAATCTGACTCTCTCCATCCTCACTCCCTATCTAACAGCAGAGCAAGGAGAACTCCATAACTTGTGCAGTAGGTGAAGTGCTGGTGAGATCTAGAACCAGAGCAGATTTCATCTGAATTTCTCAGGTTTCTACCCAATTTTAAGTCTTACTCAAAGCCCAGTTTAGCAGGACCCAAAGTTCAGAACATGTTTCTTTCCCACATCTGGGCTGCTGGCTTCCCCCACAGCTGTAAATTCAATGGAAAGCTGTTCATTCCCACACCAGCAGTGAGGTGCTGCATATTCAGGAATTGTACCAGTGAATCGTACCAGTGTTAGCACACATTTCTAGAGCTCTGTAATTCTGAAGTACACAAAGATCAAGTCAGCCTCCAGTGCCCTCAGTTCACGGCTCTCCAGGTATGTGTATGCATACAAATGAGCACTCTTATTCAGTTTATTAGTCTGAACAAACTCACACGGACTTCGTGAGCTCCATCTTGTGACTACTTCGGTGTACAGCAAAGTTCCTCCTGCACAGGAGACTTGTCACCACAGGGAAATCGTTCATAGAATGATAGAATGGTTTGAGCCAGAAGGGACCTTAAATATCATCTTCTTCCAACTGCTGTGGGCAGGGACACCTTCCACTCGACCAGGTTGCTCAAAGCTCCATCCAGCCTGGCCTTGAACACTTCCAGGGATGGGGCATCCACAGCTTCCCTGGGCAACCTGTGCCTCACCACTCTCACAGTCAAGAATTTCTTCCAAAGATCTAATCTAAATCTACTCTCATTCAGCATAAAGCCATTCAGGGCTGTGCTTACAGCACACACTTTCCTGGAGCTTTCAGCTCAGAAATAACAAGAAGAGATCGTTAAACACCAAACACAGATTTTTTATTTTTTTTCTGGTTTCATCTCCTTTTGATGTGCAGATGATGCAAACAACAAACGTTAACAAGTGCTGATTTTTGCAGAACTGAGAAGGGAGTGTGGGACTTCTGCTTCCCGGTAACTCCCAGGATAATTGTCCCCCTGAACTGCTACAGGAGGAAGAGTGAAGATAAGACAGTCTGCTATGAACTAACTGAAATCCAAAGGGGCAGCACGGCCTAATGAGTATGCTAGGCTGATACAGCATGATGTGGTTGATCAATGTAGCTGACTAACTGTATTACAAGATTTACCACAACTGGGAATTACGTTTTGGGTTTTAATGTTTTCTTTTTCGGTCAAATAAATATAAATAGACCAACGTTTTATTATGGGTTACAGTGGTCTCAAGTAAACTCACTTTTCAAAACTGCTCACAAAGGAATCATTATGAAAACTGACCTGTTATCAAATGACAGCTCTGATTTCCATTACCAGCACTTTCACTTAAGTTCTTACAGTGTGTCTTAAACTCCATGAACAGATCCAGATATACACTAGCTAGATTTTTAGGATGCCTTAAGTGCTGACAAGCAGGAATTGTACAGATAAAATCTGTATGGCTACATCCCAACCCTGGCAACAATCTCACAAGGACCATGTCTCAAGACACCTAAGACCAGAGATCACAGAATCATAGAATGGTTTGGCTTGGAAAAGACCTTAGATCATCTAATTCCAAGCTTTCTGCCATGGGCAGGGATACCTTCCATTAGACCAGGTTTCTCAAAAGATATTGTGTTGACAGGGACCACAGATTTTTAGCCAGAGTTACTGCAGTGAAGAGTGAAACAGCTTCCCAAAGAACACTCAGAAAAACAGTGATGAAGCTGGGAAGAGAACTAGGTCTCTTGCTGAGCTCTTGTTTTGCTCTGTCACAAGCCACACACGCAGACAGAGCATTTTTGCTTGCAGTGAAAGTGAAAAAATGTATGGCATGAATTATATTGACCACTAATTATTTAGGGGCCTTATTCTCCTCTCATTCACGACAAACAGATAAAAGAGTGAATGGAGTCACAGCACTGTGAAACATAAACATATAGCAAAGCAACACCTATAGATTAAAGGCTGCACCAGGGTAAACCTGGATATCAAGCATCCATTTCCCAGGTGAAGCCTTTGCCACAAGCCACAGACAGTAACAACCTACTCCTGCATTCCACCACCCAACACCATCTGTCCTAACTGAAGTCTCTGCACCCATATACAGACTCCGTTGTAAATGTTTTAAATAGAGGAGGAAAAAGCTAAAAGAAAAAGACTCACCGAATTTGGGGAAATGCTTCCTGGTTGCAGACCCATGCATGCCAAGGTTTTAGCAAGCTCTGCTGAGTTCACTCCACAGTTTGGAGCAACGTTTGCTTGGCATCGGATGTGGACGTTCATTTTACAGACTGACACGGGTGATGGGAGGGATGGAAAGCAAAAGCAAAGGAACAATTTAAACAACTTGGAGGGATTTACTGCTGAGAGAAATAATTTTGCAGTTCTGCTTCAGGAAACACAGGGTAGATCCAGATTAGCATATCTTTAAACTAGAGGGATTTTTGCCATTGATCTAAGTAGAAGCAAAATTAGGACTCTTACGAGAGAATAAAATCCTGAAAATGAGGAATAGACCCCAAACTCTCCAAGTAGGATGCCACATTGCCTGAAGCAATTCGTAAGCTTGTATTTTTGAGGTACAAAACTACCATTGTGGCTATGCCTGTAGGTACAGTTAGTATTTATAATGTCACAGAATTTGCAACAAACATTCCCTGCATTTTCAGGTATCTAATTTGAAAGACAGTGCTCAGTGGGAAGCAAAAATCATTCTTGCTCTAACTCATGGGCACACGCGCACCCTCTTGTGGGAGAGGAAGGCACACGGAGACTGTTAGGATTTTACAGACCGTATCACTGAAACAAAAACATAACACCAGGACATGCTTTGTCATCAATTAACAGACAGGGTAGTCAGCCTAAAGCAATGCCCTCTTTTTCCCCTCGGATGCCTTTTCATTGCCTTATCTCATTAGCTGAGGAAAAACCTTCAGGTAAAGGGAAAATATGAATGCAGGAAGCAGAATATTTTTAATAATGCAAGTTAAACAAAGCTGTGCTGAGAGTGCAAAGTAGAGTCCTTCCGGCAGCCCGAGATTAAAAAGTAGATCGGAGGTTTTTTTAACTCTTACAAAGATGAATATTCATTGCTCAGCTTTCTCTTCAAGGTTGCACAAATCAAGCCCACACGGTGCATCGGAAGTCTAAAAATAAATGTGTTTTGTGAAAAGGCAACAGTGAGAAGCTGCTCACTTTTACACTGTAGACCCTGTCGCATGATTCCCCAGAGCAAGGACCCGCAGTGGTCACAGAACGTCGGGACTTTGTAGTTGTGGACGCTGAACTTATGAGGAATGTTGATTCCAAACCTCTGTTCGGTCACCTGAGGCACCAGAAGAGAAGCACAGGTTTAAAATTCAAATACATATATATAAGATGATGTTCACGTACATACAGACATTTCAGTGTAAGACTAAGGAAATAATTCCGAGTCAGAAAATGTCCTGACCCATCATCTCACTGAGGTTTACTGCAAGTGAACACTGAATGACCAGTGTCATCTGCTGTGAGCCAGCCCTGCTCTCCCTGGCTGGACTACCTGGCAAAGCAGATTTTAAAATAAGGGCTGTCTAGACCCTAAATTCTTAAAGTCAAATTAGAATTAGAAGTGTGGATTACCTCATCACAAGCCAATCCCACTGCAGTGTGAGCAATAGTAGTTTGTAACCACGCAGTTTTCAAATTATTGACTTGCACACTATGTGCAAAAATGTAACTTTAGGTCAAACTGTTGATTTTATTAAATTTAATATAGAATAGCTTTGGCACCTCCTCCTAAAATTCTCAATCCTCTTCTCACCGTCCTTGTTATTAACAGGCTTTTCTTTCAGCCACACATTTCATTTTATCACTTGCTCTCACCCCCTTTTTAACCTTGTTCTTTTCCGACTGTAAATCATTCAGATCTCAAAGACACCTTCAAAAATGTTCCATCGCCTGAAGAAACCAGCCCCCGTTTAGCAAATTCATCACTTTTGACTTTGTTTTTCAACATTCAGATCCTGGAAGGCTGAGGAGGAACGCACAGCTCCATAAAGAAAAGTCAGGGGTGGGACTGGAACAACAAGTTTAAAGTGAACAGTGCCTCCTCACCTTTGGTTTCTTTTAAAGTAGCTTAAATGTGTTATAAACCCTTCATAATCCTGAGAGAGGGGCAAGGACACCCACTATTTAAATTGCACTTTACCCTTAGGCATTTTAACTTATTTTGATCTGGCTTGTCATGGGGTTGTCTTAAGAAGTTCAGCTCAGCAGTTTGCAGGCAAGAAATAACAAACAAAGGCAATTGCATGGCACAAAACACAGGGCTACCTCATGAATAAATAGATTTTACTTGATTTTTCCTCAAACAGTTATTAAACAATTTCCAGTTACAGAAATGAGACACGCAACGCACAGAGCAGTTTTAGGTGGAGATGTTACTCCCATCAAATACAGCCAGAACTAGCAAGAAAGAAAACCTTCAGAAACACAAGTTATGCAAGGGTTCTTTGTTACAACATACAGGCCAAAGGTGTGGAGCAATGACTAAATGGGCACTTCAGGTTACCAGAAAAGAAAAAATAGGCATAACAAAGACTGGTAGTTGGCCAGAGAAACCCACATCAAGAAACAGGCACCAAATTTTGATTGCACCACAGTTAATCAGGCAAGAAAATTACCACGGAAAACAGTGGATTTGCTATTCTTTGATGTCTTCCAATGAAGACACTCTAACTTCCTAAACCATATGCTAGTCCAAACAGTTATTGGCATCGACAAAGGAACAACTGGATGACATTGTTTGGCCTTTACATGTCACTAACATTCTTTCCCACTTTTAAATCCATGAATAACATAGGGTAACATGATAACACAGAGTAAAGTCTGTTACAGGGCAACCCCAGCAACCCTGACAACCCCAGACAAAGCACGATGACCCAAAATTACCAGCATGACTTTACCTTAAGATCGGTCTTGTTAGTATTGTTTTGGCACGTGCAAGCTGTAACAATTAGGTGGTGGCAGCGCTTGTGTACAACACAGGTGCATACTAGGAAATAAAAGAGGCATGCTGAAAAGAGCTCTTGAAAGACTCAGAACACATCAACCCACAGGCTGGGTTCTTTAAGGTTTAGCTGTATCAACAGCACACAGTAAAGACGTGAAAAATAACTGAATAATCGGTGTCTTGGAATTAACAAAATCTCCTAACAGATCTGGGGATGTATCTTTAACCCACTGCAACAGAAATCCTGCACTGGGTCATTCATACAGCCTATAAAAAGCCGCCTATCAAAAATATGGGTGATGCACACAGAAACAACAGTGTAATTTCTCAAATTAACTAAAAGAATGCTGTTGAAATAATTATCCAGTTAAGAGTGTTTCACATAACACACAAAACCCATCTTAGAGAACACAGGTCTGAGATACCCAGAGTCATCCCTGCATCTCAGTGGCATAGTGCCTCTTAGGCTGGGTATCCAAGCGCATCCTGCCCAGGTTAGTTTGTCCCTGAGGCTCAGTGCAACGCTTGGGTCTGGGAAGCTGGATAACTGCAGCAGAACGGGGCAGTGTCTAGGCCAGTTAGTTAGTCCCCATCAAGAGGGCTAATCAGCCCTAAATCTGAGTTGGGCTCTCTCCAAGTCTGAAGATGGCTTGGCTGGAATCAACTTGGATTCCTTCATTCCATAACCCAGCGTGTGCTGTAGACATCACTAAGACCAGCAGCCACTGTCTGCATAAGGAGATTTTTGTAGTGGCAACTGCAAATGGCAGATATTTTTCGGGGTCTCACACTATTCTGTTTGTTGCTTTAAGCTTTCACTCATGAAGGGCTACCAATAACATTCACTTCCACCCAGATATTTTATGCAGTATATCCATTTTGTTTACATGCAGCTTCCTTTCATATGAGGACACCAATGCCCTGTTATATTGCACGAGAAACAGGCTGCATTAGAAGGCTATAATCAATGACCACACACCTGTGAAGCAGGTAATTCTGGGAAAAAGGGAGAGGAAAAGGCAAAAAAAGGGAGAGGCAGAACAATAATTAAATGCAAAAAGCACCACATACGTCTACACAGCCATTCAGCCAAACCATGCATTCAGACAAAAGTGCTGTGTCAGCCCACAAACTACCCTTTGAAGTCACAAAATCCCTAATTTTACTCCATTTGAACTTCATAGGGAGAGAAAGGAAGAGGGTGGCCATTCCAGTAGGGCACTTCGTGTCACAATACCCGCTGAACACTGTCCTGAAGGAACCCTGGGTGCCTCAAGCCTAGTTGGGTGTTGCATGTAGTCAGCAACTCAGTGGATCTGCACAGGATGAAACACAGCAACCGGACCCCCAGGTGTTTGCAGGAATGTCAGTGGTCACTCCTGCATGCATGCAAGCTTGACAGATGCTCAAATGCACAGTTTTGGCTGGCTGGGGAGGAAGAGGAGTGGTGACTTCAGAGAAGCTTGTGACTGTAGGATGTCCCAGCAGCATGGGAAAGCGCTCCCGAAACAGCACATCCTACACACACACACTGTAGGAGTGGAGCATCTTACCTTGGCACTGATATCCCTGCTTCCCAAACACGCCCCTGTTCAAAAGAAAACACGAACATAATTTAGCGTCAGAAAGATGGTCATCTTGCAGGTTGTTTACAGAAGAGAGAGCCAAAATGCAAGAGGATACCAGATGATCAGATCCCAAGGCAAAACTGCCCAGCAGTAATGGTGCAATCCAGGATAGGGGTGTGAGAGCACAGGAAAGCACTGCACAGGCCATGACTTACAGGGCAGGCTGCCAACATGCCTGTATTCCCCTTATTCCCTCTCACTCTAATTTCTCAAATTTCTCACTTCATTACAACATACACTGCACATATTAGACAGATCCCAGCAGCCCACACCCTGTTATTATCTCTCCCACTCCATGTTCTTTTGAGACATATCTACCTTCTTCTCCCTGCTCTGCCTACTCCCCCACGTGCATCACCCCACACCTCACACCTCTGATGGCTTTTCTGTTCTCAGGAGTTTTCTCTAAAATTTCAAGCAACTGTTTTTTTCCTCAGTGCAATCTCAGTGTTCCACTCCAGTTAATATCTGAGGTCTTTCTTCAGGCTGCCTCAGTTACTTTTTTCCTCCTTGAAACAATATCTGTGGTTACAAGGCAGGAACACTGCCTCATCCCCACACCACCCCATTCTGTTGCCAGCATCCAAGATTCACATCCCCTCTGGCCTCTCTCCAGTAGACTCCACTTTGCAGCACAAACGTGCCCTCCTAAACCCGATGGTCAAGGGGTGTCACATTGGTGGCCCTTGGTAAAGTGCCGGGTGACCAGTTCAGGACTGGGGCTTGCATGTTGGTCCCCAGGGATGGGAGGCTCCAAAACACCCTGTTTGAGCCATCCTTACCAGATGAACTCCCTGCAGTGTGAGCAGTACGTTGGCTGTCGCAGGTAGGTGGCCATGAACTTGTGGCCGTTCACCTGGTGCACTCGCCTTCGCATCGCCCGCTGGCGCTTCCGAGTGAGGTTCTTAAAAATCCGATCCCTCTGGAGAGTCCCTGTGCAGGGGGTAGGAAGTTAAAAAACCCCACAAAACAGGGCAACAAAGCATTAACATCATCACACAAACTCCTGGTTTTGCCATGCTGTTCAACTCAGGTCCCCAGCATAAGGAGAACATGGAACTGCTGAAGCAAGTCCAGAGGAGGCCACAGGGATGATGCAAGGGCTGGAGCACCTCTGCTATGGAGACAGGCTGAGAGAGCTGGGATTGTTCAGCTTGGAGAGGAGGAGGATCTGGGAAGACATTAGAGCCCCTTTCAGTGCCTAAAGGGGCTACAAGAGAGCTGGAGAGGAACTTTTTACAAGGGCGTGGAGTGATAGGACAAGGGGGAATGGATTTAAACTGAAATACAGTAGGTTTAGATTGGATATTTTGAAGAAAGTAATGACTGTGAGGGTGGTGAGGCATTAGCATGGGTTGTCCAGAGAAGCTGTGGATACACCATCTCTGGAAGTGTTCAAGGTCAGGTTGGACAGGGCATGGAGCGACCTGGTCTAGTGGAAAGTCTCGCTTCCCATGGCAGGGGGTTGGAACTGGATGATCTTTAGGGTTCCTTCCAACCCAGACCATTCTGTGGTTCTATGATAAAATACTTTCAAAAGCCATAATTGCATCTCCAGTTTAGAAGTTGGGAGATCATGGTCTAGAACAAGGATAGCATCTGAGACAGGTACAGAAGGTAATTGCAAAGGACCTTTTAGCTCAAAATTACATTTTTCATGTAGAAATAACTGCCTTTTCCTATCTTCCTCTCACTCCTCTCCTATATTGAGACATGTCACTAACCTATTAATTCACAAACTGTAAACAGACTGGAAGCTTAAGGCTAATGAGTTGTTATAACTCACAGCTTTTTGGGCAATAAATCCTGAAAACATGACTACATGTAACCAAATGACCAGCACCCCACCTGCTGAGCCAAAGCAGCGCCTTGCTTGGTGAACAGTGTTATACCTTTGGTATTCTCAGGCTACATTTCTGTATCACCATGTGCAGCACTTTTGCTTCCTGTATTATATAAAAAAAAACAGGCTATTTTTTCAATGACCGTTAGTCGTTTCATATGTGCCACACTCAGTTTTCTTTAAAGTGCTCATTTTCCAAAGTTAGATAATATTTTACAGCTCTGGAAAGCAGGGAGCCAGGAACTGCTGACATTCAAATCTGAATTGTCCCAAAATTTACTGTAATTTTAGAAAAGAACAGACTAGTTCAGTTGTAAGGGACCCACAACAATCATCTAGTCCAACTGCCTGACTACTTCAGGACGGACCAAAAATTAATATATTTTAAGAGCATTGTTCAAATGCCTCTTAAACACTGACAGGCTGGGGGCACTGATCACCTTTCTAGGAAGGCTGTTCCAGTGTCTGACCAACCTCTTGGTAAAGAAATGCTTCCTAATGTTCAGACTAGACCTCTCCTGGCACAATTTAATATCACAATTTAATTATCTATCAGCATAATTTAATTTTTTACTGGGTTTAGTTCAGCCATATAACAATTTCCTAGCAAAGCTCAATTTACACAAAACAAGTGACTCTCAAAAGGCAGAACTGAGCTCTAGATCAAGAAAGCCACTCCCTTTTGGCAGCAGCCATCTGACACGCACATCCCAGCCAGCTGGTCTCTGGGACCCTCACACAGACCAGGTCAGGCTCAGCTGAGCTTCCCAGATCAAAGCCTCATCTGGGGCACGCTTGCCTCAGAGGAAAGAAATGCATTCTGTGGTTTTCAATTCAGTTGCTTTGCAAAGTAAAGGCCCTGGAAAAAAGGGCATTCTGGGGACACACACCGGAGTCTGCTGGAGGTGACTGCATCAACGTGTGTACTCAGGACTCCTGCTTTGAGCCTGGACTGGATGCAAGACAAAACCCAGCTCTTGCCAAACCCTCTGCATGGGTATAATGACACAGGAAGGGACGGGCAGTCTGCAAACTTCCCACCCATCGGATCATCCCGGAGCGGTGGATGGGCAGCAGAACCCAAACACAGCTGTCACCATCCCGCTTATCCACCCACAAAAAGGGGGCAGAGCAATTCCCTGCTTTCAACTAACTTTGCTGATTAACTGCCGGAGGGGAAAAACAGAGGAAAAGCTGTCAACCTGATCAAGGCTTGAAATGCAGGAGTCCCACATCACAGGCATATTTCCCAGTCCTCTTTGTAGGAGTGGAGATAAGGGAAACCATCCTGTCAGTACTGAACGCAGCCACTTCAAGGGGCCGTATTCCTTTCTGTGCTCTTGCCACACAGGTTTAGAAACAAAGCCAGCCATAGAGCTCAAGGAGCTTTTTTTCTCCTGTGTTCTCCCAGCCTTTCGTGGGTTCGTCCCCTCCACAGGCACTAATGGAAACCCCCTACATGATGGCACAACTGCGACATGGAGCACGGCTTGACTTTAGGACAGCTTGGATTTATTTTTAAAACGGAAGCACATGGTATAGATTAGGATTTTCCCACTAAAACATACACGCAAAAAAAGGATGTGGTGAGGGTAATCCAAGCACTTAACAAAGACCTGCTCTCTGCTCCAAGCAGTTGGGCAGGGACTGGCACAGAAGAGCCTGCCTTTCTAGGGAAGTGCTTAAACATGTGTTTAATTCCCACTGAGGTCAACGGGATTCAGGGGACCACAGGAATTGCCAGATTGAGTCAGAACATTGATCCACCTAGTTCAGCATCCTGCCTCTGTCAGTGGGCAACCAGAAACACATGACAGCAAGATGGAGGAACCTTGCAGCTGGGAGATAATTTGCCTCTTTCCCACACAAAAGCTGTCATTTTGATCTCTAGAAGCGAGAGCTGATTTGCAGAGTTTAATATTCCTTTCAAACATTCAATTATTGCACAAGTTCAACAGCCTCGTTATCTACCATAGGAAACATGCCTGAGAAGAACTTCAAGAGGTCAACCAGACCATCCCTCTTCCCCAAAAGGGAAATCAAGAGCCAGTTGCTTCGCTGAGCCAGAGCGTCCTGCAACTTCACATGAGAATTAAAAAAATAATAACAATAAAAATATTCCTTACAGTATTACAGAATTTGCCCAACTTCAAATTCAAGAGAACATCTCTTTGATCTAGGTTTAAGCAAGCAGCTTTTTTCTTGTTTTCCTAGATAAGGGCCAAACACCTCAACTGGAAAAGTATCCTGTACTGGTGTTCAGCATGTACAGGAGAACTTCTGAGGCATGGAAAGGGAAGCACAGAGTCTGTGAGTGCATGGTGAGCATGTAAATAAAGCACCTAAAGAAGGAATCCAGTTACCAGCTTGCTTCATACCAGCTGCTCCATTAGAAGCCCTTTAAGTTCCTGCACTCACATTTAGCAGAGTTTAAGAGAATATGTTCCCAATTTAGCTCATGCAGTTTCTGTGTTTGTTACGGTTCCCATCAAGGACCAGCATGGGGTGATCACCTCCCTGGTGCTCTCTCATGCAGCAGAGCCCACACACAGCCAAGAGAAAACCAATCCTCTGCACCAAGAACAGGGGACACTTGGACGTGGCCTGCAAAGCCACTGCTGTGCATCCCTATGGTTTGCCTGGCTTCAGACACACTGCAACTTTGGAACAGTTCATGGAAACAGAAAACTGACAGCTGCTTTTTCATGGGCAGCAGAAGTCTCCATGCTGCCTGTACTGGTGGATCACACCCATGGCCAGCCTAGTGCCTTCTCCTTTGAGCTGCACTTGGCCCCCACCTCCTGTTCTCCAGCCACCAACATCTCACATAGGACAACAGGTTCTCTCTTACTGACCCACTTTTCATTAAAACACATGCTACAAGGTGGTTTTTTTCTTTACTAAAAGCATAACTCATACTTCAAACATTACTCGAATTTCACATTTCCTCATGCTACTCGGCTGTGTTACCCTGCTAACTTTGTCCAGATGCTGCACATCTTCCAGGTGATCCTCACCTGTGATTATGTTCACTTCACATTACATTATAACAAATCTAAGTGTTACTAAGCAGGAGAGCGACTTCAGCAAGGATTACTTTTCATATGCAACCAACTCTTTTGGGCACTACTTTTCCCATTTCCTGGTACTGGCTTAAGTGGAAAGGGGAGGGAGAGCCCAGCACAACCTCAGCCATACCTCAGGCCCAGGTGTACCTTCAGGAGACCACCTACCACGTGCTCTAGTGGATCTACATATACAACCCCATCTCACAGAATAAATCCCTCTCTCTGAGGGCTTGGGTACTCATGCATCCCACACACCACACTGTGGAGCAGGAAGGTTCAGCCCTTCAACAAGGTGCAAGTGATTTTGAAATGGTGGAACATATCGCTACCAAAACCTCCTTCCTCCCAACCACCACCCTCTCCAGTCACCAGGAAGGCAGTTCCTCAGTTCACACCCATCACATCTGTTAAACAGGTCCCAGCACTGCTGAGGGAGAGGCTGCAGAAACCATCCATCAACACAGCACCGAAGTCTGCTGGTGGAAAGGCTGAAAGAATTCGTATCGTTCAGCCTGGAGAAGAGGCTCTGGGGTGACCTTACTGCAGCCTTCCAGTACCTGAAGGGCGCCTACAAGAAATATGAAGAGGGGCTGTTTACAAGGGCATAGAGTCATAGGATAAGGGGGGAATGGCTTCAAACTGAAAAAGAGTAGGTTTAGATGGTATATTAGGAAGAAATTCTTTATTGTGAAGGTGCTGAGGCAACTGGCACAGGTTGCCCAGAGAAACTGTGGAAACCCCATCTGTGGAAGTGTTCCAGGCCAGGTTGATGGGCTTGGAGCAACCTGGTCTAGTGGAAGGTGTCCCTGCCCAGGGAAGGGGGGCTGGAACGAGATGATCTTTAAGGTCCCTCCAACCCAAATCACTCTGATTCTATGACAGGCTGGCCAATGCAGCAGCCCCTTGTGCCTCTCACCTTTGGTGTCAGAGAATACAAAGCCATCAGAGAGATTTTTCCCCGCTCATATTTTGCATTCTGGCCAATTTCCTATAGGATATATATTTTCCTTCTGTATACAGAGAACATTTTACAAAACAAAGCCATCCTAGACCACTTTAAGAGACCTAGACTTTTAAAAGCCTCTAATCTCTGGTAAAGCAACAACCACCATGAATGGTTCAAATGAATGTCCAAATACTGCTATAAAAGTAGACAAGTAATTGCTCAGTGGAGGGAGTTTCCACATCCGTGGTTAAATTTGGACATCTGTAACCATGAGGGATATACTGTGACTGGTTATGTGCAAAAGTAGCTACAAAGTTCAATACTGAAAAGCCTCTTCCTCTTTCCTCCTCTCCACTCATGCTGAACACGTGTGTATGGCAGTGGAAATTATACACGCAGAGAAAGAGGAGAATAAATAACCCACCGAGTCGTCTGAGGACATGTGCAAGCACTAGCACATCCTCACCCACTCTGCAGCCTCTAATACCACCCCACCTGTCCCCTGAGCTTACCTGATCCTGCCCTTCCCAGTCAGAGATCCCCCCCATTTCTCTCCCTCCCATTTTCTATTCCGGAGGGTTATTTCAGGAAAATCCTTACAGCGGTGGCAGTAACTACAGCAGGAAAACAAGAGGAGGAGCTGCAGGATGAAGTGAGGTGTGTGTGTGTGGAACTATTTGCCTCAAGTAGTTAAAGCCTCTCAGGTCCCATCTATTGGAAATCAATCTTGCTGCCGTGCTATCGACTGCTGCTGTAACACCGGCACGGCAAAGGTCATCCAGGTACCTCCTGACACATGACAATGTCTAGTGTTACACTCCTGCATGAATCAGTGGGATTTTTCTTTGAAAGGAATAAAGATATTTTTAAAAAGCAATGTAAAAAGCCTTAAAGCAATAATGATAGTAGATTAAAATTTAATTAAGCTTTTCTTTTATTAGTGCCAGGAACAGTATACATGTTTTCCTGAGCTCCCCTGGGAGCACTGCAAGCAAGCACTGAGTGATATAAAAGCACAGAGCAGAGCCCAAACATTGACCTTACTGGATTGTAAAAAAGCAAGCTAGTGGACTGAGAGATCCCTCACCTCTCACAAGCACTGAACAACAATCTCAGATCACGCTAAATGCTCATCTAGCCCAAGCCCTAACAGTGAGATGTAGTGGATGTTTTAGGAAATGAATATACAAACCAGATCAAGTAAACAAATTCACACCCCTGCCCCATCCAGCCATCAGTATGTAGGTGTTCTCTCAATATTTACCTAACAGTGGGCTTCCTCACATCTACTGAATGTAAACTGAGGCTAAACCCAGATGTTTATTTTCCAGGCTGGAAAACACGTATGTTATGACAAAAATCCCTTACTAAGGTTTGGTGTCTTTTAATCAGGAGTTTTATCGCCATGATCCTGTGGATGGTCAAAACCATGGGAAGCCTTGCTAATTAAAACATTAGACACACAACACAGCATTAAAGAAGAAGCTGACAGCCTGACTCTGAAAAGAGAACAGGATTTAAAGGCTACAACCCAAAATGGTATTTCCATTGCTGACTATTCTGCTCCCCTTAGTATTAGTGCTGCAGAGTAAAGCCTTGCCTATCCCATTACCAAGGTTTTTCTTCAATTTCCCTCAAAAGTAACTTGGATCAGCCAGTGGGAAACAGCCACATCCACAAAGAGTTAACCACAGAGGGTTTCTCTCTCCTACTTCACATCTGTCAGAGTTCTTTTCCTTCTGCTGCTTTTGCCAGTCTGTGCACAAAACCATATCGGTTCCAACCCCAGGAGAGGCTCCTTGCAAATCAAACATGTGGCACATCAAACACAGACTGGGATTTATGTTTGATCCAGATGCCATTTTGCCCTCTGAAACTGGATAAAGTTTTATATGAAGACCAGAGAAAGCGACAGCTAGTGCAGGCAGCACTATGTTGTCTTCAAGGACTTCACAGAAAAGCCACAGTAATGGGAAGTTCATCTTTTAAATACTGTCTGAAATCTTTTAAATACCTGTAAATACTGTCTGAAAGAGTAAGAAGGAACAACGATGTTCTGAAACCAAAAAATTAGAGCTTTCCCACTCATGAGTATGAAACAGCCTTATCATCAGTCTTGGAAAAGCAAACATGTAATCATCCCTGCACTGGATCACAGAGAACTGTGCACTGGAGGCAAGGTTTCTGTTTCTCATCCAAGTGCTGAAGTAAGGCAGATTCATCTTCCTTGTTTTCTTGCCAGATCTAGGACATGAATTCAGCTCTAAGTAGTTAGCAGCATTTTGAGGACTGAGGCTGAAGGATGATGTTTCAGTGTGGCAGCAGCAGCGAGAACAGGACCAATGAATTTCACACAACAATACTGATGAGCATGACAGTGCTCAGCTATTGCTGCAAAATCCCATTATAGGCTTATGTCTAGAATTACACAATGATGCCAAAGCTCTGGTGGCACCAGTAGGTGAGACAGAGAAGCTGACAGGACATGACTCTGTGTTTCCCAGGCTTACCAGGTACAGCTCTGCTCCATCCATCACTGCCAACCTAACCTTCTCCTCACCACCATGGGACTGGGGTTCAGCACTTTTTCGGTTTTCTTCAGTCTTTTGCACTTGGGTAGAGAAGTTCCAGCACTGCAGAGCTGGAGTGACCAGTATGTGGCTGCTGGGAGCCATCCACATATGCAGGAGGGGAGAGGGCTGCAAAGCAGAGGGTAGAGCCCAGTGCTGGGCCTGAAAGAGCTTTTCATCTGTTTGCAAGAGTTCTGAGAGAACATGAGAGAGCATGAAGAAGGCAGCTTGAGAAACTGAAAACAAGTATTCTGCTGCCACTTCGAGTCTACCAACCAGTTATGAATACCATACAGGTTATCCTGTACTGACTTTTAATCACAATTGCCACACAGGTTTTCAGATGTGCACAGAGCAGCTCAAAACAAAATACTATTTTGCACATCTGGTTTTACAGGTCTTTTTCTGGGAAAAATTGGTTTTAGACGTCTGCTTGTGGATGTTGACAGCTCTGAACAAGGCACTGCAGGGTATTGCACAAGGCTGAAAAATATGAATGGAAAAGCCTTTCCATTCATTTCTGTACTGAGTAACCAGGAACTGAGCAAATGGGATAGAGAGGATAACAAAAGATTTCAGCAGACATGAGCAACCCCATGCCCCAGGTTCTCAGAGACCACTGCATGCCAGCCCCATTTGCAGGCCACAGGCTGCATAAATGCTGCTGGATGACAAGGAGGGTGTGCATGAAGGCAACAGCCACTTCCCTGCACTTCCCTCTTCCTTCTCTGTACAGGCACACCACACTGACAGAAGGAAGGGGACAGCCCCATTTGTCACCCTGTGCTTGTCTCTCTGTCAAGAGCAAGGAAGGTTTTACCTGAGCTCCATTTTACCATTCCATCTCTGCAAGTTTCTGCATTCATTTGGAGATGGCAACCTTGGGACACTTCTGTTTGCCAGAGAGACCAGGCTGGGGTGACAATGGCAGAGAACTGTCTCAGCTTGCACAGAGAGGATATTCCAGAAGAGAAGGATTTTATTTAAAAAGTAGAAGAGGGATTTGAGGGAGACAGGAGAAACCTGAGCACTGAACTGAGCCCATCAGAGCCCTGCACTGGCACTGTGACTGGAAAGCCATCTCATATCTGTCCCATACCAAGCAGGAGACACATGATACCCATGCAAGGTAAATTAGTCCAGTCATATCCAGTGAGATAACAGACAGCTGCTTCCCTCTGACTGTAGCTGAACATGGTTTTCCAGCAAAAACAGAGTCTAAAAGTCACCCCCACCCTACTGTTCCCCTCTCACAATGGAGTCCCCTCCCTACCATCTCAGAACTACTCATATTTCAACTACTCCATAACCCACTCCTGTCACATTGACCTAGGTAAGAACAAAAAAAAAAAAACCAACCAAAACGCCAACACCAAAAACAACCAAACACCAAAAAAAATCCCCAAACCCCACAGAAAAGCCCTATGATTCAAATTTTAAGTTGACATGCACAAACAGTGAGAAACAGGCAGCAATAATCATCTCCCTTCCTCAGCTAAAGGCAGTCTCAATTTCATCATAAGATAGGTACAATTCTCCTCCTTACCTTAAGATGTGCAAATAATACTAGTACCTTATACTTCTTACTGCATTGCTCATTAGAGCCTTAACAAACCCATTCCTCTCCCTCCTCTCCTCTCCTTACAATCATAATCATTGTTATTTCCTTGTGCTTAGGCAAGCAAATTTCCATTGTAAAACCTCCTGTTAGTCCTTCCTACCTATTACACTCAAGATAAAAATGTTGAGATGTGATTTACCAGGGAAGGAAACCATTTAAATATATTATTCATTAAAAACAGAAAAACTAACAAAGCAACTTTGATCTTTTCCATGATTAATTCATGCACCAGAAACCCTCCATGCCATAAGATTTAGAAGATTTCAAACTATGCTGACAGAAGTAGCAGCAACAGAATGTGACAGCATTTATAAGTCAAAGCTCCCATCACTTGTGCAAAATCCTTGAGAAAAGCAGAACTGTCAGCATGGGCAAAGAGCAGGGAGATCCTGAACCCTTCCCTGCTCCCAGTGCCTCGGGGCTCTGGCCTGTTGCAACCATCAGCAACTCACATGCTCGTAGGTGGTTCCCTCGTAGGTATCACAACACGCTATTAGGAGGCCCTGCCCACACAGGGAAGCACGAGATCCAGGTTAAACCTATTTTTAACCAGGTGCACTTGAAAGCTATTTTTAAGTGGATGCTCTGGGGACATCCTTCTTTTGGGCTTTTGAATTAAAGCTGGCCACTTTGGTAGTAAAACAAGAGTCTCCACTCAAGGTCTTACACTCATCTAAATCCCCTTAAAATTCCCACCTTTTTGTTTGGGCACTGCAATTTTCTAGAGACACGGGCTTAACATCTGTCTCAAAGAAAGGAGGAGCAGGAAAATACTCTTTATGCAACACGAGACAAAACACACAAAGAAACCAGGATGAACAGAAGGCAAGTTGAAATGGGAGTATCGAGCAGCTTGCGCCCAGAGGCACCCAAAGTTTTGCAGCATTTCCACAAACAGCAACCACGTTCCTCGACACAGCCACCCCAAGGATGAAACCTCATACCTTCCTCTCAAGGGGCACTGCACCTCTCCATGACAAGGCAAACTGTAACCCAAAGCACAACTGGAATCGTCAGGAATAAATTAACTGGGAGAGCTAATTAACTAGAATAAGTTAAACACTCCCATTTTTTCCCCTGTCAGGGCCTCCGACTGCTGCCGTGTGATGTCTCAGCTTTTCCCCAGCCCCTGGAGGTGCACTTGGCCTCGGGCTCACCAGGGAGGATGACCAACACCTGAATCACCACCCTGCAACACCAGGATTCTCCTGGTGGACTGGTCAC
The DNA here is from genome assembly GCF_001604755.1 of Lepidothrix coronata. Lineage (NCBI taxonomy): Eukaryota > Metazoa > Chordata > Aves > Passeriformes > Pipridae > Lepidothrix > Lepidothrix coronata. Next base: position 633,040 of record NW_016690199.1, on the reverse strand, counting down.
CCCACAGCTGCACAGACCCAGCCCAAGTGGTCCAGCTGCATACTCAGCTCTGATTACACAGCTGATCCAGGGTACTTTTGAGATTTCCATGTGGCAGCTTGCTAACGAGTTCTCTAATTGCAACAGCCTTAAAAAGCAGGTTGTTTACCATGTCGCTCTCCCACGCAGATTCCCACACACCATGGGCTGAGTAAGACACTGCCGCAGCAAAGCATCTGTCAAAAGAAATAAATTCAGCCTCTTGTATCCCAAGCTTATTGCTACCAGGAAGAGACCTGCCAAAAGGCAGCACCTCTTCTCATCAACACAGTCCCCACCTTGGCAATGCAGCAAGGAAATACTCAGTGCTCGAGTGCTCGGGCTGGCGATCGCACTTGGCTTCACTGCACAGTCCCTCCTAGAACACTTCTGCAGATGGCACAGACCTCGACTGCTCTGGCACACACACTGCACCCCTCCTAGTGCCAGCGGATTATTATGACTTCCCAGACGGATTTCCCAAGGGCTCAAGGCCAGGGGAGCTGCATGTTCAGGAAACACAGCTGTCCTCAACAGCTTCCCAGCAGCTACCACAGCCAGACCTGATCTATCCCCCTTCCCCATCTCCTCCCCAACAGGGTTTTCACCCTGCAATACATACTTCTCCATGTCTGAGATGTGTTTCTGGGATTTCAAAAGCAGATATCCTGAATTCAAACAAATGGCACTAAGAGACATGTCCAGTCATTTTTTGAACACTTCCAGGGATAGTAACTCCCCACCTCTCTGGGTAGCCTGTTCCAACGTTAATCACCCTTTCAGTGAAGAAATTCTTCCTGATATGCAACCTGAAGCTCCCCTGGCACAGCTTGAGGCCATTTCCTCTCATCCTGTCACTGGTTGCCTGGGAGAATAGACAGACCCTCACTTTGCTACACCCTCTTTTCAGGCAGTTGTAGAGAGTGATAAGCTACCCCTGAGACTCTTTTACTGCAGACTAAACACCCCCAGCTCCCTCAACCAATCCTCATCAGACTTGTGCTCCAGACCCTTCACCAGCTCTGTTGCTCTGAATATGTTGAGAAAGGGAAGGACCCACCAATTTCAACAGCTCCATAATGGCCACCAGTGCCACCAGCCACTTTCATTCTCACAAATGGGTGGCCCTTTCCACTGGGTGTAAGAGCAGTAGCAATAAGTACATACCCTGCCTCCCCACCAGCTCTCCCATCTCACTCCTCTCAATTAACAAACAAGCAGAGGTGGGTGAGCAGGAAGACAGTCACTTTCTCCAACAGCTTGTGAGAGACATCTAAAGCCTTCACCTCTTCTCATCTTTCTTCTCAGTACCTCAGTGGGAAAGGAACACACAGGGAGGGAATTTAAGTTCAAATGACAGTAGATGACAGCCAGCCTGCAGTTTGATGGTCACGACAGCCCTTACACAGATTTAAGCTTTTCTCACTCCATACAGCACCCTGCCTTCCTTCCAGCACACCCTTCCACACATTTTCCAGGCAGATCTGTCCCAAGACATAGGACAGAGGGTGCCTCTATGGCCAAGAAGTGCAGTGGCCTTCATGTGCAAGTTATCATCAGGCCTCTGAGATGCAACAATGGAGTCTTTCCCCGAATGACTTGTTCTTCCCACTCTACCTCTCATTCACAAGTGAAATGCAGAAGAGAGACAATGCAGGTAAAAACGTGTGTAGGACCAGACTGAGACCCCAGATTCCTCACCCACCACCTCAGTACTCTGATCTGAGAAGGCTGGAGAAGAAACATCTTTCTGCCTTTGTCCTTGCTGACCTGCAAGTATGATCTGCAAGACTGTATTGTGAACATATAGGAAGGATAGATTTTAGACACAAAAATTCAGAATTCTCTGACTTCTGAGAGTTTCATTTTCTAGTAAAAATTCTTCAAATGAAAAGGTTTCTGGTTTTAAGGCAACTACCTGCATTTTACAAACAAAGAAAACTATCATTGGAAGCAAATTCATCTGCTGGAACTGGAGCAGCCTCCACAGTCCCAGCATGGCTGTGGTCTCACACACAGCTTCAGGGAGAGAGGAGAGCAACAACAGGGAACACACACTTCCTAGGAAAGGACTGTGTGCTGCTGTGCCAGTACAGTGACAGACAGACACACTTGCTCAACAAGTCTGACAGCTAGACGGCAGAAAAGAGCTGAGATTCTGGGATTAGAAACTGTTTCAGATTCTAGCAAGAAACAGGCTTTGATTGTCACAGCTATGCTGCTGCTGCAGCAGCCTTTCCTTGTCCCCCACAGCTCCTCTACAATCTGTCTGTATTTTCCTCCTCTCACCTTCTTAAACTTTTTGAGTTTCTTTAAGCTGCTTCTTCCTGACAATTCCTGTCCATACCCACCCATCACCACTCCCCAGACCAGTCTCCTACGTCCTTCTGTCTCTCCTAATATTCCTTTTCTCTGGCCTTCTTCCCACATCTTTTGTCTCTATTTCTTCTCCAATCAACTTTTCTCAGTGTTTCCACCATTCACTGTTCTTGCCCCATGTCCCAGCAAACGGGGCATGCAGAGCACAACACCCTCTCAACCAGACCTCTTGCCTTCCTCCCTCCTCTGCCCCACCGCTGGGGCTCCCCCTCCTGCCTCATCACAGCACCCTGGGCCAGTGCTGAGCTCAATCAAAAGACAGATCTGGCCCCAAACTAACCCACAGCCCTGCTCCAGCTTTGCTCAGTTTCCCAGTCCAGCCAGCTGGTGCAGAACTGGCCCCACTCAAGGCAGCCCAAGGGACACCCAAGAGCATCCTTTTCAGACAGACAGATTTACCCTCAATTATGAAACTGCCTCATTCCCATAAACCAGCAGTGTTGGCATGGCCAGCAGGAGCAGTCAGTGAGGTGGGAACCTGCTGAGTGCAGGGGGTGTCCACAGCACTCAAAGCCACGCTGATGTCATGCAGTTTTTCCCAGATCAGGAAAGAGCAGATTTTTCCCAAAGGTAGACGGGGATGGCAGGAGCTTCCCACTCTCGCCTCTGCCAAGCTTGAGGTCACCCTGGCAAAACAACATCAGGATCTCTTTGCTCAAAGCTCTATTTTAACTCAGCATCTCATTCTGGAAAACAACAGAATCATTGCTGCTGAACCACTCCAGGAAACAAAAACATCTGGCACTGAAGAGCAGGAAACTCATTATTTTATGCTGGGCATACTCAGGAACAACCTGAAACAGGGGTGTATAAATTGCAAGTGCAAATATTTGCCTCTGAAAGCACCACTAGAAGATGAATTCTGCTTCCTACAGCTCCGTGCCAGCTCGCCTAAGGCTGAAGGCCCTGTTCTGCTTGGCTGTTTGAGAGATCTTGCCCACCTCCAGTGAGGTGCAGGACTCAACTGACACAACATCCCCAACACACAGCAGACTGATGCTGCTGGTCCTCCTCGTGTCTGCAGAGCCAGAGGGAAGCTTGGGTCTCCCCACAAGCACTAACAATGCCTGAATAGCTTCCAGGTAAATCGAGGGAATTAAATACTGCGACACAACAGCATTTTGTTACCTCCAGGTGACAGGGACTTATGGACACTGGACAGACTGGGCTGCCAGACACCCAGACACAAGGAAGATCCTTGACTGTGGTGGTGCCACCTAAATTAGGAGTCTTCTCTAGCAGCCAGAGTTGACAGACTTGGATATTAAATGGCATACAGCCTAATTTGATAGATGGTGATGTTATATATACATATATATATATATATATATATATATATAAACCAGTGTGGGTTTGTTGGTATTTTTTTCCAGTTTCTGGTACAGATTTACAGAGTGACCCTAGGTAAACTACTGGAGTTTTTGGACAGCCATTTACCTGTTTCATCAGTCAGGTACCTCACAAACTGTGGTCTGGGGAAATTTAGGCACAGCCATGAGGTGTGCTAGTGTATGGAACAACTCCCTTTGTCCCAGTCCAGAGCATCATCCAGATGCCCTTGACCACAACGGGTCCAGAGAGAGATGGCCATGAAACAGCATCCCCCAGCACAGGGTGCAGCAATCAGGGCTGCTGCCAACATCCCTGGCCACAGGATCACACAGCACTGACCTCCCATAGCTTCATGTTTGTCTCCTTCCACCCCACATTCACCATCCTGCTCCACTGCAGCACAAACACCGGCTCCAGCACAGCCCTGCCCTCCAAGGCCAAGGAGATAGATTTAAGCTCCTCTGGGAACTCCAGTCACCTCTTCCGGGAATCACACTTAAATAAAGCAAAAAATCTCTGTTCCTCATTACAGCCAGGAACACTGAAATCCCAGGGCAGATTGCAAGCTTGCATATTTATCTCTAGGTTTCAGAGCCCAGACAAAACACAGCCCACTGAGGAAGTGAAGTTAACCCTGATATCGCTGCTTGCTGCATTTTTGCAGTGCCTGGATATCTAAGCAGTTGGTAGATCCCGGCAAGTCATGAATTACCGACAAAACCCTCTCAGCATTAGACATACTGCAATAGCTGTGGTGCTCAAATGGACTGTTTTCCAAGAAGTAAAGGTAGTCTTGTGGATATGCAGCAGGCTGGGGTGCTGTTCACCTCTCGGCTCTGTGTTAGAGCCTCTCCATAAACACCAAGCAAACCACTTCATTTCCCAGGGCCTGGATCTTCCAGCAATCAGGAATAAACAGTTTTGTTTGCTTTCCTATTGGAATAATTTTTCCTGTGAAAATTCAGAATTTACCATACTTGCCATATTTGGTTTTTTTTAATGGAGGAGAGGCATATGTGAGATATCAGAGTGTCAGGGTTCAAAAACACTTGGGTTCTCTCTGCAGTATTTACATGTGAAATGCAATATGTACATTTTGAAGGATTCTCTTTGAAAAAGAAAAAAAGCTCATGGAGGCTTCAGGACAAAGAGCTGCTCTTGCTCCCGTTGGCTTAGCTGATACACCTCTGTTGGGGTGCAGGTTTGCAGAGTGTGACCTCCAGGAGAGCAATGCCTGCTCAGGACTTCAAGATCAGCCTCTGGATACCTTTTACTTTTTAACCTGACTGATCTTCCATCAAGGCTGGGGATCCACTGAAGTTCACCTGCCTGCCACACAGAGATGCACAGCATCTGTTGATAACATTCCTGGTCTCTGCAAGGGCTCAGTCTTCTCCAGGGTACATTTAGGGTATGTTTTCTCCCCCATGGAGACACTGACATTGTTCTGACCTACTTCCACGTGGAAATGAAGAGTTGAAACAACATGGAGTGCATCTGGAAATCCCTTGCCTGCAGTACGCACACATGGGACAAGTGTAAAGCACTTGAAAAAGTGCAGGCATTGGAAAAAAAATGCAAGGGTATAGAACAACATGTCTCCTGCTGCTCTCTGCCACGTAAGACTTTGGGTTAGACATTAAAGACTTCCATGCTCTCAGACTGGGAACCAAAGATAGCAAAAGCTTTCTCTATCCTATTCTGTACTGATACTGCCTATATAGATCAGGAGGTTCTCTAGACGGTGTCTACTGCATGTCTTAAAACTCTGCTTGAGTTTTAAGAACAATGGCCCAACAAGCCAGGGGCTGAGAACAGGACATTTTTCATTCCTAGTTCCTGGTTTCCAATAATTATTCCCTTAACTAGAAAAAACCCAGGCTGAAAACAGTCATTATTGCAGTTAATAGAGAACTGGCAAAATCTTTTTTTCTCCCTCTTGTGCAAGAACCTGATAACATATCTGGCAATAGAAGTGTTATGGGGCTGAGGAGCTACATTATAGTGCAAAGATCTTGTTAGCACAACACCTATACACCACTTCAGACCTTAAGGCTGCAGATTTTTACTGGTACCCATCTGAGGAAATGTTATTTCTTAAAATAAAACCCACTCAGTGTTAGCAAAATGTATTCCAAGAAAAATGACAGCAAAAGACCAAGTATTTGTGTTTGAGAACAAAGTATCCCAAACATATGATGTGCCAGTTGCAAAATAAAGAAGCATTTCCTGGTCTAGAGGCAGGTTCAGGCTTCCTGAACCTGCCTCTTAAGTTACCTGTAGGTAAGCAGTTTTAAGCTTCCCCCTTTGAGAGGTTGGAACTGGATGATCTTTAAGGTTCCTTTCAACCCAAGCCCATGATTCTATGATTCCTTGCTGCCGCAAACCCTACCAACATTAACTATTTAATAATGCATACTATATCTGCTCTACCAAGTCACTTGGCTTTTCAATATTCTCGTTGTTCTATTTCTTGCCCAGAACTCAAATTTGTCTTTGTCTTTCCTGACACTGAAAGAAAAGAAACAACCATTACTTATCTAACAATGATGAAATTAAAAGTGAATTTCCAGCAGAATTATCACGTTGAGTGACAACGTAAAAAAAAAAAAAAGCTAAAAAAAGGCAAATTGCAAGAGTTCAAAGCACTAAAATAGAAGCACTTTATTTTCTACAGGGCTTGCCTCATTCATCAGTTCAGTCAAACACTTAATTTGTATTAATTTAATTAGCTCTGCTCAAAATTAAATAGAGCAAATAGCAAGAGAGGCGGCAAACTGAGGGCACAGCAACACACCTTGCAGGTAAAGCTGCAAGGGGACTTGGTGTTCCCAGTGTTGCAAGGAGAGGGGTTCATACCATCCTTCAGGCACACACCTGGGGCCTCTCAGTGTCCAAGTCTGACCTTGCTGCAGCTGAACACCCGCACACCATCACCTGCTCTTGAGTATCTCTACCAACCTCTCACAGGTGTCCAGAAGCACCACCAACAGCAGCAGTTCACCCAGGCACTGCAAGGCTTTTTATTTCGGGTCAATCACCTCCTGATCAAGAAGAATGTAATGCATGATTTGCCTTTTCACAGCTCAAACCAGTATTCAGTGGCAAAAAAATCGACAAGCAGTGGAGAGAGGATCTAAATTCATGTCACCTGTTGGGGCACTTCAGCAGCATCAGCCACTTCCTGTAAGCAACACAAGCCCTGGAGTCTCCTCCCAGAGACACAACCTTCAGCCAGAGCCAAGGGAACCTCGATGACACCTGGGAGAGCACAGAGGTGCTGGAGAACCATAAAGGCCCCCAGTCAGTGTGTCTTCCTGCCAGGATGCTCCCAGGTGCTCCCTGGAGTGATGAGGAAGATCACCCTACTTGGAAGCTGTCTGCCCGGAAATGGTTATGACCAACGTTAGGAGAAGAGGAAAAACATTAGGGAACTCTACACCTTATACAGCACTATATGTTTTAGAGAGAAATAAAGCAGATTTTTTTTTTTAAAGGAGGCCTGGTGAATTATTTTTAAGAGAGCAGGGACAAGGAGATGCAAACAGAGACACAGAGCATAGGGAACCGAGATGTCACAACAGGGAGGTAAGAAATGCTAAAGACACCCTTGGGGAAAAAAAATCATATTTATATCCAGAGTAAAAAGAATAAGGAAATTTTAAAATAAATCATTTTTGATGACTTGAAAAAAAATCCTATTATCAGGCAGGGTGAAATAAATAAAACCCAGAAAAGAGTAAATAAATTCATTTGAGGAGGGGAGGGAAATCAATCCCTAAGCAATGCCTGAAGACTGGCAGGCAGAAGGTTAGTCCTCACCTTCTCTGTGAAACAGACTGAAACAGCTCTTGGGTTAGTGAGGGAGATGGCTGGGCAAGAGTGTGCTTCTCTTCACCCCAGACAGGTGCCACCAAGACCCAGCACAGACAGCAGAGATGGGGCACGCTTGGAGAGTTCAGGAGCTGGACTTTGATGATCCTTGTGGGTCCCTTCCAACCCAGAATATTCTGTGATTTCTGTGAGAGGTAATCTCCTCCCAAGGTAAGGAGATTTTCATTTTAATTTTGCACTGGTTGCTTTACACAGGAAATGTCAGCTGAATGAGGGGAGTTAATATAATCAGGTACAGCTTAGCACAGCAACAAATACATCCAGCAGAGAAAATAAAGATAGGCAGGGGTAATTTCACTAGGTCTCCCTCACTTCCTATTGCTCTGTTCCTTTCTCTTCCTGAAAAGCTACATGTATTTTTAACATGTAAAATGGGAAGATTTCCCTGCCTCAACACAGCAGGGTGATAACACTGATGGACAGAAGAGCCATATGGGAACCTATAAAGAATTAACCTTTCCAGCTGTATGTTTTCTATAATGCCTTTATTCTGACAGCACACGAATGCTTCTGTCGGACACACTGCACCCCTCACAGGAGTGACACCCTTCTCCCCCATCCCTGCTGTAGGTGAACAGAACCAAATTTAGATTTTGGTCAGAAGAACTTTTGATCAAACAGAAAAACCCCACCATTCCTGAACGTAAAGAAAGTCCAAGCAACCAACACCTGGACTGTCTGTTTTGGGTAAGCTTGCTCAGACAACAAAATAATACAGTGTCAGGTGGACCTAAGATCCAAGTCTTTTTTTATTTGGGTTTTTTTTTGGAGAGGGTTGCTTTTTTTCTTTTTTATCCCCTCTCTCTTTACCCACTTTTTGGACTTTTGCTTTGCTCAATTTAGACAATGTCATCTGAGCCCCTATGAATTTGGCTATTTCCATAAACAAAACAACCAGTTTGGCATAAAACCTCTCTGAGATGAATGAGGTGTGTGAGGACCAGCAGCAGGCACTGATGCTCCACCTTTGCTCAGTGGAGCTCTCACAGTTCAGACTGACTCCATTACGTTATCCTGCTGCCTCCTGAAAGCCAGGAGGCAAGAGCTGCAAAAAAACCCCACGTGGGTGGCTTGAAGAGTCTGTCTGTGGACACTGCCACGCTGCTCCTGCTAAAGTCTGGCGGCTTTTTGTAGCACTGCGTCACCATTGCTTAATCCTTTCCAGAGCAGAAAACACACCAGAGACACACTCTTAACCATCAAAGTTACAGGAAAATGATTAAATGTCCTAAATATCATATTGCTTGAAAATCCACATGTTACACTGGTGGGATCTAATGTACACTGATCATTGGGTTCTCTGTGTGCCCACAGACACAGAAAGCCTTCAGGAGGTCTCTGCCACATTAGCCATAACGAGCAGGGAGGATGTGATAGTGGCTGCCTTCCAGGTCAGGGGAACAAGTGGGAAGCCACTTTTTGTACTTTCAGGTTCTGATCTATTCTTGGTCTTCTTTTCATAAAACTTCAAATTTCAAATACAGTTCTGAGCCTCCACATTTTCAGCAAAAGAGAGAGAAAAAAAAGAATAAAATATGATGTTATAAACAAGACCTCACTGCTCATTAGAAGGAAAGCCCTTCCTTGTGGATGCCTCCTTTATCCAATGACTGGGAAAAGTCAGTATCTGCAATCAGGCTTACCCTGCATTATGTCTATTCTTGGAAACTCTAAATGTGACCATACATGGGAACTACCAGTCAACAACAACAAAAAAAAAGGACCATCTTCGATCTTCCTGTTCTGTTAAGTCTATACATCCTCAATAACAACACAGAAAAGAGAAGCAAATAATTTCCAACATTTCCCATTTCCCTCGGAAAGCAGTAGCTGTAGAAATATCTGAGTTCTCCATCTCTCAGCTCAGCCACCAGCACAGATTTGAAGCACACTCTGGATTAATGCTCAAGCCCACCATCCCTGCTCAAACCTGCTTAAAATGGCCAAGCATGACACTCTTGCATGTGGATACAAACCGGGATGCAGGCCACTAAAAGCCCCCTGTTTCTCCCCTCCTTCCATCATCAGTTCTGCAATAGGCAATTACAGCCAATTTCCAGTGTCCTTTTCACCCCTAAGAGCCATGGCCTCTGGATCTTCAAAAAAGTCCTCCAGGCCTCCCTAGCACAGCTTTGGACTCATCCTCTTCTCTGGTTACAAACAGAAACCTTCTTGCAAAAGTACTTGAAAGCTTGAAGCTACTTGAAAAAGTAATCTTCATGTCTCCCTGTCAAAGCACAGTTGTAGGGAAGGGTAGGAAAGGTAAACGCTCTGTTAACATTTTACATGTGGATAAACACAAGAGCAGTTCCCAGGCCACAAAGCTGACACCTAGGCAGAGAAAAACATGGATTCCTACTCAGCAGATAGAGAGCTAAAAGTTGTAGTGTTGCTACGTAACCTGCCCAGCTTTACCTGGTAAGTGAACTTTACTGGAAAAGGGATTTCTGGTCCTCTCTGCCTGACTGCAGTGCCAGAATGTCATATTCCTCATCTTTTCCATCACTCCAAGACTATATATTTCTTTAGGAATTGAAGCCAGGCTTTCTATTCCTATCTCCCTCCTAACATACCTTCTACAAGAGGAGTTACACCCGGTCAGTCATCCCCGGGAGTAAGAGCAGCCCCAGCTGCACACACTCCCCAAAAGCACCCAAGTAAAGCACAAGCTCTTATTGAAACCTGCATTTGAAGCACAAAAGCAGGGGCAGTGACAAGCCTGGGCACTAGCATGAGGTGGGACCCATGGGAGATGCAAGGCAGGAGAGCAGAGCTCCCCCAGGACTCCTGAAGCCGCCCCCAGCACAGCCTTCATGCCAAGCAATCAGTTTCTGGGGCAGAACCAGAGAGAACATTAAAAATCCATCTCCCCCATCCTGCAGGTAACAGCAGATCCTGCCTCAATTCCTGGTTTCTGTACAGAAAACACCCCCCAACAAATGCAGTTTGAGGCTGCAGCTAAAACAAGAACCATGGTTTGAAGAAAATAAGCTTTTTTTGTGCCCCATCCCAGGTTTCCTGGGTTGCTGCAGCAGAGCTCACATCCATGCTCGTAATTAGTATCACAATAAACAACAGGGAAATCAAAAATATCACACTCTAAAATACAGTTACAGAAAAAAAAGCTGCCCAGATACTTTTTCAGAGCAGTTGTCACACTAAAAACTTCTAAGTTTCCTGTGCAAAGTGAACCCAGGAGACAGAAATGCTCGTGAAATAGATGGGAACCATTATGGAATAAAAATCATCCAGATGTTTTAAACATGTTCCATTTTAAACATGCTGTTTCTCCTTAGCTTGCCCTTCAAGAGGCACCCAGGTGAAAAGTAGGAGTGACAAAAACAATCTGTTTGAAGGACAACTTCAGGTAAATAAACCAGATCAAGCACGAACCAGCTCCCCAGGTCCAAGATCAGGGCAGAGGGCACAAACAGCACGAGTTGTTACCAACAGCCCCTTCCAGATTTCTCCCACTGCTCCAGAAATCTCCAGCACACCACAGCACGTGCCTGGTAAAGAATGCCATTCCCTTATGTACTGCCTGGTAACTGATGGCAGGAATATACACCAGAGTCCAGCTCTTAATGGAAAGAAGCCAAAATAATTCCCTTACCTTCCGTGAAGCTTCCTGTAAGAGTTATGACAACAAACACTTTGCCTTCTGGCTCCAAATCCACCTGAAAAAGTAAAGACAACGTTAGAAGATTGGTTTCTTTAAGGCAAAAATCCTTTTCAGGATTTTGGATGACTAATCTTGCCAACATTTGATAATATTTAAATCTGCATATATTCTCATGCATGCCCTTAATTAAAAAAAAAAAAAAAAAGCATCCATGGCCCAAATTGTCCAGCCCCATAAAAAAACCAGCAAATTTGATTACTTCTTTTTCCTAGAAGTGCTGCACAATCCCAGCCTTATTAGAGGAAACAGAGATTTAAAAAAAAATAAAATATAGTTAACTGTATCCCAATTTGTCAGATACATGAAGCAGGACTAACACTGAATGCACACAATTCTCTGAAAAGATCAATGCATATCTGTTTTGAGAATTATATGGTTATTTCCTCCCTATTATATATTATCCCAGTGAAATTGTTTCGGTCTCTCAAAATATCATCAGTGCTGAGGTAAAACGCTGATTTCTTACATAAATCACCTTTTGGCCTTAAACCATAGGAAATAGAAAACTGTTAGTGCTGTTACCTAAGGACTTCTTGTTATTTAATCTAAATTAGATAGAGATACAGAACATAATTTTAGGGATCAGAGATTCAATCCCAGTGTCAGTCAACCTGTCCTTGAAAGAAAGTACTTATTTTTTAGTGAGTAGATTTTTCATTTTGAGATATATTTTTAATACAAGTCTTGCTTTTGTATTTTTTTTATTCACCAGATAAAGTCACAGCTAAGGATTCCTGAAGTTTGAGTCAGGCTGTCACACAGAAATCTCACTTAAAAACCAAAACCAAACAAAACAAGGACAAGGCACTCCCCGACATCCTCCACAAATTGCAAGTTTAAAATCGGCAAAGAGGAGTTTCGCACCTCGTGGGTATCGATAACCTGTGCTGAGCAGGAATTCTGAAAATAGAGCTCTCTGGGGAAATAAATAAACATCATTATCCAAACCCTCTCTTGTTCTTGTACAAGCACCTTTCCTTAGTCTGGCAGAAAAAGAAGCAAATTCACATTGGCAGCACCAAGTTTCACCACAGAAGTGCCCGGAATTTAATGCACCTTGGTGAGCACACTGCAGAGTAGAAAAATATTTCCCAGTCCTGCAAGAAGGAATGATGTGCCCAGGCTCCCTCCTTTTTCAGGGGTAACACACAATGTATCCTGTCAACCCTTTGATTCCTCTCCACTGTTAACTCATGGAACACAAAACAGGGAAGCTAGAACTGCTTGAGAAAATCCTATCAAAAAGTTGATTTTATGGGCACTATATTTTCCACTAAAAAAAAACCCATGAAAATCACTCTCTCAGGGAAAATTTAAAGTCAATATTTAGCTTCGACTCAATATTAATTTTCATGCTTGTTTGTGCTGCATATTAGATTGGCTTTAGGAAGCTGTGTTTGAACAGCCCTCTGTCTCCATTAATACTGAAGACATTTCCCTAAATAAATTTCAACTCCAGTAATATCAGGCATCATTTATGTCTAAATTTGAGTTCACTGGAGAGATGCACAGCTTTGTAAATAAATAGTTCTTTCAAAAATACATAATATCTATAACATGCCATCACCCAAACTGATTTATGGGATATCAAAAATTCAGATTTCATGGGAAAATCTTTTACTTACTTAGGTTTCCAAAATCATTCTTCAGTGCTTAGCATTTTCCTGCCAGTATCTGTACATGATACGTCAGACTCCTGCTTTTACACTCACAAAGAGGATCCTTCCTCCCTTCTTCTGACAGACATGGTCTCTGGTGGGATGAGAGCAAATCTTGCACTCCTTGTTTAGTCTTAAAAGCAAAGGCTTGTCAAGACTCAAGCAGCTGGGCTGAGACCAGGAGATGCAACAAAAGCATCATCCACCTTCGACACAGGGCAGAGACAAAAACCAGTCCCAAACTCTGTGGCACACCTTTGTTCTCCATCACTGCAAATGGGATTCCTCTGCCCCTAGCACAGCATAGTCCTCTGCCCGCAGCACAGTCTTACAAAACAGAAACAAAATAATGCTGAAAGTAATAGCAGGAGATTTATGAGTTATAGAACAATTTATCTCCCCTCCAGACTCCAAGATTAAAGACCAGTCAAATCCCCTACACCAGTTAAGCAGCTGTGCTCATGTCATACCACAGTCCAAGAGCACTCGGTAAAGAGGATCTAGCTACACTCAAGATCTTCCCACAGCACGTGTAAGCAGGATCTAATTAAAAATTACAGCTGAAAGGCTCCAAAATGAGGAGTGAATCTTTGGCACACCAGTACCCCACTGGATGCAGGACCAATAGGGAATTTTTATCCTAAATGAGGTTAAACCAGACAGACTTAAGAGTTCCTCTGGTCTTAAACTGATAGCAACAGCAACAAAAGATAAGATGAAATGAAATAATAACAGACCACGGGTAAAAGTCTGGCTTTTGGACCTGCTGTGATCTCCTTTAAAGATGACATTTGACCAGCTAAGTAGCGGCCAACACAACGCCTGAGATAACTCCCAGATATCTGGAATGTGCCCGAAACAGAAAATAACCTCTGACCTAGAAAACCGAAATGAAAATGTCAGACCGCAGACCTGCCCTCCCATGAACTGGCTTGAGACCAGATGATCAAGCAGCTCCCAGGCAGCAACACCCACCTGACAGGACATGCTTCTCACCATCACAAACCCTGTACCACGGCCACACAACGTGGAGGGGCCTCGTGCTGGCAGCAATTGGCCTGTGAGCTCCTCACACTTGCTGGACCACAACCTGCGATGGTGGCGCAGCCCCACCACCGTTCCCACGCTGAGCTGCTGTGAACAGCAGGCAGCTTGCTCGGCCCAGGCCCTGGGCTAATCTCAGCCACCCCTGCAGTTCAGCCCCTCGTGTTCCTGCCCTTGCTTCACACCCCTTCATCATGGCCTTCACGTTTGCTGTGCAGCTACAGAAACAGCACATGCTTCGGGATAGCTTTACCAACCCAGCAAGCAACTGCAGCCACAACTGGGCTGGCAGAAATATACCCATAACCACCTGAAAACAGATGCCCACAGATTAGGAGTGTGGTACCCTACTTCTTCCCCATAAGAAGGAACTGCTAATAAAAGCCTTCCTTCAACCTTTTCAGTCACTAAAGCACTTTCATTACCAGCACCCACTTTCACAGGCTGAGAGGGCTTCTCAGTGTGATGTTACTTAATAAGACCTGAGCACTTCAAAAGGAAGCAGCTGCCAAAGGACTGGCCCTCCAGCCATGGAAGGGATAACCCTATCTGGGGACGGCTGGCTGGCAGCCCAGGCCCTGACTGCATGCTGGCAAAACTCTGGCAATGCTGGTACCTCCCAGCACCAGCCAACATCCTCGGGATCCAACCTCCCAACAGCAGTGTGGGTGTAATGCAAGTACCACACAGATGCCAAGTTTCCCTTCTCACTTCCTTTCTTTCTTTTCCTCCCAGCACTGACCGTGGCTGCTTAAAGGCAAAAAAACCCCCCACAAACCTACATTTTTACAGAGAAACAGGGGTCATAGTATTATTCTTGACAGAATTAGTAAAGTCCAAAGTAGACCATGAAATCAGTTTGGGTCAACAATGCAGGTGATGTTGATCTCCTTTCTCAAAGAAAGCTGGAGAAGCTCAGAGAAACTCCACAGCCTGAAGGCACCATATATTATGTTCAGTGGGAACTCCTACACCATAATACAGGAGATAAGTGATACAGGAATGTAACCATATGTATTTGACAAAATAATCAAAGAGTAATACGCACAGAGAAAAGTTTCTTAATGCCAAGATCTATTTGGCACAGGATAACTTCTTTTAGGGAATCACAGATTTCTGCCTGGAAGGTTTAGTATCAAAGCAGGAGATAAACTGCAAAGGGAAAGTATTAGAAGAAACAAAGGAGAAGTCTGAAATTCTATGCATGCCTTATATTGTGAATGCTGTGAGGTGATCTCTGAATAAATCAAACTGAACTGGTGGCGTGCAGCATCGCACCACTGGCACACAGAGCTGTAAACAAGCATCACCCTCCCCTCTCTCCAGTGCTTTCATCCTCAGCCTGGTCCCCCAGGGAACGATCAGGAGGAAAAACATAGACTTTCTGGCTGGTTTAGAGGTAAGTTGGCCAGGTTTTAGCTCACTGGGAGAGGAAAGTGTGCTTATCAGTGTGGTAAATCCTTTAGTCACCTTCAAGGAAATGATGACAGCACGTTTGTCCATAGAACCAGGGGTGGATAAGATCAACTGTTGGAGCTCAGCTGTACCTGTGAGAACACCACAGGATTTTGGCCCAGAGCTAAGCATACGCTTTAACTTCTGTTGAACTCCACAGCCGTTCCTAAGAGAAAACAAGTGCTGGAGGATTTTGGCAAGCGAGCTGGAAATGAGCAGGTAAGGATGATGAGTTCAGCCACGGCTTCGTTACATTTCCATTGTGAGACACAAGCCCTTGGCAGCGAGGCTGAACAAGAACCGAGGAGGACTTCACTGCTCACTCACACGGTGCCCCATGCCTGAACTTGCCGAGATCGTGTCGCTCCACGTGACTTCAAAGGGAGCTGCCAGAGATCGGTTTCCCACAAGGAGGGGCCCCAGTCAACCACCTCACACACCTTCTCCAAAAAGGGCTGTACTAACATCGTTCCCAACAGCAGGGCAGATGGTATTTACTCCCTTTCTCTATGTTACAAAAAAAAAAAAAAAAAGCTAATTCAGGAGCGGACAAGGGAACAGATGTAGGGAGACCAAAACAGGGTTCCTTAATCACATGCCTTCACACATATAATAAAAACTGGTCATGCATGATTCACCAATGGAAGAGGTTTGGAAAACAAATTCAGAAGGAGGGTAATCTCTCAGGCAACATATCAACACCCAGCTGAAGCATCCACTGAACCCGAAGAGCAGGTATAGTGGGTTGGCCTCCGAGACAGCCCATCGTGGCTCTGTGAGAGGCAAATGGATGGGATGGGAAGAGGCAGATGCAAAGGGCGGCTGCCTGCCTGCGAGTTGCTCCCTCTCCAAAACCCAGACAAGGTGGGCCTCGAGGATGAAAAGACCTCCTCAGCACTGCATCTCGCACAAGCACCAAATCTTGCAAACACAAGTTCAGAAAATTTTTCCTTTTTCCTCCCGTCCCCCACAACAGGTAATCCAGTCTGGGAAGCCTGATCTGAAGCACATCAGAATCAGTGGGAATCTTTTTATTGTCTTTGGATCAGACACAAAAGACGACTGGGTTTACCCTGGAGCTTAGAACAGCCTTTCTCCCACTGCTGCTCCGTCCTTCCTTCCCCACAGGCACAGTTCATAAGCATCCTAGAAGTACAGCCTTTTTTCTAAGCCATGTCAATGCTGACGTGGCTTCAGAACCAGAACAGGCCAGACACTTGCAGTGAATAAAGCAAATATAAAAGCTACCTGGGGACTTCATTAGCTTAATTAAACAAGTAGCTCTATCTTTTGACTTCCTACATAATTTTTAATTTTAATTAACAGAACTGCATATGTAATCAGTCATTTGTAGAGGCAATTCCCAAGGCTCTGCTCAGTTGAAAGAGCTGAGAGTCTGGGTTAGGCTAAAGCTGGTTTTTCACATGCCTCTAGTTATTTCTTGTAATCTTTCTTGTTTAAGCTCCTAACAGATCATGCTTATGGAATGTCAGATCTTTCTGTGTTTTAATAAGGTAGCACTTCCTGAGCATGCCTTTGTTGGACAGGTCAAATAGAAACTTTCTCAGATAAATACACGGTGTCTGGATTAATCAGTCCCACTTGTCCTTTTCAAGGTTGACAGACACCTGTCTACCTAGTCAAGCACCTATGAAAATCCTTAGGGCTGTCTAGTAGAGAGGGGATTTTGCATTTCCAGACCAACAGTTTAAAGCATTACAAATGCACACAGCATTTGCACATATGCACATATGTACATATGCACACAGCATAATGTAAAAATGCATACAAATGCACTTTTAAAGACTCAAGTCAGTGTGCCTAAAAAAACAAACAAACAAACAAAAGGGTGTCAAGTATCTTCTCATTCCTGCAAAAGCTGGTAAGTGCTTTGGGCAGTAATTCCCACTGCAGGTGCTAAGGGCAGACAGGGACAGTGTCTCCATGTCCCATGGCAAGCTCTGTGCAGGGGAGGTCCAAGGAGATTTGGGCATTTGGTGAATGGCAGCAATGCAAGCTCTTGTTCCACCCAAGCTTTGAGTCTGGTGCTGCCAAACAGCAGCATCTCCCTGCTCCCAATAACATTTAACTTAGAAGCCAAGTCACCAAGCAGTGAGGGAGAACAGGGTGTCCTAGTCTGGGGAAAGGCTGTAGGTAAACTCAGGAATGGGTGGAAAGTCAGTCTCTCTCATAACTCCTATAACCAGTTATTCCAGCTATTACTGTAATATTGTTATTCTAATTTTTTGTTTCAGGACAGCTGCTTAAAATATTACTTTTGTTTTCAGTCAAGCTGCATAATTATAAGCTGTGCACCAGCCATGAACAATCATGCATAACTAATGACTCTTAGCCAATCCTGGACTCTTTAATCAATTTTAGTCTGGTTTCACCTAAGAAATTTCCCACCCCAATAGGAGATTTGCTCAGGTAGGAACAAGATCTATCCGTCCTGTGAAAATTCCTGTCAAGAAAACTTTCTTGAAGGGCCACAAATAAAATACAGATAAATAAAATACAGATTAAAAAAGGTTTCAAATCTTAAAAAAAATAAAACTTTCAAGTGCATGAGCCAGAGCCTGCTCCTAATGGAGTTACACCAATTTATATTACTTTTGAGAAATCCCACCTCTAAAGCAATGAATGGTTTATGAGTAATGGTTGCAGGCAGCTCCTCTTTAGTATATTTGAAGAAAAATTTTAGGGTTATAAAGTTAAAAAGGGAGAAACAGAGACATAACTGGTTCAGGGACCATTATGTTTTTGTTCTCCTTATATTTTTAAAGAAAAGCAGCAGCAACTCTCCAGAGGGACTTTTTACCTCTTTTCCCGAGTTATGTGGCAAGAGGAGGGAATCCAACTGCCCATTTATAAGTCCCACAGTACTGAAGTTTCTTGAAGAAAGAGAAGTATTGACCCCAACAGCCACCACTGGGCAAGAACCTGTTCCTTCAGAAATTTAAGTGAAACTCAAAACAAAATGGGGTAATGTGGGAGAGTCTCAGAGTCCCATGCACACACTGGAATCTGCAGCAGAGGAGGGATTTCATCCACAACTTCAAGACAAGTGTGGGGCTAGAAGGGACCAGGCTGGTAAATGGGCTGAGAAGAAAGCATGAAGGATGACCAGACCCTACCAGCGAGGGTCCATTTTCTGAGGGCACAGAATGTGCCAAGCACGGGATGACTCTGCAAACTGCCCACGAACAGCAAAGCAGGTGCAGAAACTGCCCCAGGAATGGTATGTGGCAGCCAGGGGAGATGCCAGGCAGAGAGAAAAGGCTGCTCTGAGCCTCCCTGAGCAGCCCCTGCAGCCCAGCTAGCTGCAGAGAAGGGGCAGGACACCACACCTGCCTCCCCAGCTCCCTCCCACAGCCTGTATGACCATGGTCCATGTGAAACCAGAACCATACAGGCAGGACAGATGCTGCCTTTCCCCACGACATGAACACACAAGCAGAGCTTTAGCTCTGCCGAGCACAATTAGACACTAATTATTAAACATAAATCTTTGTAACACCATGCCAAATACCACCATGGCCAGTCCATCACTGGATTTTCCTTTCAACTCCACTTGCCTTCCTCCCACAGCTATTTTTTTTTTAAGGGATGGAGAGGAAAATCACAGATTACTTTCATTTCCCAAAGGCAAATACTGACATCAATTGCAGGACCACTAAATTAAAGGATGGCAAATGCAGGACTTCATTTTCAGCTGTCTGAACACTTGATTACAGCAAATACACCCATGATCACATTCAGTAGCTGGTATCACGCTATCAGCTTTGCATATGCAATATATGGAAATCTGCCTGCAAACGTGTGTGTGCAACTGCAGGCAAAAGAGGCTGAAAGTGGGACAGGGCCTCTGCTCTTTAGGGGACTTAGGAGCTTTGACCAACAAACAAAAACCAAGAATCTTCTATTTCCCTGTAATGAACAGTAACAACACATCAATAAACCTCAACAACCAGTTATTACCAACAAACCAAAAATCTTTCAACTGCCATGGAACCCTGGGACACCACTTGAGCTATCACACCGGACACAGGAGTTGCAAAGGCATGATGCTAACAGGTCTGTCACTGAGTACACAATGCAGGGAATGCCCTTTTCTATCTCCAAGTTCTGTAGTTTATCAACAAGCATATCTTCAGTCTTCTACATTAACTGGACACTACTTGGCAGAAAACTCAGGAAGCTGTGCCACTTCTGCTGTTTACAGGAACAAAGAAATAAGTCACTGACTGGTGCCAAGTAGGCAAGTTGGTGGCACTTCCCATTTGGAAACGGTCCAAGGGCCACAGCAACGAGATGGTGAGCAGAGCTTCCTCTGACATAGCTGAGCTTAGCACTGATGCAAGGTTCCCCAAGAAGGAAAGGGCAGGTGAGTGCTAACAAGGCAGTGAGCCCAGGTAGCCCATACACCAGCCAGAGCACACCAAAGACCTGGGTTTGGCCCAGAGAGGAACAGAACAGGCAACAGGTAGAAATATAGAAGGAGAAACACAAAGACTGGGCAGAGAAGCAATAATGATTCTCTCAGCCTTGAGAAGTCTACCACGGCACAGCGTTCACCTGCAGTTTTAATTAATATTATTAACAAATCTAGGCAGACTTATAAATCATTCAGGACTTTAGATATAGCAGCAAAATCTGCACGTGGTCTGAGGTTCTGTGTCCAAGGAACTCTTGCTGGCTGCCCAAGAATCATCACCACACAGCTACAGCAGGAAAGCACTGTGTAACTTAAAGGAAATCCACTGGCTTGTACAGTTTCAGTCCTCAACACACTGTTTATGGATCTAACACAGAGAATCGTGGATCCCTAAACCAGCTGCAATACTCTGCAAAGAACCCCTCTGCAGTTGTCTCCTCAGTACCTTGCTCATTTACATACTTATGTTGTTCTCTAATTTTCAGTGCTGGGAAATATTTTCTTGTTATTCACAGGTTTTTATTGCCTAATACTAAGCTTCTGAGAAATTATTCTCATTCAAGTCTCCATTAGGTGTGTCACTATTTTTAAATTATCTTCCTACTACATATAATTCATTTGGTGTACTGCTGCTTTTCCATTTTTGTCCAATAGCCCTTTCTTCTTTCTAAAACAGGCCACAGCCGATGAGATCACGAACCATTAAAACCCATTAGTCCCCCAGATACAATCCATCAAATTTCTCAACACCTCAGGTAGAAAGGGGAAAGGTCACAACTTTCTGCTACTCCAACCATTTCTGTCAGACACTCACTTTTGAAGAGCCAAATCCCATGTTTTCAATAAGAGTTAAAAAGTCAAACCCTGGTGGTATAGCAAAAAGCAATCTGCTGGAAAAGTTCAGTTATTTATGGTGCTTAATGACCACTAATGAGCACAGAAAAATTAAAAAAAAAAGAAGGATTCTGGAGTGAGACGTGATCGACATCTCAATGCCAGCAGCTTGACAGCAGGAAGATGGGGTTCCACAACACAGAGGTACAGACACAAACCAACAGAGGGCTTGATTTACAGGCACCTTCCTTCTTCTTCCCCTCGACATTAAGTGCTGAAAAGATCTCTTCTGAGTCGAGGGCCTTGCAATACCCAATTTGCTCAGTTGGCAAGTGGTTTGTGTGGTGTACGAGGGTCCAAGGGGAATGTGCCCTGATCATCACTCACCTTTCTCAGCCTGACTTCCAGAGCTGCTAGAGCACTACATTAGGGACAGATTGAACCCTAAAATGTGGATGGTAGAAATGCCAGGGAGGACCACAGCACTTGCTTTCATCCAGGGAAGCTTCCCAGGCAGGCTGCCATCCTAGTATTCCAGTTCCTACAGCGGTGTTGCTGTATCACTCCTAAAGGCAATGTGATGGATGAAAGGAGGTGCAGACAAGATCATGCACATCTCCACCTTTCCAACCAAAGACAGCAAAGCCCCTCGGGGTGCCGAGGAAACCTTAGACTGCCAACAAGGAAAGCAATGCATGGGGATGGCACAGGCAGAGCTAGAAAAAGGGCTTGAGGTCTTCAAAAGCCTGGCCTACCCCACTGCAAAACACCTCGGAAAAGTGCAAGGAAGACTCCATAGAACCCATGAAAACAACAAGTGCAGAGGTCAAGCACAGCAGTCCAGAGGTCAAGAAGAGTCATTTGCTCCACAGCACCAGAACCCGTCAGTCTTTTCAGTGACTTTAAAGCCTTGCACTAAGTGCATTGGGGGGCACACACCACCACCACTCCTGTCAGCATCACAGTGCATTAATTGATGTACAAGATCAAGATATCAGCAATGTTTCTGGCAAAACCTTAGACTTCAAAGACATGTCCCAGGGGCATGCCAGTCTTTAGAAGTACAGCTTCCATCATGGATATTCCCATTTAAAGTCTTAACTGCATTACTCATCCGTAGTGAGGATACAAAAAGGAGAGATTAATTCAAGGACCTTTTGATGCTGGCATGGGCTGTAACACCATGGGAAAGCCTAAGCACCTATGTTCTGATAATTCTTTCCAGATCTGGAATAATCACAGTGACTTCCTTCTTCCTCCTCCCACTTCCTCACCTGGCAGTTTCTTAACACTGAAACTATTAAGGACTATCATTTATAGCCAGCCAGTATTAATCCACCACATCCCCTCTTACACTCCATGTTGCAAGATGATCTGCCAAATGATTTGAGACAGAAGGATGAAAAGCAAAATATCAAATATGAGTGGCATCTCACAGAAGACAACCTGCTTGGGACACAGGGAAAGATGTAGAGAAAGGTTAGAAGCACTTTATCCCACATACTCCCTCTTCCACTCTGCCAACCACTTATGAGATTGTTCAATATCCCTGGTACACACATCCCAGAACATCATGTAAAAGCAGTAGCAGTTTCTGGCTGCATAGCCAATTAGATGTTTCCAAAGGTACAAAAAAAAAAGAGGAGTGCCAAGGCATGCACTCCCCCAGCATTCCTGAAGGTATGATGTTTGCTCCTGGTGTCCAGATGTTACCGCTCATGACTCTGCTCTAATCCCACGAGGTCAGTGCTGGGAGCCACAGTCAAGTCTTCACGCAGCAAAAAGAATGTAGGTTGCAGCTGACAACACCCAAAAGGGACACACCATTGCCAACATCTGCTTTGCCAAGTTAGATCATATCCTATGTCTATAGTGGTTTTTGTTTATGGGTTTGTTTATTTGTTTGGGGTTTGGGGTGTTTTTGGTGGGCGAGAGGGAAGAGTTCAATAAAAATATTTCTCTAAAATGGCAGTTAGAAAAAAGGGTGCATAGATGAGGTTCTTCATAGGGAAGGACCTGGGTTGTTCATTTGTACAAAAAGGATTAGGAAAAAAAAAAAGTCCTGAAATCCTGAGGCCAAGCACTGCACTGCAGTAAGAGACAGACTGTCCAAGACAAGCAATTTTTAGTCCCATCAAGTCTGTGATTACAGTTTTCCTCAGCTACCTCATGAGAAAGATGATCTCACTACCCACTTGTGACCATTAAGTCACAGCTGTGACTCCAGCAATTAGGCTGAGACCAGAAGGAGCTGAACAGGCCTCCAGCCTTCCCAAGCCACCGGATGGGTGACGAGGTGCCGTGTCACTGGGATGTGCTGTTCAGCTGACCCAGCCATCTGCCTCCATCTGAAGGAGAGGAGGTTCTTTTGGGGTTTATGTGCAACTGCAAGCTGACAGGCAGCCTGCTGGTATCTACCAGCAACACGCATATTTCCTCTTTTTAATGCTTCTTTTTCCCATTCCAAAGCGTGGTTTCAAGATGAGGAAGCACTTCTCAACCAATGTGACCGAGATTTACCTTGGACTGAAAAACAGAGGTGGAGGACACCCAGAACTGGTATGTAGAGGAAAAGGTCAGAGTATGGTTGGAGTGGTTTTGCTCTCACGTCAATTGAGAACATAATCTGGTGCTGGCCACATTTCCCATCCGCAACTCAACATCACCCACGAAGCTGCAGGTAAATGTTCTTCTCTCCAAACAAAGCTTCTGCTGATGATTGCCATAAGTCCCAGGCAATCTCAGGTAAGCCAAGAGGGCAGGCTCCCTTACAAAGCCATCCTATTTAGGACAACTGTTGCCATGTTCCCTCCTTGATAAATGTTTAGTTTCCTTGTAAATGGAAGGCCTGGCATTTTATCTGTGCCACAGTGTTGCATATGCTTTCTATACAAACACACATGCTTTTAACTCCAGTACACTATCTAAAGTATAAATACCCTCCTGGAGAAAAGCACATGGGTGGCACTGCTAATGTGGACCTTATGCTCCTCTTCCCACTGATAAACAGCCCTTGTTGAGAGGGGACACATTCCCTTAATTCCCAAGCAAAATTTTATTCACTCCAGGAAAAGTCACATCAATTTTAGTCTTATAACCTCAACTAGAGAGCTTTCACCTGCCAAGGACAGAAATCCCTTGGACAGCATTTCTTTTCTTTCAAAATAAAATCAAATCACTTGCCTTCTTTAAGATTTACCAAGCCTTGTAATATAAAGCTGAGAAGCCAGTCAAACAATTCCTGTCTTCTGTATGAGCAGGACTCTCAGCAACCACCTTGAGGGGAAATAAATGAAAGAGATACAGTCCCTCTAATAACCGATACATATTCGGTGAAGGGAATGATTACAAACATAGTCCCTTAAGAAGGATAATAAAACACATAATGCTGTTCAACTCCTAATATACATGATATAGGAAGAGCTCAAGCTAAGATTATAGAAGTGAAGAGTTAGATGGAATCATAGAATAAATACTTTGTGTTAGAAGGAACCCTAAAGATCACCTAGTTCCAATCCCACTGCCACAGGGAGGGACATCTTCCACTAGACCAGGTTACACCAAGCCCTGTCCATCCTGTCCTTGAACAGCTGATCCTAAACTGGAGCTGCTGACTAGATCCCTACCACGGCTACACGATGAGTTTCAGCTTTTTATGATTCTAAAAGGTTCCTCCTGCAGCCCAGCAGCATTTGAAAAGCTTCTGGGACATTACCACAGACGGTAACATGAAGCAGTGGGGTGGGTTCAGATACTGAAAGTCTGAACAAGTAATGACCTACTGGAAAATTCACAGTGAGTGATGGAAAGATCTGGTACTCTTCAAACACCTACATGTTCTGGTTGTGGCTTTGAAGCAAACCACAACACTGTCTATTGTAAAGAGCACTGTTCCTGTGGAAACAGTTGCTTAATATTGCCAGAGATGGAGTAAGAATAAATGCTATAGGTGTGAAGAATTTTGCAACTACCCTTTTACTGGCTAAAATATGTATATATTTAAAAGAAAAAAACCACGTCCTGTTCTTACTGTTGACAGTGAAAAGCATTATCGGGCACAGATAAAGTGTATTTTTATGCAGTTGAAGTAATTAAAATAAACCCCAACAAACCCATATTTCACAGAATCACAGAATGGTTTGGGTTGGAAGGGACTTTAAAGACCATCCAGTTCCTACGCCCTGCCACAGGCAGGGACACCTTCCACTAGACCAGGTTGCTCCAAGCCGCATCCAAACTGGCCTTGAGCACTTCCAGGGATGGGAGAATCTGCAAATTTCTCTGCAAATAAAATTTCTTATGCCCCGGACTATTAACATAAAGAGACAGTTTAGTCAACCTAGAAATGAACCACAAGACCTATACTGAGAAAATGTTGATGAGCTTTTCTGAGGTCAGGAAGATGTTTTCAGAACAGTCTTTCAGGAGCCAAGCACACAGGCACTGAGGGCTGTTTAAAACCAACAAGCTCAGTTACTCTTTTCTCACCTAATGCTCATGTTCAAAACAGGAACAGGCGCTTCAAAAAATGTTACTAAAATAAGAAGTGCATTGCTTAAAAACAATGAGTACTGCATATGCATTGCTGAGGCAAGTCTCTTTGCAGTAAGCTCTTTTATATATAGAAATAACACCAGTGACCTCGTACTAATCACAAACACTCCTTTCCCTATGACAAAGGGAAATGACAAACTTGCAAGGACACACCAGAAACCTTCTAAGATGGCATCCACATAAGCCAGAACATGTGACAACTTGAATGATCTTTGCTCTTCTTTGAAGAAATCCACCTAAACCCTAAAATTTTATTCTTGACAAGATCAGAATTGCAAAATTCTAAAAGGAACCAGTCGGTGATTTGGCGATAGCTTGAATTCTCCATTCCAAGGCTCTTCTCAAATTCTGGAGCGCTAAAGTTTTTAATTCTAAGACTTTTACCCAAGGAAGTGGTAACTAGAGAGAACAAAAGCAGTCAAAGGGGTTTCTCCTTGCTACAGGCAGTGCTGAGCAAGAACTGAAATGAGTTTGTGTTGTGTCCTGTCTGTCCCACAACACGCACGCATTCACCGGCAGCTCTACACCACGAGCAGTGACATCCTGTGCTCCTGCAGAGGTGCAGCCACACACAGCAACTCCTCACCCCAGACACAGCTCCCAACACCCCTTTGGCAGAGCTCAGGTAACCTCAGAGTGGGGTTTTGTACGTGTCCAACATCGGCAACTTCTGGGAAGAGCACAGGGTTGACTATGGTTTAAGGAGGGAAGATTTATATTAGATATTAGGAAGAAATTCTTTACTGTAAGAGTGGTGAGGCAACTGGCACAGGTTGCCCAGAGAAGCTGTGGATGCCCCATCCCCAGAAGTGTTCAAGACCAGGTTGGATGGGGCTCTGAGCAATCTGGTCTAGTGGAAGGTGTCCCTGACCATGGCAGGGGGGTTGGAACGAGATGATCTTTAAGGTCCCTTCCAACCCAAACCATTCTGTGATTCTACAAACTGATAAATCATTAACCAAATTCTTTGGTAGATACAAAATTAGGGGAAAATCCATCTTGGTATCAAGCTTTGATCAAAAGCAGATTACTGGCCCTAGCCCCCCCAGAATTCCCCCCCCTCCCCTTTTCTTCCGGCCATCACCACTCCTCTGCAAAGGCAGCAGAATGGACGGTTGCTTTTGCACGACTCCAAAACCACAGCTAACAGCCCACCACGTTAACTCATTCAGCATTTGACTGATGGCTTTTTTAGCAAGCTCAGCTGTGAAATAGGGTAGGCGAGAAGCAGAGGCACAAGCAGGAAGCTCTCTGCCTTTCCTGCTTCACAGCAACTGCCCATGAGGCAGAGGAGGACAAAAACCTGCTGGGTACCCTCCCAGATCTGCCCTGTACAAACTCCCAGAGCTCACAAGTCACAAGCCTACTGAAAAAGTGCTCCATCACGTTTAAACACAAAACTCATTCCTAGTCTGAATGACTTTGTAAGCATTAACCCAAACGAAAAGGGTTTCATCCATACTAGCATGTGAACGTATTTTGCCTACAAGGGGCTGAAAAGCATTCTGTGAGGATGCCTGAATTTTTGATGCTTTATTCCTGAGCCTTCCAGACACTCCAGAATCCAAGAATTTGCTCTCCATTTCAGCACTGTCACTCCAAGAGGATAACAAGCCCTAGGGATGTGGATACAGTGAGTTTTGGCCTGCAGAGACTACATTTTAACAGTAAACATGGGGGTTCCACTGTCCTTCAGGTAGAGCTGGAGATCAGAATGTGACAAAGAAACGACATCTGCTTCTGTATCACTTTTGCCCATTTCTTTTGCCTCATCATACCCCTTTTGTCCCTCAAAGGGAAAGAAGAAAACCCCACTGTCTGGGCTCATGAGCACATCTCTTGAACTAGCTCCTTTCTTGGACATGAGCACCATGAATTTGATGATCTTCTAGGTTCATGTCAAAAAATCATTCAGCAAGGTTTTGCAAAAGAACGTTAAACGTGTCCCTTTCTAGAATCAAGGAAACAGGGAGAAATATCATCCTGATTGGCAAAAATGTTACTCGAGCTAATTATTTGAAAATGTGGTCAAAATTAGTTGCTATCATGAAGTACTGATGGGGTTAGTGTAACAGGGGTTAATTTTTGAGAGGAAGATGGCTTGATCTAGCATAGCTGGGTTTCTACCCAGTTCTGCTCCACTCAAAACTGAGAACAGCTTAGTTGCTTATATAGTAGCTACTAAATGACCACAGTTACATCCCATTACGTTAAGGAAGACACAACAAGCCAGCATTTTTCCTTAGCATAGGTCTGTGAGCTGCCACATCACGAGCCCCCTGCAGAAACAAGGGACAGAAGCTTCTAAGAAAGGAAACTGATTGCAGGGTCATTTCCAACAATCTCCAGTACGTCGCCCTCCCTCACACGCCAGTCACGTGAGCAGTTCTTGGGGAGCACCCAAAGCTGTGCTTTTTACTGTTACTGAGTAAAGAGATTATGAAGTGATAGGTGTGGGGCTCCAACTTGAAAACTGATTATCAACAGCAATACTCCCACCAAGACCTATTAGGAGATGGAGGCTCACACACTCAACACCAATAGAGCTTTTGTATTAAGTGTGTTCCAACTGAGCAGCTTTGAGAAAAATCCCACCGTGGATTGGGACCGCACAGGAACATTTTCCTCACATGGTTGTATTTTTTTCCTTGCCCAGGAGCAAACTGCCTTACAGAATAAATTTTAATTGAACATATTAATGTTAGATGCCTAAGTCTGTGAATGACCTAGATAATGAACTCATTGCATGGGAGCCAGTTCCCTCCTCTTCCTCAGAGCTCCATAGGCACTCACTGTGCCCAATAAATAATGTACAACTCAGCCATCATTATAAACTCTTGTTACGTGCAAGAAGGGGGAAAGAAACGTGTCCAGTTCTTCTCCCAATTAGGCAGTGCAAAGCTGGCAGCATTAACTCCATTGATGCCACTGGGAATCCACTGATGGAAATCTTGCAAGCAACACCAGAAGCAAGCACCAGGCTCCTGTTCTGCTGAAATCACACTGAAGACACAGGCAAACGATTTTTACGAAAAGTAAGAAAGGAAGAATATAACTTTCACATTGATGTTATTAAAAATTGATGCCAGAAAAAAGTGAGGTATAGAAAACACCATGTGTGTATCAGTTTACATATGAGGAAAGGATAAGATTTAAAGCACTTAAAATTTAAAAGAATTAAAGGATACGAGATAGAAGGAAACATGCCGTAAATCAATTCCCAAATTTCATTACTTAGGACTACATTTTTCCCGTGCTCTTCAATGCTGGGGAAAAGGCCAACAAGCTATAAGGCCTTGTTTACCAAGGAAAATAAATGCAAGACAAAGTAGGAATTCAAACAGGATAAGCTAGTCTTTCATTAGCCATTCTTGATTTAGACAACCTTCATTATTCTGAAGGAACAAAGCCCAGAACTGAATACATTTAGCAAGGGATGAGCACACTGACCAGACTAGGTGGAGAGAATCCCTCTAGGAACTAACTCACACGCCACTAATCCAGCTCCAATGCTATCAGAGACAGCATTGATTTGCAACTATGTTGTCAGATAAAAGCACTTCGGAGCACAGACATCCCATGCTGTGGGCTGATTTTTACTGTCATAGTAAAACTGTCACCCTCCTTCCTATCCCAACCACGGAGCCAGCTCCAGCAGACTGACACAACCCTAAATGATCTTCCTGACAGTGCACGTCTCTCTCTGACTCACACCCACAGCGCTCGGCATAGTTACAGCTGGTCCCTGGTTGAACCTACTACAGCATCTATAAAACTGTGAATGATGGCAAATATTTTCTATCCAAAAAAACAATAAAAGGATTCCCAAACTAAGACCCCATTGCTATCACAGGTGGTTTAAGACACTAAAGCAGGGGGAGATTTATATGAAGACTTTAATTTACAAGTGACGTCTTGCTTACATGACAGAGTAAAATTAAATTTACTCAAGAGAAAAAAACACAAAAGACAGTGTTATGCTAAAATGTAGACTAATGACAAGGAACTAAGAAAAAAATAAGAAACAAGCAAAGGCAAAACAGAAACCACAGAGCAGGCCAGAGAGAGAGAGGGCTAGAAACTAGAGGTGCTGCAGGGAGGAATGAGCTGCTTTTTCAGACTAAATGAGACCAGCTGGCAAGTCAAAATCCTGGCTGAGGATGGCTTGCATAGAATATACAAGACAAAGATAGGAAAAACACCTCACTGTTAGATATGGAACTACTATCTCAAACCTCTCCTCAGCCTCTAGATGCACATTGTCAGACAGTCTGTCACTGTAATTCTTGCTATTAGGTGTAATGTCCTGGGACAGCATAGTCACATACCCTGTTTCTCACATCCTCTCCCTCACTTGCCTCCATTTGAGAGATTACAGGGCTCTACTGATCTGTCAAGTGATTTCACACTGCAAATGGTTTTATGAATTTTTTTTTTAAACATACAGCAGACACACAATACTCATACAGCAAATCATGTTTAGAAATGTGACTTGCATGGATGTATTTTCCTCCTCTTCTCCTTTTGACAGAAATATCTGTATTGCAATATGAAGTAAAAAAAAACCAAAACAAAAACAAACAACAAAGTAAAAAAGAAATTCCACTTATGCCTAAACAGCATTCTCATGTTGGTTTAAAAAATAGAATAAATAATCTGTCTCCCACCTCACAAACTCAAGTCAGCTACCCAAGCTGCCCAACTTGTTTTTCTTCACCAGTATTTCATCTCCTGCCTGTTCCACAGTCAGGAAAACTCTCCTAGAAGGAGTCTGGAGAGCTGCCACCGTACCACTGAAGCAAATACAATCAATTCACTCATGAAACTCAATACTTACAAAACTGGGCAGGTGAACACCAAGAAAAAGTCCTTATGTAATGTCATCTACAGATTCACACTCCAGTCCCTCCCTCCTCCCCTGTCAACATTTTTTTGTACTGGCAAAGCTCCTGGGTAAGCACAGTCATAGCAGCTGGCTCTTCCTGCAGTGCGAGCTGTGCTGGCCCAAAGGGCAGGACCACAGCATATGATGGAGCACAGAAATTCCCATCCAGTGACATGGAGGGCCAGCAGACAAGCAGAAATCTTATCCCAGACCTGACATCCCAAATGCCCTGAGGCTGTGCAGCCCAGGATTGCCATCTTCCCCAGGCTGGGCTTCATTGCTTAGCAAGGTGGCACTCAGAGGAGACAACCCTGGGTGTGACATCTACCTGTCAGACAAGACACAGGCATCCTCTGTCTCTCTCTGTTCGTGTTGAGGACTGCATCCCTTCATCAGGACACAGATCACTGCTGGGTTAGAGAGCACGAGGCTTTCTGGAGATGCAGTGGGTCCCACAAAGAAAGGCAGTAGCCCAAAACTGGCAGTTGCCAGAGCAACTCTTCTGCCTGCAACCTGCCCCCTGCCCCCCACTGCAGGAGCCCCAGGAAAGAGCAGAGCAGGGAGCGGGGCCATCAGCCGGTCAGACTGCTCTGGCAGCTGTGGGATAGATCTGGCCATCGATTAGATGCCTCTGGTCTAGCACAACAAGGGCACAAGAGATCACAAGGTCAGGGTAGTGAAAAAGCAGTTTTTTCCATCACCTTGGGCCCAGGACAGACGCTGAATATCTGGAACACCAGAACTGCTGAGAAATGCTTGCTCCTGCATGGCATTGCTCTAACACAACAAGACCTGGCTTACATCTGTTCATGGTGCTGGCTCCCAAAATAAAGCAGGATGGTTTCCTCAGCAATTGACCTCCCTAAGTGATGAGAAAAACTCACGATATCAGAGCATAAAAAAGCATCATTGGCATTGCAGAAATTTAAGCAGTTTGTCTGGTTTACCCTAAGTGGCTTAGCAATGTTAATTGGATGCTTTAAGATGTGCTTTGTTTTAGATATACATTAGTTATCTTTGATATAATTATTACAAAGTAAGTCTTTCCCTCACAACCATCCAGAGATCTTGTACCAGCATAAGGGCATGGCTTGGGAGAGGAGCAACAACCTGGTGAGCTCCACCAGGACACGGTACAAGGTTCGTTATCCAGGACTCCAGCCTGGGTCACCCCACAAATAATGCAGGGGTGGAACGAGCAGTCAGAGCAAAGATTGCTCACTGTTTCGAGAAGAAATTAAGTTTGCAGCATGGTATGACATATATTAACTGCATGCATAAATGGGATGAGATCTGGGAGGCAAAAAGGTGCGATGGCTGATCCAGAATCCTTTAGAAAAGCTTCCAGTAACTCATTTCACGTGGAAATTCTTCTGTTCATCTTTTTCTCCATGGTTACACAAAAGGTCCCCGATTTTCCGATTGTATTAGCAAAGCACAATAGCTACAATCCAGCCTAAAACATCAAAGGAGCTTTGATAGTTTGTGAAGAAAGGGTGGGAGTCTTATTCACTTCACTAAGGGATATGTTTTTCATATTGAATTACCCTGCAAATCAGTAGACTTTCTAATGGCATTTCAATAGCTTAAATGGTCCCCTTGACAATCCGTTCTGCAGGGTTTATTGCCAATAATCTCAAAATGGCCAGAAACCAAATCATTACTCAGAAAATACTCCAAACAGAAAGCTTCTGACAGCCTGGGTGAAATGTGCTTTACTGAAAGACCCGTGGAAAAAGCTATATATAAACCATGAACTGAGTGAGGCAACACTGTGGGGCCCAGAGCTGGGGACAGAGCTTCCTGGGGTGCTGGGCTCACTTGTGCTGTGGTCACCCCATTGCCCCCTCCTCCTCCTCCACACACAGTCTCTCTGAAGAGAGGAGCCCCAGGGCTGGGGGCGCAGGTCTGCAAACACCCTCTCATGAGCTTCTACCATGACCAACACTGTTGAAGGCAATGTGGGCATCAGCCCTTGGCTGCCTCTTCTCCCTCTAACTGGGGCTTGCAGGTAATTCAGTGGCAACACTAGCAGCAGGAATATAAAGATATCCCTGGCATCAAAGTCAATGCCCCCATGCCAACAAACCACATCAACAAGGGCTCCATAGAATCACAGAATGGTTTGGGTTGAAATGGACCTTAAAGATCACCTCCTTCCATCCCCCAACACCATGGTCAGGGACACCTTCCACTAGACTAGTTGCTCCAAGCCCCATCCAGCCTGGCCTTGAACACTTCCAGGGATGGGGCATCCACAACTTCTTTGAGCCACCTGTGCCAATGTTTTACCACCCTCATTGTAAAAAACTTCTTCCTTATATCCAATCTAAATCTCTCCCCTTTCAGTTTAAAGCCATTACCATTTGTCCTGTTACTCAATGCCCTTGTCCAAAGTCCCTCTCCAGGTCTCTTGCAGCCCCTCTAGGTACTGGAAGGTGCTATAATGTTTTCCTGGAGCCTTCTCTTCTCCAAGCTGAAAAACCCCAACTCTCTCAGCCTGTCCTCATAGCAGAGGTGCTCCAGCCCTTTGAGCATCTTTGTGGCCTCCTCTGGACTCGCTCCAACAGGTCCATGACCACCTTTTATTGGGGGCCCCAGAGATGGATGCAGTACTCCTGTGTATCATCCCTCACATGCAGATTCACCTTGAAGTGACTGCCACTGCAGTCCCCATAAGACCATTTCCCTCTGGGTCATTGAAGCACCTGATTGCCTGGACTCTGGCCTGCCCTATCCTTCACTCTCAGGAGTCCTGCTCTTCCCCAGGCAAAGAATTCTCCCCCCCTTCAGCCACAGTCCCAGGTGAATGCACTGAGTGCCAACATCTTTGAAGGGGATAGAAACACCTAACTGCCCATATGCCCCAAACCTATGGGCCCACCAAGCTGCAAAGCCAAAGGGCCTGGGTACCCTGCAGAGGGGTTGGGTTCAGCTTTTGGCTCAGTGGATGTTCACAGTTGGGGAAAGTGATGTGGTGATCCTTGCACAGCCTATCCCACCCAAACTGCACTGAGTGAAGCATGTTCCTCTCACACACACCTCTCCAGCATTCCCACAGCCCTTCCCAACTCCAAGAACATCACAGCAACAGCTCTCAAGACACAGCTGTGGAAAAACAGACTAAGGAACTCTCTGGAGAGCCATTACCGCAGCAGGACCAGGCACCCAGGTACATGAAGGACAGACAAACCCACATCTTGCTGTGCCAACTTCAAAGGCAAGACAGGGACTCCAGTCCCACGGAGCCCTACTGGTTCCAATCACTGGAAACTGGTTCTTCTCATGCTTTGACCAAATCTTTTCAGCCAAACACAATCTCAAGCAAAATGCCTGTGTTCTCCAAGGATGCTCACAGTTGCCAGACGGGCCATTTATTGGGGAGGAGCAGGAAACAGGTCTCCAAATAGCTCAACTTCTGATGCTGAAACATGGCAGAAAGTGTGCAGCCCTTCACAACAGTCAGCTCTAGATGTTCTCATCTGCTCTGATCAGTACAACTGTTATCAGCATCACACACCCATGGATTATTTAACACCTGACAAATAGCAACAACCTTTCTTTTAGTTATTACAGCCTTTCTTTTAGGCTGCAGGGCACTCTCAGGTAGCCGTGGTGCAGGGGACTCTGCTGGCATTCTGAAGAGTCTGTTCGCAAGGCCAAAGGACAAGTGTTTGCTAAAGGAAAGAAAGAAAAGCTGAAATTACAGTAGTTTTCAAACCCATCTTACATTCTGCAGCGGGTCTTTCTCTCCACTAGTCCTACTAAACATAATAACTGCATTTCAGTAATAATAATTACAGAAACAACATAAAACTTATCAAGAAATAGGGAAGGATCTTATTTTACCAGAGCCTAGTTTGCAATTAACATGCAGCACGACCTTCACACAAATCAGAGATCTGTACTACATACATAAATGGAAATAGAAATCATATGGACAGATTAGTACTGCTTTTTATCTCAGCCTCCTGCCCTGTGGAAGGAGACACCGTTTATTCCCAGCTCTACAAGCTGCGGTCCATCTCTACAGGTAGGCATCGGCTGATGCAGACACAAAATACTGCACCACAAAATCCTCTGTCAAAAGCTATAAAGTACTTTGGCTCCTGAAGAAAGTTTTGCTCACCTGGAGAACACTCTGCAGCCAAGCAGGAGTCAAAACAAGCAGCACCTATGTCATATTTGACCTGCAGCATCCTAGCTCAGTGCCACGGTCATGATGCTCTGGAGAAGTTGCCTTTTCCTTTAACTCCTCAACTTAATGTTCAGCAAATACAATTGTACATAAACATGAGTAAAGAACAAATTTTTTTGCCTTCAGAAAGAAAAAAAATCATAGGGAAGGGTACAAGCAAAAGAGCTCAAGTGAAGGAATGCACGAGAATTATTTGTCTTAATCTCTTCCTGCACACATGAACAAATCATAACAAACTCATCAGGAAGTTGCAACGGGCTCATTAATCTTATAGCCCATCTGTTATATGATTTCCTTCAGTGTGCTCTGATGATATGCTACTTCAAGATGAAGGTTTAATTTACACTCCTTGTTAAAGTCCTGGAAATTATGACATCTCTGCCCAGAGACTAACAATTTTTACAATCACGATTAAATAATTCCCTGGTAACAATGCCATTCAGTATCTGTAAACAGTGTTTCCCCAAGGTTAAAAATTACTTTAGCTACGACATAAAACTCATAGGAATAATCCTATGTATTGTAAACATCCACCCTTTCAGCTACACTCAGTACTCCAACTTATTTATGTTGTTTCACTGACCTACGACTGCTTCCTACGCTGCACTCAGAGGCAGTTAAAGAAGAGATAATAACTTTCAAAGATGCATTTACCTGCCGAGTAAAAAGATCTTAGCACATGCTAGTGCAAAACTAAATGCTTTAAAAGGCAAGTTTCAACCCTGATGTAAATCATAGCATAAGAGCTTTCGGATAGCAGCCAGTTTAGCTCTCTCCTGCCCTGCACCTGGTCATGCGCACCTGTGTGAAATGCTACCATTCAGGTTTGCACAATTTCACACCCACACAGGCAAATGCCTCCCAGAGAGAACATGGCACCGGAGAGATTGCTCTCAGTTTGGACTACACTAAAGCATGCTGAAGGCTAGATGGCATTTATTTGACAATATTAATAAAAACTACTGTGCCGCAACTTGACAAGTAAACATAAGAAATGGGAAACAGAGAAGGATCTTGAAGTTAATAAGATCTTGGATGTCTGATCAGTGGAAACTTAGTCAAGTGTGTTTAACAATTAATATACAAGTTAGAAAATATCCAGACTGTGCTCATATGTTTACTAGAAAGACTTCAGAAAACAACTAAAATAGTTGGGAGAAAAAGGGTAACCTTTGAAGAATCTCTGAAACATGGATTTTAATGCAAACCATGAACAGAGAACTCTGTCCCTGACCCAGTGGTATGACTCAGGTGTATCAGCATTACTGATGAGACAGCTCATGTCCATACATTTACTCATCTGCATAAGTGTTCAGGGCCATAATTGCAGTGAGGTACCTGTAAGTCATCTGGGAAGCACCAATGCTTACACACCACCTGCTCCTCCTTGCCTCTCACTGACATTTCCTACAGATCTCACAAGAGTTGGTGACCAAGTTACAACTAATCATTCCTTTTTTTTTCAGCAGAAGAAAACTCATGTGTATAAACAGAGCAGCATGAGCCCGAGAACCCTCACTAAAACTTTCAGGCCAGAATGTGAGCTGAGGGACTGCACAGGTAATTCCCAGGCAGCTTCAATCTGTGGAGGAGAGCTCAGGGAGCAGAGGCAGCAAACTGCCCTGCCCTGTTTGGCTGTTATCAGTTA
The DNA here is from genome assembly GCF_001604755.1 of Lepidothrix coronata. Lineage (NCBI taxonomy): Eukaryota > Metazoa > Chordata > Aves > Passeriformes > Pipridae > Lepidothrix > Lepidothrix coronata. The sequence goes on along the minus strand of NW_016690199.1, from coordinate 597,021 downwards.
TTTGGAGATTCCCAACATACTGTTATCTTTGTCTCTGAAAAGTAAACATAAAAGTTCTATTTCAAATCAAAATCAAAAATCGTGCACAGCCAAGGAAGCATAAACCAGGTTAAATGTTGGGGATTCACCAATTTTCCCCACATTTTATTCACTCATTCCTCGGCTATCTGTGCTTTTGTTTTGGGGATGGAAAAGGGCAGAAATTAAGGTGTCGCAAATAATCTACAGCACCTTGTGGTATTTTGTATTGTGCCAGCAGTTCGTGGACCCTGGGTTAGTAGAAACCAGCATTTCCTATCCTTCTCATACACAAACACCCGTGACAGCCTTGCTGCATTTATCAAGATATATTCAATTATCAGGGCAAGATGCTGTTCCCTGTCATCATGTGACCCTGGCTGCACGCTATGCAAGAGGCTAAAAAAGCAAATCACAAGGGAGGGGAGAGGAGAAAAGGAACAGAAGACAACACTTGTTCACTCCCCAGTAAATCCACATCAGCTGTAATTTCCAGACATTAACTAGAAAGGAGAGCAGCTCTTAGTCTCTGTGTACGTGCCGAGATATAACATCAGTTTAGATCAGTCTAATTCAAAAAACTTGCCAATTTTTCAACGCATTGCACCCATCAGCTCACAGGTACAGGAGTTCATAAAACACATGTCTATCCAGCAAGGCTTAGAAACTTTTCCCTCACCAAAGACCAGATGACTATTTCAGACTGCATCAGCCCTAAAAATCAGCACCGCAGGATGGATGAAATGAAAGAAACAGCACATGAAATGAAAGAAATGTGCATGCATCCATATTGGAGCAATATGATGACAGATATTTTAGTCATGGGAATAAGGACACCACCTCTGCAGCACAGCAGTCCAATCCCACATGTAGCCAGCCTCAGCACAACCACAATTCCAGCATCCCAAGAGGACAGGGCCTCACTCAACAGCAAAGAGGAAACACCCCCAGCAAAGCAAACATGAAGAAAACCCTCAAAACCACAGCTCACTCTCTTGAGCTCACTCCTTTGCCTTGTCTGCAGGGCTCTGGGCCATATGTATAGCTGCTTTAGCACAAGTCCCACCAGCAGTTTCTCTCCAGGTAGCCTGGCAAGCTGGGCACGCACCCACTGAGCAAACCCCCAGTAACTCTGCTCTGCCTGAGGCGACACCTCAGCTCAGCCATTGGAGCTAAGCCGGGGCCCTTCTGTCCCACACTCAGTTGCAGCACTGACTGTGTCAGAGACAACACCTTCAGGACATCAACTTCAAGCCTATCCATAGGGTACCTGAGCACTCCATAATAAACAACAAAAATAGCATCAATCTACACCTATCCATCAATCACTCTAAGCACCCCAAAGGTGAAGCATCATACTTCAGCCACAGACCCTGGCTGAGAGCAGAAAGCACCACTGATCTCCTTGTGATAGGATCAAGATGTCAATCTGTTCTCTACACTCTCAGCTCTCCTTCCTCCCCATCTGATTTATTCTGCTGGTTACCTGACTGCACACGCTGAGCTTCTTGGCCTCAAAATGTTGACATTAGCTTAGCCTCAAAAATTCTCATCTCTTCTGCAACTTCTCCGAAGAAATGCCTTTTCCCCCCTAAATCTCATAAGCAAACTACTGTCTGGATCAACACAATCACTTGCTCCTCCTTTACAGTCCTGGAAACAAAGGTGCAACTTTAGAGCCTGTACTATTTCTCTGACATCACGACTAAGGCATAAAGGAGGTTCTCCGGACTGGATGCAAGTGACATTGACTTGGAAATAACCTAGAACTAGCTCTAAGTGAAACTGTCTTCACCCAGAACAACACTGTACAGAACAGACACAAGGCTACTCCTGACATTCCGGTAAGAAGTCCCAGAAATTCGCAGGCACACAGCAAACTCTTGTGCAAGCATGTGGAGAGCTGAGCAGAAACACGACCCCAGCTATCCAAGTCTCCATGTACTCTCTGGGTGCTAAGCGAGAGGAGGAATGGACACCTTCCTCTCAGTTATCTATTCCAAGTCTTCTGGTAGTCTACAAAGAGGACAGACTGTTCCAGCGGCTGCACCCTCCAGCTACCACACCTGAGACATTTTGCTCTTAGGGTCCCCAAATGCATCAGCTGCAGCAGCAGCCTAAGCCAACCTAAAGCAGAGGGGCACAAAGAGGTGCGGGAAGGAACAGCCCTGTGTCCATGCAGACACACACACAGCGCGCGGCTGCGGCACAGGCAGGCGAGGACAAGCCCCAGCTCTGCGAGTCCCCTTCCGGCGTCTCCATTCATTGCGAGAGGAGTCCGGCTCAGCTTCTCCCCCACAGAAAGCGGCCACTCACCCAGCCCTCGAAGCTGTCGCTGGGGCCGGCGGAGCGCAGGAGGTCCTGGAAGGGCAAGGTGCAGTTGGCCACGAAGTCATCGTAGCCGATGGGGGTGTCGTGGAAGACGGAGAGCTCGATCTGATGGCCGTCGGAGACCGTGGCCGAGAACTCCTCGTTGTAGGTGGGTTTGTTGGTCTTCTGCTTGGTGCTGGTCTGCCCCACGCGCACCTGGTCCACGCTGACGGTGACATAGGGATCCAGGAGTTGGTAGCCCTTGCGGAAGAGCGAGTGCCGGAGGGACCAGCGGGTGGGCTGCAGCCCCACCGCCTCCCCGATGCGCACCTTCAGGTCGCCGTTGAACTTCATGGCTCCGGACATGCCCGCCCCGCCGGGAGCCCGGAGCACAGCCACAGCGCTCTCCCGCCCGGACACGCACCCAGCCTCTCCTGCCGGGCCGGCAGCAGCCCCGCCGCACCTCCTCAAGGGGCCGGGCGGCGGCACCGCGCCCGCCCCCGGGCCATGCCGGAGCTGCGGAACCGCCGCGCACCGCCCGCCTCCCGCAGCCGCTCCACCGCCCGGCCCGGCCTCCTCCTGCCCAGGAGGCTCGGTTGGGTTGGGTTGGGCTGGGCGGGGCGGGGCTGAGCTCGGCCGGGCTGTGCTCGGCTCGGGGACACCTGGGCGTGGGGCGGTGCCGGGCGGGGAGGAGTCGCGAAGCCGCGCCGCGGGGGCGGGCCCGGGTTGGGGACGGGCGGTCGCACGGCTCGGCTCGGCTCGGCTCGGCTCGGCTCGGCTCGGCTCGGCTTGCTCCCGTCTCGCCCCGCTTTAGCCCAGGCCCGGCCGGCAGGAGCCGCTGCCCAGCCCCGAGAAGCGCGGCGGGGACACACAGCCGCTGACAAGGCCGGGACAAACCTCCGCCCCGCCCGCCGGGCTCCAAAGCCGCCGCTCCACATCTCCCGGCGAGGGCTGAGCCTGCCCCTGCTCCGACCTGCGGCATCTCGGCGCCTGCACGGCCAGAGCAGCGACCCAGGGCAGCGCTGCCCCAGCCGCCCGCACGGAGGAGGACATCGAGATGGGCTGGGTTTACCTTGGAATCTTTATTGGAACAGCTCTGCCGGTTGGGCATTAATTGCAGCGGATTAACGCTTTTGGCACTGGCGTGCAGGCTTTGTTTTGGGGTGTGTTTCTTGGGAGCTTTGATCGCACTTTCTTAATAAAGTTGGAATGAAAAGGTTTTTAACTGCTTTCCAAAGTTCACAGCAAAATGGGGTGACTGGGTAGCGAACAAGAAAATCCTGCTTTCCCTGTGGCACTGTTTGGCTGACATCGTCCCAGTGAGGTTGCACTGCCTAGGATGTGGTCCTTTGAACAACCCCAGCGCAGCTGGATGGTGCCGAGGCTGGCTGAGAGCTTGCAGCCTTTTTTGAGGGTGTGTTTCTTTCCTCGTTTCTTTTCTTGTACTTTTCCAGACCACTCTTCTCATCTCAACCCTTCATCTTTCCCATTCTAGCCATGCCAGAGCAGACTGCCCCTGGTTTTCCACCCCCTTTCTTCCTTGCCCCCTTGCCCATGCTTTTTTCTTCTTCCAGAGCTCCAAGTTTTGCGGGAGCACCAAGCCAAGGCTCATTCCAGCCTCGGGAAGAGCAGGGGGCTTCCCATTGCCTCCACTAGAGAGAGCAGGTGCAACAGCTTCAGTAATGTCATCATTCCTCACAGGGAAGCAGGTTTTCTGACAGAAAACCTGGTAGAGTCTGAAATCAGATTTCTGACATGCCTTCTTCTGAGGCTTCTAAGTTCCTTGATCTCTCCCTATTAGCCAGAGAAAAGAAGTGTGGAAGACTTTTTGGAGCTCGGATAGGACAGCTCACCCTGGAGAGGAACACGGGCTTCACCTTAGAAATTGCATAACTGTACAAAATCCAGCCACCACACACTCGGGGATCTTGTGTCCAGCAATGACCAGCTCCAGACCTTTTAACAGCTTGTATGGCCAAGTAAACACAGAGTACTCCTTTCTCATCAAACACTCGAAGATTTAGTTATTTGAGGGTTTTTGGATGGGGTGGAGTGCGGGGGAGTGGACATTGATGTTCCTTCTGAAAAGCATTCTAGCATGAGCTGTGATCATTCTGGGGAGTTTTATTTTCTCTCCTTTGAATCTTCATACCTTCTTGGCTTCCTCCAACCCACAGCAGCGAGCTGGTCCAAAAGAAACATTTCTTTTTGTCATCTAGGTATCTGCTCTCACTTCCATGTCTTGATTCACCACTCTGCTGCTTTCATGACACCCTCAAATAAAAAAGTCCCCTATCTCCCTTCTCAAGAGCATCACTAGTTGTCACTTGGCACTTTCAGCCTCTCTCTCCTTCTTACTTAGAGCTGTCCCTTGGAGCTGTCCACATGAACCAGGGCAGAATCCACCCTGACCACCAAGGCCAACCCACAGTTCTTAGAAGACTTCACCTGGACTCCCTCATGGCTGCAGGCAAGATTTGAAGACAGCTTGAACTTTAAAGCACACACCTGAGTGTCCACAGGATGAGTCGGAAGGCCTTAGAAAGGCTGGAGCACTCACTCTCTCAACTCCAAATCATCCAATAGAGATTTGACTTTGCTTAGAGCCCTTCAAAGGCTTTCCCGGCCAGTCAGCTCTCTGCAGCAGAAGGAAGATTAGTGTTTTTGCCATATCCTCCCTTGTTTGGGGTGCTTTTGGAACACTGAGGGAACTTTTGTTCCTTGAGAGTTTTTATCCTTTAGCAGAATTATTTTATTCTTTTCCCTTAATAGAAAACTGTTTGCAAACCAAACAACCATGCCCAGTTTTTTTGCTTCTGTTTAGTTTTTGAAATTGACTCTCAATGGACCATGTGAAGGCAAAGGAGTTGCGGGTTTGAGAGGGGAAGCAAACTTCCAAATCTTTGATGTTCTCAGGTCCTCCCAATTCAGTTAAACTGGGAAGTTTGCCACTTCTTTCAACTGCCTGTGTTGAGTAATGGGAAGTAATGCTTTCCTGAATTTAGGTTTATTAAAGGCCAGATTCTTCTGTGCCTTCCCAGCAAAGATGATTTTGTGCTGCAGGTAATCACTTCCGTGAAGAAATCGATCCAGCAAGGAGCCACAGCTTCTGCCTTCTGACAGATGCCAAGCCTTGCCAGCAGTTGCTGCAGCAGCTCCTCCCAACAGCCCCTTGCAAGAGCACAGCCATGAATGCCTGTTGGCTTTGGCTGCCCTGTGGCAGGGAAGTCCCCAGGGGCACAGGTGTTTGGGGCAGGAGACGGGCACCATCCCTGCCAGAACTCGGGGCAGCGGCACAGGAGGGGAGTGTTTGCTGCCTTTTGCAGCCGTTCCTAAAATTCACGTCCAGCTGTGTCAGATGCTTTAGGGAATGCACTCATTCCAACCTGGGGCAGGCTGGCCAGGCTAGGGGAAGCCCCAGGGCACATGTCCGTGTGTCACAGGGCCCTTTGTGACATGGTGGCCATTGTCAATGGGATGGGACAGGGCAGTGTGTCCAAGGGCCCTTTGTGACACGCCCTGATATAGGTGTTTGGCGGCAACGCAGCCACGCCACAGTGCTCGGAGCACGCGTCTGGTCAGGACAGGACTGAGCGGTGCTGTGAGGAGTCTCCTCGCAGCCAACTCATTCGTCACTGATCCGAAGCATTTCCGAGAGTTCTTTTTATAGCAAGTTCCCTCGAGGCCGGACCACGGGAGTTGGTGACCCAGAGCTTTTCTGAGGCATCCCCGCTCCCTGTGGGCGTGGCCCTCGAGGCCAGGCCACAGGTCTGGTGACCCAGAACTTTTCTGGGCATCACCAGTCCCTGTGGAAGGTGCCCTTGAGGCCAGACCACGGGACTTGGTCACCTGCAGTCCCTGTGGAAGTTGCTCTCGAGGCCAGACCACGGGACTTGGTCACCTGCAGTCCCTGTGGAAGTTGCCCTCGAGGCCAGAACACCCAACTTTGTGATCTGGAGTTTTTCCCGGGCATCCCCACTCACTGTGGAAGGTGCCCTTGAAGACACTCTGTAAGACTTGGCGACCAGGGTCTTTTCCAAGGCGTCTCTCGTACCCTCAAGGTCAACGTGTGGGATGGCGGGGAGACGCTCCGGCCTGCGCAGGCTGCTCAGGCCAAAGAGGAAGAGAGAAGGCCCTGGGGCTGCCTCAGCACAGCAACCTGAGGAGATGCAGCACTTCCAGGCCCTGCAACAGGGTGAGTGCTGGAGCTGGGCCACAGGGCTGCTGGCTGCAGCCAACTTGGCCCCTTCCCATCCCCTGTGGACACACTCAGGGAAAGGGAGGGAGGAAGAGGGGCCAAGGCTCACCTCCCCAGCACTTGTGCTCCATCCACTGGGCACCCCAGGGCCGTCCCTGCCTCTGGAGCGCAGGGCTGGGCTGTGTTCCCTGACCTCTCCTGCAGCCCCTCAGCTCTGCCTGCACTCGCTCTTTGACAGATCCAGGCCAGAACCGGACAGAGGAGCAGGACCACCCCCGTGGCTGCTTTCGCAGAGCAGTTCAGGTACCTGCAGCCATCCCCACCTGGGCTGGGCCTGCTGTCACTGCTCAGCCTGGCACCGCTGCTGGATCACTCTGTCCGACTTCTCTCTCTTCCCTGCCTTTTGTTCTCCTGCAGAGGTTTCTGAAATTCATGGGAATTCGGCGCAGAACATCCAGGACCACACCACCTGAGGTTCTGGCAGAGCCTGACACCAGGACAACTGAGATTGAGGAGAAGCCTGATGTCAGCACTGTGCCAATTAATCACATGGAAACCTCCGACACTGCTGTAACTGAGGACATGGCTAACCCTGACACCGCACTGGCCAATCTCACTGTGAAGGATGACATCGAACTGTCTCATTACACAGCAAAGCCTGACACCAGTTTGGCTGATGACACAAGTGGCTCTGACACTGCAGCGACTGATGTCATGGCCAAGGCTGACGTGGCGCCGATGCCCACTGATGGGACTTCAAACTCCGAAGGGGCACCAATGGGCAGCACAGCAAAGCCTGACACCGCTTTGGCTGATGACAGAACTGGCACAGACAATGATCTCTTGGCCAAGGCTGACATTGCACCGATGCCGATCGACGGCACATCAAACTCTCATGGGACACCAATGGGCGGCACAGCAAAGCCTGACACCGCTTTGTCTGATGACAGAACCAGCTCCGACACTGATATCGTGGCACGAGCTGACATCACACCGATGCCGACTGATGGCACATCAAGCTCAGCCACGGCACCAATGGATGACACAGCAAAGCCTGAGACTGCGTTGACCCTCGACACAATCAACGCTCAAACTGAACCAACTGATCTCATGGCAGAGGGTGACGCCACGACTGAGAGCATCGGAAACGATGACAGCAACCCCACTCAGAGTGTCATCGATGCTCCCAATCTGGACTTTTTAGTGGAGAAAGGTGTCTCCAGTCGGAAGAAAGTAAGCAGTCCTTGGCCAGGGCTCAAGTGCTGCAGGGGGCTTGAGGTCCCTCAAGCTGGGTCTACTGGGCCCCCTAAGCCTTTAAGGCTGCACTCTGTGGTGAGAAGAGAAGCACTTCTTGGGGGAAGCTGGGCAACTTGCTCACTCTGACAACTCTCCAACTCTCCCACTCTCCCCCACTCCCTGTTCAGGTGCCGGCCATCGTGAGGTACATCCACCAGTGCCTCACCTTCCACGTGTCTCCAGATGTCAGGCAGCACATTGACATCCGCAGCCTCGCTGACACAAACCCTCATGAGGTTGTGATGACTCTCCTGCGCTGTGCCCCAGCGTGTGACAGGTACAGGGCCCAGCTGCCTTGCTGGCTCAGGGATCACCAACCCTTACAACCCATCACCCTCTAGAGCCTGTCCCACCTGCTCTGCCAGAGAGATGGAGAGTTCCAGGAAACTCTGGTCCCTCCATTTCCCAGCCCTGGCCTGTCAGCCCCTGATCCTGCAGCCATGTGCCCTCCGTGCCCCTCAAGGCACTTTGGCTCTGTCACCTGGGCCCCCAGAGCTGCCCAGGCCATGGTGCTGTGGCTGTGACCCCCCTGATGCAGAGCTCTGATTCCACAGAGCTGCTGCAGTGATGTGGAGCAGCATCGCCTCCTCAGGAACAACAGTGGAGAAGGTGCTGCCAACACTGCTCGAAGTGATGGAGGACTGGCCAGTGCACACCGTGTCCACCTGTGATGGCGACGACACAGACATCTTTGCCCTGGCTGTGAGTTTCAGGATCTGGCCTTTGCTCCTCCCCAGGTTGCCTCTCCAGCGACTCTCCATCCTCCGCCACCACTGCATCTCCCTGCCTCAGGCATTGGGCTGCAAATCCATCTGAGGGGCAGGTTCAGGGACACCAGGCTGGCTGCTCTCCCTGTCTCTCCCCTGGCCTCTCCCTTCCATGCTCTGGCCCTGCCACATGGACGTCTCGCACTGAGCGCTGTCTCTGTGTCATTTTATTGCAGGCAACCTTGGCACTCTGGCTGATCATCCAGGAGCCCGAGTGCCAAGATGCTGTCGTCAATTATGCACCCCATCTTCTAGTGGCACTGCTCTTCCAAATTTTCATGAGCACAGAGCAGATGCCAGAGGACGTCAACACTTTCTGGAGGGGATGCCAGGAGGAACATGGCCTTCCCAGCAACCCCAACAGGTGCTCCATCCCAGTCCTCTATCCCTCCCATGCCCTTGGGACTGGGGCCAGGGCTCCCAGTATGACCTGGCCTTTGCTCTGCACACAGGTTTGCAGTACAGACCCTGAAGGCCCTGCTCTGCCGCCTGCACTGGGAGAATGAGGTGGTGGCCATTGAANCCTCGCTGACACAAACCCTCATGAGGTTGTGATGACTCTCCTGCGCTGTGCCCCAGCGTGTGACAGGTACAGGGCCCAGCTGCCTTGCTGGCTCAGGGATCACCAACCCTTACAACCCATCACCCTGTAGAACCTGTCCCACCTGGTCTGCCAGAGAGATGGAGAGTTCCAGGAAACTCTGGTCCCTCCATTTCCCAGCCCTGGCCTGTCAGCCCCTGATCATGCAGCCATATGCCCTTCCTGCCTCTGAAGGCACTTTGGCTCTGTCACCTGGGCCCCCAGAGCTGCCCAGGCCATGGTGCTGTGGCTGAGACACCCCTGATGCAGAGCTCTGACTCCACAGAGCTGCTGCAGTGATGTGGAGCAGCATCGCCTCCTCGGGAACAACAGTGGAGAAGGTGCTGCCAACACTGCTCGAAGTGATGGAGGACTGGCCAGTGCACAGCATGTCCACCTCTGATGGCAACGACACAGACATCTTTGCCCTGGCTGTGAGTTTCTGGAATTGGCCTTTGCTCCTCCCCAGGTCACCTTCCCCACCACTGCATCTCCCTGCCTCAGGCATTGGGCATTGCAAATCCATCTGAGGGGCAGGTTCAGGGACACCAGGCTGCCTGCTCCCCCTGGCTCTCCCCTGGCCTCTCCCTCCCACACTTGGGCCCTGCCACATGGATATCTTGCACTGAGCGCTGTCTCTGTGTGGTTTTCTTGCAGGCAACTCTGGCACTGTGGCTGATCATCCAGGAGCCCAAGTGCCAAGAAGCCCTGATGAGTTATGCCCCACAGTTCCTCGTGGCTCTGCTTTTCCAAATTTTTATGAGCACAGAGCAGATGCCAGAAGACGTCAACACTTTCTGGAGAGGATGCCAGGAGCAATATGGCCTTCTCAGCAACCCCAGCAGGTGCTCCATCCCAGTCGTCTATTCCTCCCATGCCCTTGGGGCTGGGGCCAGGGCTCCCAGTATGACCTGGCCTTTGCTCTGCACACAGGTTTGCAGTACAGACCCTGAAGGCCCTGCTCTGCCGCCTGCACTGGGAGAATGAGGTGGTGGCCGTTGAACGGAAGTGTGGCTGGGAGACACTGCTGTGCTGGGACACCCACCACTATGCAGTGGGGCTGCTGGCCAGGTGAGACACCCTTCTCCCCACTGCCTCTGTTGTCTCTCCTCTTGGCACTGGGCATCCCACACAGCCCCTGTGGGCATGGGCCAGAGCACCTTGACATCAAGGGATGGCTGAGCAGATTGGAAAATGCTGTGGGAGGCGGTTGCACAGGAGGAGCTACCTCCCAAAACATCCCTGTTCTGTCCAGGGCTGGTGGGAAAAATCTAGGCCGCTGTGAGACAGTTCTTGGAGAGCTTTGCCCACCCAGCTCAGGCTCGATGGCTCTGTTTTTCCTCCTGACAGGGAGATGCGCGGTGTCTTGGTCCCCTTCCATTCCCAGATGACAATCCACCTGCTTGGGCTGCTCAGCAGGGACCAGCCTCGCTGGGAGCTCCCTGCCCTGGCCTTCCTTGTTGAGGTGAGCCTGATGGCGAGTGCTGCCTCGCCCGCCTGCCTCCCCCTCTCTGCCTCCTCACAGCCGCAGCTGCCCGGGACGGTGCCTGCACCCTGTGCTGCTGCCTGGGCCCAGCCCTGGGCAGCTCCAGGCTCCTGCCACCCGGGCACCCCTTCACTGATCTCTGCCTTCCAGCTCCTGGACTATCTGGATGGGAGAGAGTGTCATGACAGGGTCCTGCCCATCCTGTCAAGGAACCTGCAGAGCCAGTGCCCAGACAGGCGTCGCCTGGCACTCAGAGGCCTCCTGGTTCTCAGTGTGGATCCCTCGATGGTGAGAAGGGGACACCTGGCTGAAGCCACACTAGCAGCCTGGGGCTGGGGAACGCAGGTGCTTGGTCTTGGCTGGACTTTGGGAGCTGTGGCTGCTGCTCCCAGCTCTCCTGCCTCCCTGTGCAGCTGCCCAGGCCCTGTGGGACAGGCCTTTGGCCTCTGGGCTTTGTGGGGTTGCACCACCAGAGAGCTGTTGGTGGGGCAGCTTCACAGCACAGCACTGTGTTCCACACAGGCTGAAAGCATCTGCAGCCTGGCTGAAAGCCTCCTGGAGCTGCTGCATCATGAAGACGGAGAGCTGGTCGGGATGACCCTCTCTGTGTTCCTCAATGTGCTCCGGGACGAAGACCTTCAGGCATTCAGCTCTGCTGCCCCGAAGCTGGCTGAGGCACTGCGGCCTCTCTTTGACAATGTAAGGCTCTGGTGCTGCCATGAAACGTTTTGCCCTGTGGATTTTCAGGCCTCTGCCTGGTGGGCCTGGAGCAGCCAATGCTGAGGTCTTTTTCTCTTCTTCTACACCAGGACAACAGCCATGTGCAGCTGCTCTCCATTCGTCTCTTCCGAGAAATGATGGAGTTTCTGGCAGAAGAGGGACAAAAGACACTGGTGCAGCAGAGCCTGGTGCCGCTGTTCTTCCGCTGCCATGACGAGAAACAGTGCGTGGCAGAGGTGAGCACTTGTGGGCTCTGGTGTCCCCGTGGCAGGGGGCTCGGCTGCCTCTTGTCCTGGTGCCTCGTGGGCTCCAGCCTCTTCCTGGCCTTGTCTCAGGGATGCAGGTGCTGTGCCCTGGGCTGTGGTGCAATATCTTGGTCTCTGCTGCTCTGCAGGCCTCTCGGGAAACACTCCTTTGTGCTGCAAGTTTCCTGAAGAGAAGGGATCTTGAGCAGCTGCTGAGGAAACAGCAGCACTTTGAGTTCTGCGATTGCCTGGTAAGGACCACCCCGAAGGCCCAGCCCCAGGCTGGACAACCTGCAGCCCCTGATGTGCAGTGTGTGGGGCTGGCCCTGTGCCCCTGCCCACTGCTGCACCCAGCTGTGGGACACCAGCCTGTACCCCACACGCTGCTCCCTTCCCCGGTCGTGTGGGCTCTTCTCCAGGCTCTGCTGCCCCTGAGCCAGGGGGCTGCTGGAGCCCCAGCCCAGCTGGGCTGTGGGGCAGGGTGGCCCCGTGGCTCCCCACAGGCAACTCTGCTCCCTCCAAAGCCCGACACCACTGGGCCTCAGGGCTGTGCGGGCAGGGGAGGCCAGTGCTGGGAGCAGGCAGCGCCCGGCCAAGGGGCAGAGCCTCATCCAACCCTTCCCTCTGTGCCCTGCTGTTCTCTCCAGATGGACAAGGATGTCAGCCGAAGGGACGAGCACCTGCGCCAGGCCTTGCCCTACCTGCAGAGCCCACAGCAGCCCCTGCGAGATGTGGCCGTCAGGTTCATGGGTGAGCCACAAGCCCGCGGTCCCTCCCTCCCCACTGCATCTTGGCTCCAGCCCCGGCTGCTCCAGAGGCAGCAGGATGGGGCCCAGAGATATGCTGTGAAACTCTGAGTGCCCTGGCAGCTGCTGCTGCCCTCTGCCAGCTGCACCCTTGGGTTTCCCGATGCGGGAATGCCCCGGGCTCAGCCCTGCCAGGCCAGGTGTGGCCGTGTGGCTGGGCTGGCAGCGCCGCTGGGGTGGAGCTGTGCCGCTGGGGCCCTGACACACTCTCTGTTCCCAGGGGTCGCCGCCTGGCACATGAAAGACCTGCAGCCCATCATGAAGGGTGAGTGAGGACAGCGGGCTCTCACTGGGGGCTGGTGGGGAGGAGCACAGACCCTGGGCACGGAACTGCAATCCCTGCCCCGCCTGCGAGGGACTTTGCTCCCTGCATGGACGAGCTGCACTGTGGGCAGAGCAGGGGCATATTTCAGGGGCACAGGGGGCATCAAGGGCCGGCACCTTCCCGCTCATCCTGTTGGCCCCTTCTCCCTCCTGGCCATGGCAAATCTGGCTGGGATGGCCTTTCAGGAGGGGCTCCTTGAGTCCCTGCACATCCGGGCTGTGACCTTGGCTCCATTCCTCTCTCTTCCAGCCCTTGAAGTCATGACTGAAGATGACTGCCCCTCCTCCTCCACCATGCGGACTGCAGTCTTGTCTGCTTTTCGATGGGCAGTAACAAAGTAATCCTCTCCACCGACACAAGCAGCGTCCCTCCAACAGCACCGAAAGAGCAAGGGACGAGTCAGCTTCTCAGCGCAGCTGGAGCTGCAGCTGATGCTGGGCCCAACTGAGCCAGCCGGCAAGGCCAGGCAGCTCCTGGCCCGCCCATCCTTATGGACAGCTCCTTCCCTTCCCCTTCCCCTTCCTCTTCCCCTTCCTTTTCCCCTTCCCCTTCCCTTTCCCTTTCTCCTTAGGTTAAGAAGGTTCAGCCCTCCCCTTCCCCTTTGGTTAATAAACATTCGCTTTCTCCCCCTGAGATGCATCATTGTGGAACTCAAACAGCACAAACCCTCAGCCCTGCAGCTCACGGGCCCACTCCTGCCTTGCTTTTGCCCCTTGTGTCATGGGCACACACACACAGGGACAAGGGCACTTCAGCCTGCAAAGGACCCTGTCCGGAAGGGCCACTTCCACAACATTAAGTGCACTTCAAGATCTTGCTGGACACACTGAAGGCCACTAGTCTGAACCTGCAAGACACACTGCGAGCAATAGGAGCTCGAGCTGGCGTTCCTGTTCTCAGAGAACTGGAAGGAATTCAGCCTTGCCAGGCTTTCTTAGGTGTGTGCTGGCATTCCCCAAGAAAACTACAGATTTGGGTCATCCCTCTGGAGGCAAGGAGCTTACTTCTTAAGGAAAGTGCTGAGGTAACTACAAATGTCTCCCTCTGGCTCTCGGTGCTCCTTTCACACCTTGTGTCCCATGGCACTTGGGAGAGGGCCAGGGGAAGGGGGAAGGCTGTGAGGAGCAGGCTTGGCTTCTCTCTGTGCCTGCAGAGACCGACCCAAGCAGCTGCCAGCAGAGTGTCTTACCCACCTTTCAGTAGAGGTCTGAGCAGGAGCATCTCTGTCCAACCAAGAGCCCCAAAGCTCTCACAGAGAGCTGGGAACTAAAAGATCTTTATCCACACCCTTATCCCATCTTATCTATCTGGGATTTTTCATTCATGCATTTGCCTCTTGCTTGGTGGAAGGTGCTCTGGGCCATGGCCAGCACAGAGCTGGGGTGCATGGGCCAGTCATTGTGGATGGTCCTTCTCTCTGATCTTGGCTGAGCTTGGTGTATCCTTGGCCTTAGCAAAGGTTTGGAATGTTTTGCTCCCAAACGTGCTGCTCATTGGCTCTTCTTGCATTGGAGTCCCATGTGATAGCATGATTTCTGTACCTGAACGTTTAAAAAAACCAGCAAGTATTCTAAAACTCATGGAAAAAACAGGTGAGTTAGAGTTGTAAGTAATTCTGATGAGCAGCAGTACTCACTGCTGGCCAGTTTTCTACTGGAGGAAAAATCATGTGGATGCATATGATGTGAATCTAATTAATTTTGTTTATCCACTCAAACACTGGAACATTCTGGAACTGATCATCTCAAACAGCATCTAAACACACCCCTATTCTGAACTCCCAGCCAAAGGCCAAATGTCCTGTTCTCAAAGAGAACTGAGGAGTGACATGAAGTCAGAACGTACCCTTCCTACTCTCCAGACATCTGCACAGTGGAAAAACATCCCCAGTTCTGTATTTTCTTCAAGGAATCAAAACATCCATACACACAATGACCTTGCGAGGCTGAATGCAGCAGCACCATCTGGTGATGACAGCACTGATCATCCCTGCACAGCTCCAGGAGCCAGGCAGGACTGCAGGAGCATGGATTCCCTTCTCTTTCTCCGCAGCACCTCGGAGACCAGGTTCCAGGCATGGCACGGTGATTCATTCCGTGCCCTCCAGTGTTCAGCTAGGCTGGGCTTCTCCCAGTGCTTCCTGCCAAGCTGGATTGTTTCCTGAGCAGTTGGTTGATGACACAGAGTTGTTCCAGAAATCCCCTGAGAAGAACGAACAGATCTGATGCGCCTGAGCAGCAGCATGCTGGAAGACATGCAACGACAACAAACAGAAAATAAAGCACAAGAGGCAATCTAATCTGAATTATGGGTAAATTACAGGATAAAAAAGCAGGTTTGATAACCTGCCACTCTGAGAGAAGATTTTGGTGTAGTAGTGGAGAACCTCCTGGAAAAAAAAAAAAACAGCTTAGGGCTCACCAACAGTCAAAAAGACAAATAGACTATTGGTAATGATTAGAAACAGAACTGACAGCAATGCCAAAACTGTCACTCAGGCACTTTATAAATGATACACCCATACCATTTATTATGTTCAAGCCCACTTCTCCCTGCATCTAAAAAACTGCAGAGTAGAACTAGAAAACACACAGAAAAAAAGATGATGAAGATAATGAAAGGCATGAAACATGGTTGAGAAGGGAGAGAGACTCTCTAGCTTGAGATTTCTGGGTCTGGGAAGGAATGACTGAAGAGGAAAATGTGAGAGACATCTGTACAGTCAAAAACTGTATGAGCTGGATGAATGGGAAAGGATTTTTCATTCTTTCCCAGCCACAGCCTAAAGGGCAGTCACAGAAATTTTGAGGTCACAGGTTTAAAACATATAGAAGCAAACACCTTTTCACAAAATAATTTAGAATTCATTGCCAAAAATGGGGGGCAGAAATATAAGTGGCCTCATAAAGGACTAGATATTTATGGAGGATAGACTTACTAGTGGCTACTGACCATGAGATAAACCCTGGCTCAGGAACTTCTTAAACCACAAATTGCCAGCTGAGAGGAATCAACAGTGGATGGACATGGAACAGCATAGCTGAGATATGATGAATCTAGGAGAGACCCAGTGAGCCTATTGTGTTCCCCTGGATTGTAATTTCCATGTCTAAGTAAAAAACTGCAGAATGACACCTCTTTAGACTGGCTTAGGCACCATTTCCTGCAGGTGGATGAATGGCCATAGATGGGAACAACTCTCTGAGTTTACTCCTGCATTCTTCCTTCAGGTCACAGTGACCACAAGGATAAGTTTATGCAACTTCTCTCTTGTGTTTTTGGGGGTCTATCTCGAAAACTTGCAATTCAGCTCCATAAACAAAGCCAAAGAATTTGGCCAAGTTCTGTTGCAAGCTTATGATTTAAACCTGGCCTTATCTCACACTGCAGCTATACACAAATTAGAGCCTTTTTCCTACCAAAGTGTGAATTATTCCCTTCTTCAGTAACCTATAATTCTGTAATAATTTAGTGTCATCCTCATTTGGCAAGTTAAGAGCAAATGCTTAAATCGTTCCACTTCATATTTCTACCAGACACTGGTTACATTCAGCAGTCAGTCTGTAAAGTGATGGAAAAACTGTGGCTTTCATAACAACCATTGCAAAAAATGCTGCTGACACTTCTTGTAAATGAAACTGCAGCTAAATACACTATAAAAATACAAAAATTAAAAGAGCTGTAGAGGCAAGTGAAGCAGGAACTAACTCTATTTTGTTCCTGTATTAATTTTATTCTATTTATACCACTTGCCTTTTATAGTTCTTTCTATAAGAGTGCTTGTTAAACCTCTAAATAACGACAGCTGCTAAAGACCAAATATCTCATTTGTGGAATCATTTGTGGTCTGGAGGGGGGAAAAGAAAAGATCCAATTCCTCTCTAATGATAATAATTACAGGATCAATCCCAAACTCATTGAAGTCAAAAGCAGCGCTGCCACTCATTTAAGCTATATAAGGCTTGTGTGTCTGCTGTTGATCCTGATTTATTCCAGTGCAGACTAGAAAAAGAGATTTTAGCCTAATATCAGCTTTTCTTAGTTACCATGCATACTTATTTTCCACTACTACATTAGAGCTCACCTGATCCTTATTATTTTTTATTTTTTGGAAAACACCAGGTCATTTTATAAAGTGCTGGTATTATAAACTGCAGAATATAGTTTATAAGAGCCCTAACTCCTACAAGCCAACCATTAATACAGCTAATGGCCTGTTTGTTGTATTAAACTGCTCTCATTTGTCTGGGTCCATTAACAAATGCAGTGGTCATTAACTGTTAACAGCAACTCAGTTATTAGATTTTATTACTTGTACAGGAAACACTGGAGAACAAACTGATTGTTCTGATTTACTGGGATTTATTTCTTTCCCAGCAGTCTTGCCCTACTATTTATAATTTAGTTTCTCACTTATTCCCGAATATGATGGACACACTCAGGAATGGGTTCAAGACATCTACATGGATAGTTGGTTCACGTGCCAGCCCCTCCTGCCAGTCCCTCTGAGCCCAAAAAACCCCTCCTTTAAACCAGAGAGCTCTGAGGCATCAGGCGTCTGCAGTGCCCTCTGCTTTTCTGATTTTTCTGTATCTTTTTGTTGGGCAGCAGCTTTCACCCACATATATAATAACGGGATTTCAGTAAAGATACATTAATGTGTACGTGGGAGGCTGTAGAATCTTCTGCTTCATTCACGGTTTTGTCTTTCTAATTCACTGGAATCCAACATTCAAGTTTAAACATATCTTTTAGCTCCTCTTTGTTGAGACTGATGCATCAAACAAGGCTTTCTGTTTTGCATGAAGATTTTGTCCAGATAATTGTACAGTTCTCTTCTGGCCTTCTGGTTTACAAGCAAGCCTAGAGCCACAAATGCCTACAGGTGAGGAATATTACCCAGTATTATCAAGATCTGAAAGACCTTCCCTCCCACATTCTGAATGCTGAAGACCACTGATGCACACCTCTCTCTGCTTTCTTCACCCGCATTTGGTTCAGAACAATGGAAAAACAACACCAGTGTCAAATTGTCATGAGGGACTGGCAGCAGCTTCTCATGAAAGTGGCTTTCATCCAGCAGTCTGAGCAGTTTTCTTCAACCTGCAGTGCCCTGGTATACAAGACACTACTGTTTTGTACAAGCAGCACAGGTGATTAGAAAGTGTTCTATTGTCCCTGGTGTAGAGGTTAAAGCCTCTTGTGTATGCCTGTGCCTGTGTTTCACATGGTACATGCATAGGGATGTGTAGTGCTGTGGTGCTGGAGACTCAGAGATACGAGTCAGCTTATCTGCTCCTGCCTATAGACAAGGCACTTCAGATACAACTCCCCTCCTAACAGCTTCTGATAACAAACTTCCTTCCTACCCTCTTTCCAAAGCTAGCACATGCTAACACGTTATGCAACAAAACCAGTAGGACAAGAAATATGTAAGTATTTAGGAAGTCCAAGGATGTGGACTGTACATCATTGAGAAGCAGAGAGTTGCTGGGAATGGCCCCAGATCTTAAGACATTCTCCTTACCCAGTGGTAATAGGGTAGAATAAAAAGAGCATCTCTGCCTCTTTTAGCTCCTGGTGCAGCTCAGAGCGTAATGAATCCCAGGATTTTCCATGAACAGCAGGACTCTTCAAACACAGAGGAGACTCCATAGTCTTTGCTTTACATACATCAGTAGATGCCAGGGCTGTGATCCAGAACCCTGTACAAAAAGGCTGAGCACTCCATTCCCCCTCTGGCATGGCATACTGTGCCATTGTACCAATCTCCCCCTCCTGTTTCCTCTCATCCCTCAAGCTCCTCTTGCAGAAATGGGTCTTTCTAACAAAGTCACTGTGCACTTCATGAAGTATGCTATTCTTTCCTTTTGTTGTCACTAGATCTTTTTTCTGTCCAAGGATCTGAGTGTCAGCTCAGAAAAGGAGTCGATCCTGCCACAGCAACTGACAGGACATTATGATTGTCTGAGGGACAGGATCCCATCCAGAGGGACTCGGACAAGCTTGAGAAATGAGCCCCTGGGAGGGGGCTCAACAAGGCCAAGTGCTACGCTTGGGTTGTGGCAACCCCTAGTATCAGTACTGGCTGGGGGATGATTGGATTGAGAGCAGCCCTGCCAAGGAGTATTTGGGGGTGCTGGTGGGTGAGAAGCTGGATATGACTCGTCAGTGTGTGCTTGCAGCCTAGAAACCAAATCACATCCTGGGCTGCCTCAAAAAGCAGAGTGACCAGCAGGTCGAAGGAGATGATTCTGCCCCTCTGCTCTCGTGGGAGCTCACCTAGAATGCTGCATCCACCTCTGAGGTCCTCAGCACAGGAAAGACATGGACCTGTTGGAGCTGGTCCAGAGGAGGCCACAAAGATGCTCAGACAGCTGGAGCACCTCTCCTATGAGAGGATTCTTCAGCCCAGAAAAGAGAAGGCTCCAGGAAGACCTTTCAGTACTTAGAGAGAGCTCATAAGAAAGATGGAAAAAGACTTTTTAGCAGACCTTGTTGCAGTAAGACAACAGTAATGGTTTTAAACTAAAAGATGGCTGATTTAGATTCGATATAAGGAAGAAATTTTTTATAATGAGTGTGGTGAAACACTGGTGCAGGTTGTCTAGAAAGGTGGTGGATGCCCAGTCCCTGGAAACGTTCAAGGTCAGTTTGGACAGGGCTCTGAGCAACCTGATTTAGTTAGAGATATCCCCCCTCACTGCACGGGGATTGAGCTTTAAAGGTCCCTTCCAACCCAAAAGGTTCAATGATTCTGTGATTTGCTGGTGCAGCCAGCCACAGAACACTGACAGGATGGTCCTTCCACTTGTGAAATATCTTTGTTTGTACTTTCTATACTACTTTTGTCAGGAGCTGCTGCCTAAGTTCAGCTAGTGAGCCCTAGATGAATGTGGTAACAGGTTCACATTTAGCTCATTTTAAAATTATGTTAATTAGGAAATTATGTTAAGATTCAGAGTCATGGGTCAGATCAGGGCCCATCACTGCAACAGTACATAGATGTATTTCAGATGAAGGAGACTGAGCCCTGAAACTGGAACAGGTGAAACAGCAAATGATGGAGAGATTGGTAAACAAATCCACTGCAGTGGGTGCCAGAGATCTGTTTATGGACTGGCACAAACTGCCATGGCATGGCAGCGGGGGGAATGCTGGCTTTATGCCAGCGCCCATGGCTGCAGCTGAGACTGTGCCGTACAGAGCAGCGAGCGGTGCTGCTGGAGCCGGGGACCGTCACAGAGCAGCGCCGACCCCGGGACCGTTACGGGGCCACCGTTACGCGGCGGTTGCACAGTCAACGTGTGGAAGGAGAGTGGCAGCAGAGGCACCGCCATGTTGCCTCTGCCACACGGCGGAAGCGAAGCCTTCACTTCTGCCGCCACCCCCAGGTTCAGGCATTTCACCGGGAAGGGGGGAGGATGACTATGACGGACAAACAGACAGCGAGTCTATAGAGGACACAGAAGAGAATCTGCTAGCTCCCTTTAGCCATGCGGCGGCCATGAGACCACCACAGAGAGACTGCAGGGACGTGGTCGGGCAGCCGGGGCTCGGGGCTAGGGCACCAACATCAGCAGGGGCTGCAATGGGGAGAGCAATGAACGGACTGCTGTTGCAGGGGTCAGGGCGGTCCACTAACACCCTTTGGCTGCGCAGCGGCCATGAGACCGCTGCAGAACAACCACGCAGCAACATGGACACAGCAAGCTTACTCTGACCATTAGGCAGAAGTGAAAGTGCCTCTTCCGTCACCACCAGTTCAACCAACTCACAACAAGTGCACAACAGTTAAAGCATCACTGTGGCTCTCCTACCAAGAAACCAACCCACAGCCCTCACCAGCCTCAGAACAGCTTCTATGCCAAAGATGGCCTGATGGAGGAGGAAGAAGAGATATTGACTCCCTAGAAAGCTTAGCTGAGCTGTGACAAACTGAACTCAGCGAGACAAGAGAACCAGAAAAAAGACGAGCAGTTTTGAATCCTGCAAAAGAGGAAGAACAGCAAACGTGGCTACAGCTACTACTTCAGCTCGAGGAAGAAGATGTAGACTGGGAAAGTGCACAGAACATCTACCTACCCAAGCCCAGACCATCAGCAAAGTCAAAGCTACCGACGTTGAAGTGGACAAGACGTGTACTACTGCGTTGCTGGCGATGACAGCTGTTGGTTTTGTACTGTGAGAATTTCAGCTGGGACAACAAAATCCACCTCCTGACAGAACCAACAACCTAGAGGTAACATTGCAAAACACAGCAGACATACAGCTATCAGCTACCATGTTTAATTTTTTAAGTCACAAAAGGACAACTTTACTAATTGACAGATTATCTGCTATTATAAAAAGTTCTTTTGTGTTACAGGGGGTAAGAATAACAATAAGAGGGGCCCCAAATCAAGTATTTACTTCTCACTATTTTAAAATGCTGTTAGACAATATGCCATACACAACATGGAAAGCCAAACTTAAACAAG
>NW_016690199.1:366637-575342 GCF_001604755.1 Lepidothrix coronata | reverse complement strand
CCTTTCACTAATCTATCGATCTCTCAAACCTAAAAAAAAAAAAAAAAAAACAAAAAACCACCACACCACACACTGAGAAACATACTATAAAAACACAAAAAAGGGGGGGAAGAGAGAAGAGATATGGATCTAGTCCCTGTGTGTGTAAATCTACATTCACTTTGCACTAAAACACTGTTAATCACAAAGAAACAATAAAAAAAAAAAAAAACCAAAAAAAAAAACCACACCACACACTGAGAAACATACTATAAAAACACAAAAAAGGGGGGGAAGAGAGAAGAGATATGGATCTAGTCCCTGTGTGTGTAAATCTACATTAACATTTCTTTAAAACAGGGATAATCACAAAGAAGCAATAAATGATACAACAGAACCAAAAGAAACACATAAACAGTAACCAATATAAAACCAGAACTCCATGAGTCAAACACAATAAAGGGTTTAAGAATGCATGTGTAAGGAGAGAATGAAACGGTGGCCACCAGAGTATGAATGAGAAAGTTGAGTGGAGATACTGTATGTGTGTGTGAACGCAAATACACTTTATAGCAAGACACCTTAAACACTACTTCAAACAACACCACCTCAAATACAACATCTACAACCCAACACATTTCCCTTTTTAATAAAGGTGATGCCATTACACAAAGTCACCCTCAGATAAAAGGTTATCCACACCTAGAAACCCTGGGTAGTTTGAGATTGCTTGAATATTGCTAGAACCAATAAAGTTGTAAACTGTTCAATAAAGGCCTTGTGACGATAGGCTCTGTTTTTTTATAATTAGTTGAAGTAAGATTGGTTATAATAAGAATGTTAAAAATGTATTGTTTCTCAACTTGTTAATAAAAAGAGGGGGGAGATGTGGCAGGAAGAATGTAACAAGGAACCATGGGAGTTGTAGTCTTTTGGGTTCCCACATGTGCTCTGACAATACTTGATTGTCATTGTTTGGAAGGTCATGTGACATGTTTAAGCGTTGTATTTAAACCTAAGCAGTTTGAAATAAATGGTAATTCTGCTCTGGCACTCGTTGGTGTCTGAGTGGGGTTCGTGCCTTAATCAACACCCCAATCTAATATTAATATTATTCCTTAAGAAGTAGGATGTTGTTCCTTTCCTGAATAGTTTAACTTTGCAATTTTTCAAGTCTTCCAAAGACTTAAAAAAGACTATAATCCGTGCTAAAACAATTGTAGATATTGTTTAACAGTAAGTAAGCTAAAAAGGAGAAAAAAAATGTATTAACATTATGAGACTATTATGACTGCATGTTGCAGACTAATGCTAATAATACCTGAGTTGACTCCTTTAATTCTGACAAAGGATCAGCAAGCCCTCAAAGTTCTTTTTCAGTCAAGACTGAGCCTCATCTATCAGTTTCCTGCCCTCTCATTAAATTTCCTTTTCTCACTAAAACAAAGTCTCGTCTGCCAAGAACTGCATATTCTTTTTCACCTCAAGTGCTGAACTCTCTTCCTCTGAAATGTTAGCATTGACCAATAATTTCTATTTATCTGTACATTTTCTAGTAGCCACCAGATCTGTTATCTCCAATACCTATGGTACAGATGGAAGTTGAAAAGACAGCAGAAAAGGGTTAGAGCAAATGAACTTAAAAGTATTCTGAGATGAGTACACTATAGACAATGTAATGGTGATGAAGGATGCTCAAAGATAGAAGGGAACAATTACCTGGATGAGGTGATTAGAAGAAAAAGAAACCTGTAATTGAGCATTATTAACCTTTAAATTCTACCTAAAGATTGATTTTTATTCTTCAGTCCATTATAAAGAACTCTCCTCTTGGTTCAGAACCAAAACCAGCATACAATTGCAGTGCTGTGCCAGGCCTGCACTCTGGGATATGCTATGCAGTGGATGCATCTCTGTGTTTATGCTTTAATTATTACTGATAGGAAAAAAATATGCAGTGTATGCACTTTTATCAAGATCTTTAAAATCTCAGTGCTGTGAGAGCTCTGAGATACAAAGATACCATCACAAGTACCCTTTGAATCAAACTGTTAGATTCCTAATTACTTAAAGTAGCCCTTTTGTTGGTGTACATCTATGAGTAAAAGTTACCAGCATATTCCCAACCCCACTCCATGGTGATTACTACAGTGGGACTCTTCCCTCCTTTGGAATCAGAGTGTGGGCTCAGCCAGAAAATACCAATGTAGGCTCGAGTGTAGTTCTCTTTCATATTGCACTGAGAAATTCTGAGGTGTCTGTAAAGAATCAGGGAGAAACAATGCTCAGGACCTCTCCACCCACCCTGTTTCTGTCCCAAACTCTGCACACAGGCAGCAAAATACACATACAGATGCTTAAGGCCCTGCTCCAAAAATCTTAGAACTTATAACAAATTTAGAAACCAGAAGGTAAAGCCACCCTGCACAAGAGAAAGCACTCCCACGTACACAGCACTGCATCAGACAGAAACCCTTAAGTGCAGAACTATGAAAACCAGGTTTTCCTGCCTTGTCACAGACCTCTAGATGGAGCTGCCTCTTTTGTTTTCAAACCACGTGAGAGCCACTGAAGTACTGCCATGAGGCAAGGCAACGGGAATATAAAGCTTAGGCATTTGCAATGGGAGAATGGGATGGGAGCATCATTTTGCATACACGTTGTGCTGTCATTCCATATTGTAAGCTTTTCCATAATTCTTCGAGAAACCAGCTGTGTTGCCAATGCCCTTGTATTGCTTGCAGAAGTCACTCCTTCCAGAAGAGAATTTTTTGAGAGTGAAGAAACAGTCAGATTGGACCAGAGAGTGCTGAGATCCGAATGTAAAGAACATGGCTGGTCCCCAGCTGAGCAGATCAGCCAGATGAATTTATCTTAGTGGTGTAGCACTGACACACAGGAGCCTGAGAGCTGAGCTCAGTGCTGGACTAGGTCCCTATGAAGAGGGAAAAACTGCAAAAATTTGGACACCATAGAAGTCCTTTGTTTCCCATGATGTGGGGCTTCATTTCAGGAAGACCTACCCCTTCCATGGACAGAGGCACCAATTTTACCAATAGGGCTGGCCAGGCTGAAGAAAACTGATGGCATGAGTGTCTTGCTCAGCCTGCATGATCCTGTAAGCCTGGACAACAAGCCTTGAGGCCATTGTACCACCCTGACCACACTTCAAATCCTGTTTTCAGTTTTGGGCCCCTCATTACAGGAAAGATGTTGAGGTGCTGGATCGTGTCCAGAGACAGGCAACAGAGCTGGGAAACGGGCTGGAGCAAAAGTCTGATGAGGAGTGGCTGAGGGAGCTGGGGATGCTCAGTTTGGAGAAAAGGAGGTTAAACAGGGGGCCTTATGACTCTCTATAATTACCTGAAAGGAGGATGTAGACAGGTGGGTGTTGGTCTCTTCCCCCAGGTAACAAGCAATAGGATGAGAGGAAATGGCCTCATATTGCACCAGAGAAGATCTAGATTGGGTATTAGGAAAATTTCTTCACCGAAAAGGTGGTCAAGCCTCCCAAAACAGGCTGTCTGGAGAAGCAGTGGAATAACTGTCCCTAGAAGTGTTCAAAAAGCTCTTAGATGTGGTGCTTAGGAACGTGGTTTAGTGGTGAGCTTGGGAGTGCTGGGATAATGATTGGACTTGATGATGTTTTCCAGCCTACCTGATTCTCCACCAGCACTATGGACAGGAGGAAATATGAACAGTGTTGTGTCCCTGTTTGTACTGCACCTTTCCCAGCAGCCCCGAGAACCTCAAAGCCCTGATTTTTGAAGGATTAAGGCAGCACATATCTCCCTTTAAACATGACACCTAAACCCACCAGCATCCTGTCTCCCTTGCACAGGGTAAAGTGCACAGGTGGACAGGGGCCAGACTCAGCATTTCATTTCCCCTGATTTCTCATTGGCCCTAAAAAAGCCCGCAGGAAGACAGAGCATCCCTGTTTTTCACTGCTGCCAGTGCCTGTTCCTCTAGAGGGTACCCTCAGCCTGCAGGGAGCTCTGCTGAGCGCTGCTCCTAATGAAACCTGAAGGCCAGGCCCAGGAAAGTAAAAATAAAACTTTACAGAAAAGCATGCTGTAATTTTATGATGCGCTTTAATTTGATTCTGGTTAGTTAGGGCAGCCCCCTGGGCAGGCTGGGACTGCACTGAGCAGCACACGGCTGTGCTTTCAACTAACAGCTCCAGCCTCTTCCAGGGATGTAAATGTTAAAGCCTCCTGTGCAATCAAAGCTGAAAATTACTCTGGGGTGTAAATGAAAAAAAACCAGGAGGCCTGCAAAGGACCACATTTAAAGCACGTATTTAATCTTATTAAAAATATAAGAGCAAAAATGTTCAGATATCTAATATTATTTGCACTATAGTGGTGCCTTAGAGGAATTAAATAAGCACAGGACTACACTGTGCTAGGAACTGGATGAACATCTAGTAAGAAGCACACAACTTGTCCCGCAGAACTTGCAATCAACACAGACAATGCATAAGGGAAGAAGGAAAACAGGCCAAAGAGGGAAAAAGTGGTGGCCTGAGACCACCCTGCAGATGGAACAGAGCCAGGACTAGTACCTAGCTCACCCAGTTCCTCTACCAGGGTCCTCCTCCTTGGCTCACACTGTCCCAGATGCTCTATGCTCACAGCATGCCCTGGTTTCCCTGTGGTTTGGATTTTTCTCGGCTAGGATACAAACATGGATGCGCAGCTCGTCTGAAAGCCAGGTCCCCCACAGTCCTGCTTCAGCTAAACTAAAGCAGGTCATGGGAAATACCTACCACGAGTAAACATTAACCTAAACTGTGAGCCAGGGAAAAGAATCAAATATTAGGAAATGCTACCTATTTTCTGTTGATGGAAAATACACCCAGCACTCCAAGATCTGCCTCTTCCAGTACCTCCCATATCCCTGGAGACTGCTGGTTAAGTCTGCACCTGCCATGTTCTAAGGGAAACTCAGAAGGACTTTGTAAGCAGTTTGGCTCACATGCTAGCAGTCAGTTTTCCATCCAGATAAGGGATATCATCCTGGAATTCATATGACTCCATCTCACTTCTCTGGGAAGTGATAACTCTTGGCTACAGCGAGCAAACTCCTTGTTCCCATACTGCACCATATGGGTGCAAGACCTGGCCTTTGCTTTCTAATAAACTGGGATCTTTCAACAGCCTCAATCCAATGAAAATGGTGGTTTATGTGAATATCTGGAGTCGCTGCAGGGGTGTCACTGGTGTAATGGGATCAAATGATGAAGGAAAGGTTAAGCTGTGTAACAGACTGAGGTCCCTCGGCAAACACAGTAGGAGAATCATTAACTAGTAGGGCAGAAGAGAACTATTGAACAAAATGGATTGAAACATTCCAGGGACACAATCCTCTGATGGGAAAGGTGCTGATTTCCACCCAGCTCCCAGAGGGAAAGCTGGCTCAGCCCAGGATGGAATTTTGATCAGTGTCAGAGGAGGGTAAACAGACAAAGCATTCTCATAGGATGTGGCACACAAAGCTGCAAACCCCAAGTTTTCAAAAGGACACGAACTTGGTCTTCACCACCTCTAGGGATTGCCCTCACCACAGTGCTGTTTACTGTTTTGGTACCAGCTCTCTTATGCAGTATTTTTGTACTCAAAGGAGAAAAAAATTCCCGTGAGTTAATAGCAGAAAAAAACTCTCTTCAGAGGGCTGAAAAGTTATTTATTTCCCCATACTGATTACTCAGCATTTACTTTACATGCGTGAAACTGTCCCTGATGTCTAGCAAGTTGGATGGAAGTGATCTCTGTGAGCTGGACTTGATTTGAAAGCAAAGAAAACCTGTATGCAGGTACTTCCATCTGTCCTTACTGCAGAAATTGTTTAAACCCCTTTGACATTTCTGGGCAACTTCCCTGTCTGAAAAAGGAATAGAAGGGGCTGTCCTGTGACATTATATGTGGCTGTTATAATACTTGTCCAGATAGAGTTGATGGTTAACTTTTCATTCAAACCTTTTTTGTCATTATTATTATTATTATTATATTATTATTATTGGGGAGGATAGGGGAAGAGGAAATAAACCATGACAGATTTCTCACATAAAATTATATCATGTAGTTTTGACTCATATGAACATTTCTGATCTATGTGTCTATACAGCCCTGCCCATAAAGCATTTTAGGAGCCTTGTGCACAAGATGTGTTCTGATATAGGTCGATTACACATGAACAAATAGTGCAATGAATACATACACGCTCCCCAAACCCCCTGTGAGCTTGTAGATATCAAAACCAGAACCTGAAATTCCCTTCTGGGAGCCTTACATTACATGCTTGGAGCTTTCTCCCTGCATTCAATCACCTGATTTACAAAATGAATAGCAGATGAAGGGCTGTCATTTCCCTGCTAATTGTGACAGTGGCTGCACCCCTGTGGCAATCAATGTTCTTTTAATGGAAAACACCATGTATTTCAACTGGATTGCTTAGCTATAGTTTGGCATTCTGTTTATGGCAGAGAATTATTTGTTATTGAATCCTTAGTGGTCCATAGCATCAACTTCATTCTAATTACCAAGGCAGCCAAGTCTTATTTTTCTCCATTTACAGATATTTGTAGGACCATGACGAGAAAGCAAGCCACAAGTGACTCGGCCAGTAAACAGTGCAGTTTGCTGACTAGTGTTTGTTTTATAACCTTTGGCACATCTTGATATGTACATAATAATAGTTCTTAACCCATAAATAATATTTTAAAGAGGTCACACTATAGTTATTTAAGTTCAGGGGTTTATTTCCCAGAACACTAAGTAGCTGTGAATGAATTATGTTTAGTCTGATCTGCCACAGAAGGGTCATAAACTTATAAGTTGTAGCAAACCATGGAATATTACTCCTGTATGTCAGGCAAACTGTAAATGTAAAAGAATAATACTTGATAAGGGGGAAAGTCTTTTTATTTTGTTAAAGTAATATACGTTCCTAGGGAAAGACTGTAAAATTTCATGTTAAGTTAAGTGACAATTTGGGCAATCTCTCCACATACAGCTTGTGAATTTTGCTTGTTACAGGGGACTCTCTCTGCGTGTCTGAGGGGCTACAAAATCCACTCTGAGCAGGGAATCTTTTTCTTTCTTGGCTCCCTTTGGCTTACAGTATCCCAGAATCCACAAGGGGTGAGGAGAGAAACTTTTATGCTTTTGCATAGGGGTCATTAAATGTTGCCGACAGCCTGTTCCGCTGCAACAGTCATGGACAAGAAGGCTATAACCTCATTTCTTGAGTATGATGAACACCTAAGGGATAGGGAGGGAAGAGAACTAAGCTGCTGATATCAGATAGGAACTTTGATCATTTTGGAGTCTGCTTGAGGTCACCTGACAATTGAGGGAATAACAGCAGTGGCAGAGAATTGAAAAATGAAAAAGCCAAAGGGATTGTAGATTCTGGGAAAGACGCTGTGTGCAGGAAACAGGACATAGAAGCGTGCTTTAATCCAGAAGGATGTTGACTTCAAAACCAGCTGAGATAAAGAAATCCAGCCAGTGAGGAGTGGAAAAGGCTTCCAAGTGCTAAAGAGAAAACATAGGCAGTAAGAGTGAGAAAGAGCCATACCTGCAGGAACTTTGCCTGGATCCCAAAGAGCACACAAAAACGAGGAAAGCAGGGAAGTGCATCTGAGTCCATATGTTTTTTGGTGTTGATTATAGTAATAACTTCAAAGCAATAACTGATTTTAGATCCTGCTGCAAAACCTAAGTTTCTGTGTGTTTCTCCAAAGCAGTGAACTACATGGGTATAGCCCACAGAAAGGGCAGTTTTAGGCAAAGAGGAAATAAAACACTGGTCCTGAGGCTGCTCAGCTGCTGTACGTGTAACCCCTATTTCAGGGAAGAGGTAAGATCCTGTGCTGAGGTTAAGACCAGGGCAGAGCCCCCACTGACAGGGTGTAGGAGAGCCAACTCACTGCATATGGACCCACATTCCTGGCCCCAACAGCAGCTGGGGCACCCGAGTCCATGTCACACTTCCCTTCCCAGGCCTTCTCTGGGGAGGTACAGCACTGTGCTGTCCCACCTCTTCGTTACCAGATGAACTGGAGAAAGCTGAGGGCTCTTAAAATTCTGAAAAGTCCCACAGGTGACCTTTAAGAGATGCTGTACTGAGGTGGTGACACTTCCCCAAAACAGAAACAAAGCATGAAACAAGAGGATCAATAATGAAGATCAGATCATTCTGGTTCTCCAAAATTTTCTGACTCCACCAACTACTTTGCTCCCACTGTCTTCAGGGGGCCCTGCTGTGAAATTCTAGCTGGCCTGGAGACTTTTAGGAGAAGGAGATAAACAAGAATAAAGCAAAAAGTCACCAGCTGCATTTTTTTAAGTTTGCACTCCTAGTGCTGGATGCCTAAATCCAGGATTATCTCTGTTGTGAGAGGGCTGTGGCAGGGTGAGGCAGGACCCAGTTCACCACCCAGCTGAGCCCTCTGTTATTTGTGAGCTGTGTTAATGTCCTGGCTCTCCTTCTTTACAAAATCAGTCCTGCCTAAATGAATAGTTGCATACCGGTAGGGGAGATTTTTTAAAGAAAAAATATGACACTGAATTGTTGAGTCCCCATTAAAATCAGCAGGAGATGCATGCCTAACTTGTCCATTTGCCTTGGAAAACTCTAATAAATATTATTTTGAAATTCATTAAGTAAAAAGAAAATAAAATTTGGGTGATTTTTCTTGACTTTAAGAAATTAAAGAACAAATTATTTCTTCTGTGTGTAACCTTTGAGAGAACACATAAAAACAACCCTTTTAAACATTATAAAAACACCCAAGTTTCCTGACTGTACTGCAAGTATTCCAATTCATAGGTGCTCTTACAGTGCTGAATTCAAATTGAATTGTAATTTCTGGGGATGGGGATGTAAACAAAAGGGTGAAAGCTGTGGCTGTGCCTCATGCTTGGATCAACCTGTGTCTAATATAACATGAACTCCAGCAGAGGCTTCTCCTCTTCTTGGAGTATTCAGTATGACTGTTTCTCATGCATTTCCCGTTTCTATGAATACAGCAGGAGCTGTGCTGCAGCCTTTCTCTCGGGGAGGGGGGCATTCATTTACATCTTTCATAGAATCATCACAGAATGGCTTGGATCAGAAGGGACCTTAAAGATCATCTTGATCCAATCCACGAGAAGGGCACCTTTCACTAAACAATGTTACTCAAACCCTGTCCAACCTGGCCTTGAACATTTCCAGGGATGGGGCATCTACAGCTTCTCTGGGCAACCTGTGCCAGGGCCTCACCACCCTCACAGTAAAGAATTTCTTCCTAACATTCAATCTAAATCACTCCTTGTTTAGTTTAAAAGAGTTTCCCCTTATCCTGTCACTACCTGCCTGTGTAAAAAGTCGCTCTCCCTCTATTCTTATAAGGTACCTGTAAGTACCAAAAATGGTTTCCATTTTACACAGACATCTGATTCCATAAACCTGTAGGACTCTTCTGTGAATCCTTCCTTTGAATCTTCTTCCTGTTAGTCTGATTTGATTGTAATTCCCTAAAACATTCACAGTTTTTCTTGGGTGAATAGAAGCCAAAAGTACAGGTGTGGAAAAATGCGATGCAGTAGGTAATTTTGCTCGTTTCCTTATACAAAACCATAAGGATAATTCCAGCTATATTTTATCCTTGACTTTATTTATTGCAAAATTTCAATTCAAAATAATGGGAAAATAAAATAAATTGACTAACCATAGCATCTCCTATGCCCAGAGAGGTTCAAGGAACAGAGATCTTGGGCTCCCTGGTGATCCAAACAAGTGACGTGTCAACAGGCTCCCGGCTGTTCTCTGTGGCCAGGCATTTCAGACATACTACCATGAGGTCATGTCGTATTTTTAATTATCTGTATTTTAATTGAAGCAGTTGAGATTACAGCAAATAACATCACTGTTATATAAAGCACAATAATTGCTCTGTCCTTTACTTGCCACCCTCTGCTGCCAGACAACCGTGGGATGTAAAATGGTTCATAGGTATTTTCTAGGTAGTGAAATCTCAGAAAACAACACAGTATAAAGACTACTAGTTTTCCAGGCTACTTTATACACACTTGCCATTGCTGGACTGGACAGAAGACACACAGAGATATTCCTGTATTGCTAGGGTCTATACAGTGAACAGGACTATGATTTTAACCCATGAAGGTCTTGTGCCCAATTTCTGAGCGCAAAACATTCTGGTAAAGAATTTATTGATTTATAAAATAAGGTGTTTTAAAACCTGACATAATTGTCTGACCAGAACAAAACAAAACACCAGCTTATTAATTACTCAATACATGATATTTATTCATATTATTATGTTTAAATAAACAGATGATGCCCTCAAGGATGCTATTGCACCAAACAATGTACAAGTAAAGGAATAAAAGTTGTTGTCTTCTCCCAAGAGGTCCCATGCCCATGTTCTGTTACACATATGCAAGTTCAGCATCTGGGCCTGCAGGCATATTTGAGACCATCAGTTCCTTGCTGCTTACACCTACCTGTTATAAAAACAACCATGCTGTGTGTTCACAGGAGATTTCACCTTAAGCAGCACTTTTCCAGGCCTGCACTTTCTGGTCAACCAAAAATCTAAACCAGTGTCACTGTAATTTCTGAGGGAAGCTTAATCAAGCAAACAAACTCAATTGGTTGGTTGCCTAAGTAAGGATGGAAGTATCCTTTTGAAAATCCTAACCCTGCAATTTTGGGCACCACGGAAATAAAAAAATTAGAGTTCTTTTGTCGATATCACTAAATACAATATATGATAATTCATTTAATACTCTGTATTTATCTTTCCTAGACATGAGTCATTTCCTAGCACCACAAAACATCACTCAAGCACCATTCTTTGCTCCCTATAATTTACAGTGTAGTCAGCCTTGACTAATCATCCTAATTATGGCTGGTACTAAGGACTGAAGCACCTCTCCTCCCCCCTTCCCAAATACACACATACAAGATTAGCAATACTTCGAACATATGATATTTTCTTCACAGCTTTTAAAAATGATATTTCTAAATTACTATGAGACCATTATTTATTAATTACAAGAGTGCCTAAAAGTCCCAATTACCATTTTTCCAACAGGACACAGATAGAGACATGCAAAAGCCCCACAGATGAAAGACCCAGAGACAAAACCAAGTTACAGCAATTTAAATTACCACAGGTCAGCAAAACTATTTACTGAGCATGTGGATACCCTTAATCTGTTGCAGTAAGGCATAAAATGCATTAACTCAAACCTCTCTTACTGAGATGCAAGTGAATGTATTTTACTTTGCTTTGGTTTTATAGTCTCAGTGAAGAACTATTCCAGAGTTTAAGAGACATTTGGACAGTGGTCTCAGACACGTGGTGTGATTTTTGGTGTTGTCTTGTGTGGGGTCTGGAGTTGTACTCAAAGATGTTTGTGGGTCCCTTTCAAATCAAGGAAGGGATTATCTGATAATCTATGATTATCCGTGGTGTTAAACCAGTGAAATCCATCAGGACACCTGAGCCCCATGGCATTCCCCAAATCACCCAGCCAAGGGTTCCATCATCCCATGCAGACCATGGGTGTATGGGGTACCACAAAGCACAAGGCCAAACACATGTGCCTCCTACTGCCCTCTGCAAAAAAGGGCAGATTAATAGATAATTAACCTGTATTGGCTTGTCTTGTGGTGCTTATAAAATGTGTTTTGCATTATGTTTTTGTAACAGTTGGCTAGCAAGACTTGACCTGCAAGGGTTAGGATGAATACCTGCACAGCTGGAGCCTTCAGTGGCCAATCCCAGTCCCGCTCTCATCATTTCCCCCTTTTATAAATGTAAATATTGGAGGTCTTGTTTAAACCTTCAGAACCTAAACATGTCATCACTATTAATAACATATGTTATAAGACACCACATGCTGGCAAAATAACCTGCAGTAAATGACACCAAAAATATTGAAAAGCTTAGCATAAAATTGAAACTCGTTAATGGTACACTGTGCAGTTTGGCATACAACTAGGGGCAAGAATTCCACACAATGGGACTGTGTGAGTGCTAACAGCAGGCTCCCACAAGATAAAATAAACTTGTTTTATGGACATGAGGAATTGATTTTTAATGAGATTCTGCTTGGCCGTAACATCATCCTGGGAGGGTGAGCTGGCTTTGTCCTTGCCTCTGGTGCAAAATCATAGTTTGCAGAATAAAGATGCATTTAAATTAGGCCTATGGATTTGCACCTTCATCTTATTAAGTGAAAAGTAGGTGTTATCTCAAGTCTGGTTGTTAAAATGCCTACAAAGAAGATCTCCTCTTCCCCACATTACCTATCTGTACATTCTGGGATCAGGGAGGTCAGCCCACAGGCAGAACACACACTCTTCGAGTTCTTTCAGGGATAAACTATCTTGCATGCTTATTTCCTGAGGGCAGAAGATTAGTAATAAAAGGGATAAATCTGTCTCTTTAGAGAAGCTGAGTAAAGGAATTTGAATTTATCTCTTCATGTCCAGCTCTCAAGTGCCTGTTAAGAAAATATTAAAATATAAAGAGGTTATCAAACTTGGGATGTGATGTCAAATCACTGACACAGTCAGTCATTGCAAGAACAGACTGTCCCTTTGCTGTCTATTCACATTTGATTATCTTTCTAATCCATTCCATCAGGTAAAACCAATACTAAACGTTCTCTTTGAACCACAGAAACAAAACCATCGTCAAACAGTTGGGAAGTGCCTTGTAACTAGGCAGCACTTGGGGAAAAACCAAATACAAAAGCAAGAACAACTATCAAACGTCTTCAGCTTTAAACTCAAAACATTTTCTTTGCAAAGAAATCACATTTTTGCTTCCCAAATCGATGTCACTTGGCCCCGAACAAGCTGAGCTGCACTGTGTTGTTGCTTTTCTTTCCTCTCTGCTGTTATGGTTTGCACTGTTTGTGTGCAATCATTGGCTTTTAATTGCCTTCTATTGCCTGTTTCATTTGTCAATAAATAGAAAGTGCAGACCTATCACCAAAGGCCTTACATCTGTTTCTCATACATCTTAGCCACCCATGGTGCCTTAAGCTAAAGCTGTCCCCTACTGCTAACCAGGCTACCAGTTTATTAGGGTTTTTTGCCTGCCCTTTTAAAAAGATGAAAGTCCCTAAAAGCTTTTTTTTGTGCAAGTGATGGTTGAAGTTAATGAAGTAAGCATCTGTTAGGTGAGAGAAGGTCACCCTGGGGTTGGGCACCTCCCAGTGGTGGGACCGGCATTCACCCAGCGATTAGTATGTGATGACAACACCTTAAAGATAATTAGTTGACAATGAGTTGAGAGCCTGTTAACCCCTTTAACACCTTATAGTTTATGATTATAATGAAACACTTTGGGACAAAACAAAATAGATCTAGTATTCCTTGAGTGATTTACCATTTTTTCGGTGTTTCACTTACCATTTTTTGTGACCTTCTGCCGAAGAACCAAACAGCTGCCAGCAGCACGTTTCTTTATCTTCATCAACCAGGGATGAAATGTAGCACCAGATTTCTGTCTGCTTTTTCCACTAGCTGTGAGCTTAAAGACATTTTGGCCTGGGGTAGGAGCCATTGCTGGGGTAGATCCATGGGAACAGATAGATGTGAATTAATGGCATTTCTCATGTGGCTGAAAAGTCAAGCTAAATATTTTTTGAGATGTCTTTTCACACTGATGTGGACTTATCCCTGCAACATTAATGGAAGCCACTGGATTTGGTTCATCTGAGTATTACAGCTGGGGCTCACTCAGGCTTCCCCCAGAAAAAAGGGCTACTTGGCAGAGCAAGAGAGAGGCTTTTATAAAATAATCTGTAAGAAAGGCTGGATGAGGACACATCTTCATGTGAGTGAAGCAACCAGGAAACAGCATTGATCATGGGTGTTGGGAGACAACGAGGAGGAAGCAAATGGAGAACAACTGGCAGTCTGTTGTGATTTATATACACTGGCATTTCCCATCTTCATTCAGTCACTCAACGTGTTTAATCATGACATGAGAGCTCAAATGAATTATGACTGGCAGCAGCTCAAGAAATTTAGCAATAGCAAAGTAAAACAAATTTGTGCACAGCATTCAAGAAAAGCCTGTCTTGAGATTAAGAATAAAATTCCATTTCATTTAAAGAGATACGTATCTTGCACTTTCTACATATCCTTTGCACTTTCTAGTTCACTGTGGTAAAGGTAGTTTTGGTGAGAAAATTTTATGGGAACGTGTCCTGCGCAGTTGGGATTTTTGACACAAACCCTGAACAAGGACTGGTCTTGCCTTCATGAGGCTTAGCACAGGACTTCTATTGATTTCAGCAGAAACAGGCTTTATGTTTGGTAAGTGCCCAAATACATGTCTATCTAAGCTATGCTGTAAACTTTCTGCCATGTGTCCATCATTAACAGTCACCAGGGTCCTGGGATGCACAATAGATCCACACAATTCTCATTTTTCCTGTGCCTCCCATTTCAGTCCTTTAAAGTGCTTTAAAAACATCAGTAAATTAAGTTCCACTGTGGCAAACTCTCCCTAGAGAGACTTTTATTCCCAGGTGACAGGCAAGGCAAGGCTTGCAAAGGATCCCCACAGGAGTTACAACCCAGACCTCCTGGCTCCCAGCCTTGTGCTGTACTGCTAATTAAATACATCTAGATTAATGCAGAAAATGTAGAGTTTTGTTATGCTTTTTAGGTTTAAAGGCAATATATGGATTCAGCACTGTATCAAATGTCCATAAACTCAAAAATAAAGTATTTTCAGAGACTTCTAAGTCCCTCATTAAGTAGCCTGTACTGCTAGGTAGCACTGAGCTTAAGGAAAACTTATTATCATTTATCTTAATAGAATTTTAGGAATAAAAATACTGTCCTTTTCCAGAAGTCAAGATTATTATCCAAAACTGATCCATCTGTCTGATGTTATGACCATTCATTCTTCTAGCAGTGTAAAGAACTCATACTAATTCCATCTGAAACACAGCTAGTAATTTGCTGTTATAGGTAGATGGGTCATAAAAATCAGAATTCCTGGAACATAATTGATTGCTTGAGTCTTGATTATTAAATGTGATTCAGGATTAATTCATAATTCACTCCATAATACAACAGAAAAATATGCTAAAAATGCCATACAAAATCAAATTCTCTTTTCTCATGTGTATTGCTCTCGTATTGCTCTTTAGATTAACTGATCCCTCTTCCTGCAACCCTAAATGTGTGTTTAGTCACAATATTAAGTAAAGAATTATTTGTCTGGCTATGAATTTCAGAAAAATGGCTCATAATTAATGATGGAATTAAAAGAGCAAGTTTATGGGCTGAAACATCAGTACACCAGAGTATAAAAAGCCTCCACTGGCTTCAACAGAGCTACAGAAATTTATGCCAGCTGAGGATCTGTCCTCATCTTTACAAAATCTTTTTAGCCAGTTATTTCCTTTATCCATTTTAAACTATGTTAGCTCTGGGGAGCCCATCTAAAATATCTGTTTGTAATGGGGTTCTGTGTCGAGTTGCACAGTCCTGTTGGATTCAGCTCTTACCTGCCTTTCTTGTTATCTCATCAAAAATTGTGAAAGCTCATCCTGATTTCAGCACACATGAGTTCAGAAAACACTCAGTTTGCACAGGTGTGTTGGAAAGTGGTGCTTTGCAAGAGACTTAAGAATAGTTAGACATGGAATAAGTGGAATTGTCAAGGACATCAAGGAACAGCACTCTCTTTTTGTACGTTTCACAATTTCTTTCAAAGATGTTTACAGCACTGTTGCCACCACCCTGCTCTGTTGTGGGCTGCTGCCTCCTCAGGGCAGGGGTCAGTCCAGCTCACTTTCCAGCTGGGTTTGCATTATTCCAGCAAAATGGGAACAGCTGGTTTGGTTTTGTTGATCATAAAGTATTTCCTTAAGAATTTTCAAGCCGTATAGTAAGGTCTCCGGGCATGTTCTGCTTTCAATGAGAACAATTTGTCAATATACAAGGATTTGTGTATTGGGTATTTCACCCCAACCTTCTAATCTCAAAAATAGGGGAAACCAAATAATATAGGCCCTACAGATTAGGTATTTCGATGGAGCAACAGTGTGTTTCACGTCTTATAACAAGGAAGACATGAGCTGGACCTTTGACTGTTATTACTGCTTAGTTCCACAGTTTGTGACCACAGACAAAATGCAAAGCCTTGCAGTGGCTGATCCTATGGGCAGCTTCTGTGACAGCATTCTTACTAACCAGCAAAGCTCTCCAGGCTGGAGAGAAGCAGGAACAGAATGGACATGCACGTCCTGTTCAATCACGAAACCCACCCGATTGCCTGCTCAGCAAAATGCTAGAGCAAAAGTCTTCCACTGGAGAGGTTACCAGCACTAAGCCATTTGAAAAAAAAGAAGATCTCTGATGAGCAGCACTGCAGATGGAGAAACTTTCCATTGGTATAGAACTAAATAAATATTCCTCTCTCAATGTCAGCAAAATGCCTCCGCCAGCACAGCCAAGAAAAAGAAGGAAACCAGCGTGGGAGCCAGCACACAACCTTGTTTGGGGCTGCTTGAGGCAGGAATGGAGTCTGATATGTTGCCATTTTCCATGTACTGGCCATCACAGAAAAGTAGAAGTGACAGAAATAAACTTTGTGGGACTTCAAAAAGATGAACAAGATTTTCCAGACCCCCTATGATTCTACAGTGTTAAAAGATTTTCTGAATCAACCAACAAATTTGCTGCCAAGCCCTTTTCCTGAAGTTGACAGAGATCCTACCTACAGAGCATGACAAGACCTAAATCCACTAAACCCAGGCAAATGTTGAGACTGTGTGAGTGTCTTTTCAGTAGCAGAGACTAGGAAAATGTCAGGATAATTATCAGTTTGCTTTGTCACCTTTATGTTTAGAGAAGTTCACAGGAGTTGCAAGCCTCCGATGTTAACTTTTTGCTTTCAGAAAATGCTAGAGACTTAAGCAAGCTTCCTTCTAGAAGGGCAAACAAATGTCTCCAAAGTTCACTTGTCCTTAGGTTTGTTTAATGGCAGCCTATGTCTGTCCCATCTCAATTTCTGTGTTTTCTGTGGCCTGTTTTTCAGGCCAGCAATGTCACTGCAGCCTCGTTAGTGCTGCTGCTGGTCTG
Source organism: Lepidothrix coronata (assembly GCF_001604755.1). Classification (NCBI taxonomy): domain Eukaryota; kingdom Metazoa; phylum Chordata; class Aves; order Passeriformes; family Pipridae; genus Lepidothrix; species Lepidothrix coronata. Next base: position 558,224 of record NW_016690199.1, on the reverse strand, counting down.
CCCGTGAATGCCAGCTTTGAGAGATTTCCCTGTTTATAGAGCAGCTGGTATCTGCTCTGAGGGCCCTTCCAGTATCCACAGGCACACTCAGTAGCAAGTAACACCAATCCTGACCTTGTCTCTGAACCAAGTTGCCTAATTTATTCTAAATTATAAAGGTAAGTGACTTAAGACCCATAATAAAGAGGCATCAAACCTTAACACTCCTCTTTTCATATGAAGGTTTTCATGGATAAAGACTCTACTTCTGCCCAGGTCAGACTTTTCATAGTTTGAATTTAAGGGCAGGAAGGGATTTAGGCAGTGTGTTTCTTCATGTGGGACCTTGGCCATGTGACAGGCCTGTCCAAGGGCCACCTGGCATGGGAGGCTGGGAAGTATGAGATTAATCTCTCACCAGGCCTTTTAGGGAGGGACAGATGCTGACTTCATTTACTAGAGGGGAAGACAATGAGATTAGAAGGAGCGAAGAACATGTGAAAGGGGTGAGGAAATTTAAAAAAGTAAACACACAAGAAGTGTTTTGTTTTGTTTTGTTTTATTTTGTTTTAATCTGTATTTTAAATTACTCTCAGAAGCCGGTGTAGATTTGTACCATTAGTAATTAACAAAATTAGAAAACTTTAATCCTCAACTATCTGTGTTCCAGCTACTGCAAACATGACCTCTGAGACCAGAGAACACAGAATCTTGGAGCTCTGCAGAGGATATTTGTAAAAGCTGGAGTGTCTCTGAGGCTTCGTGGAGGTTCAAGAGGATGATAAAGTCAATTTTTGCAAAAAAGAATGGAGAAAAGGCACCGTAGAAAGGATGCCACATAGAAGAGGACTGGGGCATGTCATGTCAAATCCATACCAAGGGAAGATTAAGGATAAGCAGGCCTTGTGTGGTGGGACTCACACGTAGGAGCTCGCTGCATGTCCAGCTGGTGAAACTCTACCAGGGCCATGTGACACACAATGTTCAGTTTTTGTTAACGTCTGTGTGGTCTAATTTTCTATTACTGTCAGCAAGTTATTTCTAGGAGTGCCAGGTTATTTTGTCCATAAACATTGTCCCCATCACACATTTCTAATTTTAACCCTATTTGTCTCCAGTTGATTTACATTTGGCCAGAAGCAAATTACCTATTGGAAGCATTTATTGAAAATTAATTAGGTGGCTAAAATACCTCCAGCAGATTCTGTTAACAGTGTCTGTTCCTTGTGGCTCTCCAGAATTCAGTATTTTCCAGTTAAAACACCTAGCAATTAAAAAAAAAATCATAAAATAAATGATATAATTAGTTCCAGAATGGAACTTGGTCTCTTTGAAATCAGATGCTTTCTTCTAAGGCTGCAGTGCCATACAATAGCAAGGGGTTTATAGTGCCAGGAGATTTTTGATAGAGGAGGGAGTAAGCCCTTACAATAGGTAAGTCACTACATGAAGCAAAATGAAGGTGTCCCTGTAGTTTAAAATCAGCCAGCCAGGCAGGACAACTGTGCAAATACCAAAGCAGGGAACAGGAGGGAAGACAAGATGTTATGAAGTGAGATTAAAATGAAAAATACAGGATTAAATCAGGGGTGATCACAGCACCCAAGAACATGGAAAAACACACTGAATCTCTCTAAAGAAAAGCCAGGATGTTAACATGATTTACTGCAAATAGTTCCACAACATTAAAATGAGTTTTTATTTTCTGTGTGTGCTGCTTCAAAGAACAACTCTGTGGGCTCATAAAAATGCAGAGAACAAATAGGGGCCTCTAAGACCAATTTATATGCCATGCCCACTGTGCACTGAGACACATATAATCTGTAAAATGTCAGCTTCAAAGTTCCACAGAGATTGGTGTTAACCCTGACCCCCGACCTTGCCGACTCTAGCTGGGCCCTCATGCTCTCTTAACCAGCTGTTTTAGATAAATGTGCTCCATTTTTAAAGAGATTGTCTCAGAGTTTTACGTGAATAGTAGTAATATTATTAACTCTCGCTGAAAAAACCACCTTAACCGAGAGTCTTTACAGATGGGCCAATCAAAGTCTTACCCCATGCAGAGGGTGGTGGGTTAATAAATATGTCATTGGACTGAAAATATTTAAACAACACCGAGAGAAAAGAGCAAGGCATACGACAAAAGGAAAGCATATTAGTACTGTTTCCTGTCAAAATACACAGAGGAAGCACTTTACTTTGACCATTTTCCTCATAAAGAGACACGGTAGGCCAAAACAAACAAAGCTAAGGAATCTGGCTTATCCCACTGTTGGATGCCGAGGACTATCAACTTAAATGAAGTAAGGTTGAGTGACCAGAGCCAGGTTCTCCTTGACAGGACTGTTAATTGAACATATCAGCAGAGGTAATCACACAAACTGTGGCCCCGTCGATCTCAATGCTTCTATTTCATAAGGCCTCGTATATGTTTTCCATATTTTGCTTTATGTATCACTCCAAAGGTAGGTGGGGGATTAGTCCCTCGTGGTCTGTCGGAAGTCCAAAAGTATGATGTAGCCTGCTGGTTTGGCAAACCACAGACAAGTCTAAATCATCCTCTTGGAAGGAAGATGTCAAAGTTCAAGGGCACACAGTATATTTCAGACAACAAAGAAGCAGTTGGTGTCCACTCATAATAAATAAAAATAAGTTGGGGTCAGAATTACAAGTCAACTGACTCCCCATTCACTGAACATCGGCCAAAGACAACTGGAGTCACAGGGAAAGCTCACAATGATTTTGCAAGGTTTTGACTCAGACCCACTGTGAACCCAGCCCTGCTCTTCATGTGTTGATGGGATGAGCATTTCCATGGGACTTGGGTCTGGCTCTTCAGCACTGTATTCAGGAACCACCCTTTTTTTTTTTTGCTGGTGGTATGTTCAAAAACTTTCTGAATAGACAAAAGAATAAAATGTAATTCCTTAAAAGCCACAACAAACACAGAAATACAGCATGCAGGTTAAAAAAAATAGAAAATTTAGAAATATTCCTGTTCTCTAAAAAATAAAGTATTTCAATTCAAGCCACTGTTTAAAATACTGCAGCCAAATTGTCTCCACACTATCTACTTTCAGGGACCACAGCACAAACCAATTTTATCACTGTGCTTCAAAACTCTCGTTATAGTCTTTCTGGGTTAGCAGACAACCATAACAACAAGAAATCAAACACACAACTGTCAGATCACGGAAAGTTAGATCTGAAAGCCCAAGTTTGGTTCTTCCCCTCATAAAAGAAAACCTCCTTATTGTTACAAGTTATTTGGTTGTCATTGGAATACAAACAAGAATCTTATTCACTCCCATTCGCAGTATCCTGCTTGCAAAATTGACTCAGTTCTGAGCAACAAAAAGAGACTGACAAGAAAGGGGAGTTTGAAGAACAACTCGATCTTTCAAGCTTTGGCATATTTAAGCATTTGCTTTCTCAGCTGTCTTGACCTTAAAGTTTGAAATTTTCCAAATTCTTTGACAATGCCAATAAATTAGGTCTGAAAGTTATTTTCCACATTATTGGATTCATGTTTTCTAAACAGAGCATAACCTCCCACTAACACATGCACTGCTGTGAGAAGTTGACAGAGGCACAACAAATTAAAAGGGAGAGAAACAAACAGAAGCTTTAGTAGATGTAATAAATACAAACAAAAATACAAATAAATACAAGCAATAAAGATAACAAATACAAAGCTAAAATTAATGTGCATTATTGCATTTATATAATACATAATTTAATATTTGATGTCACATAAAAATCTAAAACACTTTCCGACAGAAGAAACCACAGAAAGTATGAGGGCAGGACATACAGAAATCCTTTCCATAAGACTGATCTGTGGCTGCTTTGCTTTCATCATCCTTCTTTAACTCATAAACAGGCTCCCTACAAAATCTCTTTGGTTTTGAAATGTAATCTCCTTAAATAACACGGGAGAGAACATGAGTTTAAATTACAGGCAAAACAAGTTTGTGAAGGTAAATATTTTGTTTTCTAAATACCCAAAATAGGTTAATAGTTTTGAGCTCTGTGGGCTTTGGGAGGTTTGCCTTTCCCCACACTACATATTCCCTTCCTGTTCCCATTTGTGTCCACAGAAATTCTGTTGACTAACAGGGAAGCAAAAAAGTGCATGAACACATGAACAATCTAAATAAGAAACATGTTTCTCCATGCTTGTTTATGGTAAAAATCCAATTACAGTTCCTCAGGATGTCTGAACCTTATGACAATCCCTCAGGAATTACAGGTCTTTCAAGGAATAAGATGATGTTCATCTGTTTAAGCTGATTCATTATTTTAAACCCAAATATTGTTTCTACTAGAACCATGAACCCATCTTTGCTTCTCGTTAGGATACTCTGAACTGTATGCAGAGATACAATGGGATTTGCATCACAGAGCAGCAGTAACCCTCTTTGTAACCCCTCCTCTCGTTTGTAAATCTAACCTTACGTTTCTTTCTGCATCACCTCTGTACTTCTCACATCCAGGGCTTTGTCTTCCCCCTCTGCCACTTGGCACAGCTTCCTTGGTGGTAGCACTCCCATGTGCTGGTTCTCTTTAAAAACTTTCTGTGAGGAAAGAAAGCTTCCCTTGCTCATCCTTAATCTGGTCTATCTTGTGTTAGTAGAAACATCACAGCCCTGTGGTGAAGGTACTGCTCTTATATTTGGCAAACTCAGCCTCACATCGTTTCTCTACCAAGGACCTCCTGTATGGCCTCGAGTGTACCACAAAAGGCTAAATCATGAAGCATCTTTTGGTGCTCAACTCACAAACACAGACCTTCAGCACCCTGGATGCAGCGCCATCTCTATATTACCACCCTCGCAGTCTCTAGTTGCAGGACATGTACCACCACTCCAACGCTGAGCACATGTACAGCCACAAGGAAACATTTACCAGATCCCACACAGAACAAAACATCAAGGAGAGAGATGTGTGGGGAGCTGTTGCTTTTATATCTACAGTATAGAGGAGGTGGGAATTTTCCCCACACATGTGCTAAGCTTCAACATTTTTTCCTGCCCGATTCAAGCCTCACACCTTCCTAGAGATTTTCATAATTCCTGTGCTATAGGATATTCAGAGGTAGGAAATTTTTAGTCTCTCCTGTTTGCACAAAATAATTAAATGCTTATAAAAGCAACTGCTTTTGCCTGAGTGATGGTGCTAACCACCAAGCTAGAATAATTCACCCTCCAACCCTTCACGCATCGAAGTGTTTAGAAAAATTACTCCTTGGAATATTACAGAGCTGCAGTTTTCAACAGTTTTCAATTCACAAGCCTCCTATATTTTTTTTTTTCAAAAGAGGTATGTATCCTTGTATAGGGAATTTAAACCCACTGACAATAGGCTTGCTTCTGTTAGCTGTTTTTCACGGACCTCTTGGAGTATTCTGCAGACTCCCAGAGGTACATAGACCACAGGCTGAAAAACACTGTTGCAAAGGGGAAAAAAAGAGCACAAGTTTAATAACATTATCTCATTCTCCAGAGACCTTAAGACTGCTGCCTTCCTAATGCATGTTCTGCAGATCTTGGCTCTGAGGAGATGGAATATGAGACACAATCTAGATGTTCACCTGCCAAGGGAGGAAAATCCTTTCCCTTCCCAATGAGACACAAGTATTGGCACAGGAGGTCACTAAAACCGAGTGTTTGCTGCTGTGGTGATGTGGGTTCTAAAAAGACAGATGTGTGTGAAACAAGATCCTTCATTCCATGAGACCCCACTGTACTATAAGAAAGTCATATGGGAACGCTGACACAAGTGGAGACTGTTCAGTTTTGAATTGCAAAAGACATGGTTTGCTCCCCTTTGCCCTCCCTGCAAAAAAAAAAAAAAGGAAGGGAAAGAGACGTGTCCCTACCTGGTGTTGATGGAAAGCACATTTCAGCTAATCTAGAGGCATTTCTGAGCTACAGCTTATGGTAATAATGTCACAGCTACAATACCTGATTGTTAGAATCCCCCTAAGATACTCATGAAGAGTAGAGCTCAGCCCGAGCGTGGTGAAAGAAATGCAATCAGCAAAGTTGCAGACTTTCAGACACTTTATTTCTGTAAGGACTTAGAATGGATTTTGCACTTAAAAGTCTGGTTAGTAACCACTTAATGCTCCCTTTAATCACTGGAGGGAATGAACTACATCACTTCCAGGTCTAGTTCATCTGAACTACTTCAGATGTCTTCTATGAGATAAATCCTACACTCCATGTGCCTCTCCCTCCATGGACTACAAAGAAATGCAGAATATTAGCACGGTGCAGAGAACTACCCTGCAGGCACTTCCACCTGGACAAATGAAACCCACCCCTCATGTTTAACTAGCTCTGATTCAAACTTTTGGGTGGAATAGCAAAAATGCAATGTCTTCATCAAAGAAAACATCCAATTCTGTAATCAGCATTGCAGACACAGTTTTACTTTCCCCACAGATGAATCACCAAAATAGGAGCTGCAGGCCAAGTACCTCAACCAAGGTCCTTTAAGTCACAGTGCATAGCTGGACTCTGATGGGCTGTGGCAGTTTTGGCAACTGGGAGAGAAAAATCCAGCTACTACTTATCTGGAGCTGGAACAAACTCCTGTATTCTGGGCTTGCATTTGAAGGGGATTAGGATGAAAATGTTGAAGAACTCAAAGCCAGATGGCTGAGGAGCAGAGACTGAGCTTATTCAAAATGAAAGCCTCCTGGAAGCAAGCAGGGAACTGAAGCAGCAAAAGAGTCTAGTGATTTTGTTATAATCAAAGAAAGTCCTGCTTCAAATCAATTACTTAAGTATTTTGACTCGGTCAAAAAAAAAAAAGGCATTTTAATAAACTCCAGTGTATTTCTGCAGCACATAGACTACAGAAGAGTAACTAAGATAATAATTAAATTTTCAGTAAAAGGATAAAGCAGGAATACATGGAATAATGTAGGTAATGGTTGTCATTGCCATTGCTTTGGTTATGGCAGGTGTTTGCCACTAAGCAGAACAGTGGTCAGTTGTCAGATGATCACCGACCACGGCACTGTCATCTGAAAACCAAGAACTTTCCAGAACTTAAAAAACAGGTCTCAAAAGCTCCATTTCAAAAATAACTTGCTTTTTTTCAGTAGCACAAGCCCAAGCTACATAACAGATTTTTTTAGGTCATAAGGAGTCATTGTGATAATCAAATTAGATCTCCTGCATTACACAAGCACAGAACTTTTCCCTGACCCTCCCATAGCCAGAACAATGACAAGTCATCTAGATGTTGTATGGAATTTCAGTTTATGATATTTTGCCATTTTAAAAAGTGAAAAGGGCACAAAAATCTAATGAAAAGCAAGCTGGACATATAGTAAAGCTGTTCAGCATTCATAGAAACACTACCTCCTCCATGATACACCATCCAATACCGACTTAAAGACTCCAAGTGATGGAGGTTTAAGCAACCTTAGGCAATGCTTTCGGTGTGATTATCTCCTCAGGGCTATTATATTCTTGCCATGACTTCCCCACTGCTATTTTTTACATGGTAATTTGAAATTTTTCTTAAAATTCTCATACTTGGATCTGTATTTGGGAGATTGACATAGTTGCAAAATCTCTCTGCTCTGTCTGCCCCCTTCATAATTCTTGCAAAAGAAGTACTTCTCTGTGTAAGTCAGAGCTGCTGGAAAAGCAAATTTTCATATTTTGGCCATCAGTTTTATATTTATTCTTCTTCTGCTAAGTATGAAACCCACTATCTTTATTTTTTTTAATAGATAATTTTAGTTTTATTTTCTTAGGAAAGAAGAGTTGAGCTCTCATGGTGTCTGTGGCTGTAGTTTGGTGTGCATTTAAAGCAGGTGCTGCCAATGTAAAGACAAAATACTTGCATGCCCTCACCCCACTCCTCCTGGCCTCCCTCTTCTGCCTGCACAGGATGGGTTCATGCAGCCTTGCAGCAAAGCAGAGGAGGGAATGGTGCTGGCTGAAAAAAAGACAAACCATGATAACCTAAACCTAATACCCCAACCCAATCCTTCATACATTTTTAACTGTGATAAGTCCACCACCCAGCTGTAGAAATGCCTGTGCCAAGAACAAACACCCAGAGGAACAATGGACAGCCTGCAGGGAGCAGAGAGGGAGAGGAGTGCTGACTTTTCCAGTGGACAGCTTAAAGGGTCACCAAAGTACTCCATGTGTGCGTTGTGTGTTCATCAGTCTTTGCTGTTGTCTCCCTGTATAGCTCTTAAATCTGTCTGGTCACCTCCACCAAACCTTACAGCAGGGCTGAGGACTCAAATACATCAAGTTCCTACTTCTGACTCCTGAGAAAAGGGGAGAGATCAAAGTCAGAGACTCCTCAGAGGAGAAAAACCACAGTGTGAGCTCAGCTCTTATCAGCCATCAGAGAATCCACATGTCCAGCCACTTTCAGAGACACTGGTGTTATTAGTCACCAAAGCATCCACACTGGAGGGACACAGGAAGCCTGGATTCACAAGTTCCTCTGCTCACTGAGCAACTTGTTTGATTTACTAGCTTTTATTCGACTGGATTGGGGTCTCCAAAGAATCTGCAGTGCTGACTGTACAAGAACAGCTCTCTTTGGTGCTGGCAAGTGATTAGAAGGAAAAGAACCAGAACAGCCTTTAAAACAATCAAGGCAGCTTTTTGATCCAGGACCCTTAAAAAAAAAAAAAAAAAAAAAGAGAGAGACTTATACTCAGTTTCAGCCTGTGGGAGGAGAAACACTTTCCAATCTGCCACACACACTCACCCTGTCACCTATCCCAGGTTTGGTCATAGGGGCTTGGAAAAAATGTTAATCCCCTTTTCAGTGTTAGGCTGAGTTTCACCACTGTGTAACTTTTCAAATTCATAGCAAAGTGTCCCAGGGCTCGACAGACACTTTGCAAGGAGCTTCTGATGCTGAGTGAAAGTAGTGGCAAGAGTTTATTACCCTTCACAACCATCCTGTCTGTGCATGAGTGGGAGCAAAGGAAACTCTCTATGAGGAGGATTGGAGCTCACATAAAAATTTCACCTGCCCCTTTCTGTAAACACACACACGGAGTTTGACTTAAGAAAAGAGGAAAGAGGAAGGACTTTCTCAAAAAAATAGGAGAATACTTACTTTTTAGTGCTACTACTACAAGCCACAATTCCATTCAGCCTAATATTCCTTAGACCTGTCCCATTTTGTCCTGCAGAGGTCGGTCTTGCCTGCAACACACTGCAAACAGCAGGTCTATTCCTCTCTCCTAAAACTGTTCAGGGATTAGGAGAATTATAATTTGGGAAGGTTTTGTCTGTCCCTCCCTGTCGTCCCCCCCGCCAAAAAAAAAACAACCTTCCTTAAAGTTTCTCCCTAAAACAGAGATGCATCGTTTTTACAAGAGTTTATGTTCCGAAAAAATACAAGTGATGATGATCTGATGATCCTCCCAAATTATATCACCTATCCCAAGAAATGCAAAAAGCAAAGGATAAATCTTATTTAAAAAGAAAAACCCTCTGGTAACTGGAGAATAACCTAGTTTTGTTATAAATATGATGAATCAAGGTTTTTTATTTTATTTTTCAGCCCAGCATTTGCACTTGCCCTAACCAAGGTCTCTGGGCATAAGATGTGAAACAGAGCAAGCCCCTAATGTAATCAGCTTTTCTTTCCCTTTTTTTTTTTTTTAAATTTGTAACACATTTTGCCCAAGTTGAGATGTAGCCTTGCTCCTGAAGTGGTACCAGAACACAATCTTAGAGGCTACGACATACTTTAAATCCCCCTCCCACTCCACAATTCTCAAATGTATGACTGCAGACATCTTCTGACACTGCGAGCCTTGGGTCACCCTTCAGGAGGAGGAAAAAGAAATCTCAGCTCCATAGCAATGAAACACCGAGAGAGATTTTGCTTATTTACCCTAAACAATATCTGATGCATCAAGTGTGAAAAGCCCCTTGCATCTGCACTGTGAGGGGGGTTCTTATCTCCTCTGTGCCATGAAACATGAGCAGAGAGGCAGCTCCCTGCTAAGCTGGTTTCGAAGGCGATTTCACTTACATTTTCCAAACCAGTTCAACTTTCCCACCGTCTCAGGACCAATCCCCAGCTAGAAGTATTTAGTGTGGCAGCTGCTTCCTGAGGCATTTGGCCTCCTGAATGCATTCCTTGGGGACCAGGAAAAGGATTTGGAGGAAGCCGGAGGTAGTTCACTTTTCAGCATTTTGTGGTCAGCCTCCTTTCCTCGTCTGCAGCCCTGTCAGGAGGGATCCTCAGATCAGAAGGAAAGAGAAATCCCTGTCAACTTCAGTAACCGGGAAAGAAGCAGAGGCTCAGATCAGAGATGAACCTTCAGCTCGCATTTGTGTGAGGGCAAATTAAGTCGGGGAATTTAAGACGCAGTTGCTGTCAGAGAGAGGACAACACCTTTGATTTTTAGCAGGAAGATTAAGAATTCATTAGTAGGGATGAAGGCAAAAGTTCACCTGAGGAAACGAGGGGTTTGCCTGGAAGGCAGCAGGGTCCTTTATTTAGACTTTATCCTGCCTTGTGCATTCCTATCTATTGCTTCATATCATCATGTGCTGCTTTGGATGAGCAGTTAATAGCAGCTGGCCTGATTTAAACAACAGCTTGAGATTACCTTTAAACCAAGCAACAGAAATCTGTGCTACTGTAGATGTGGATGCAGACGACCTGACTCCTACCTATGCCTAGTAACAGGCAGGATTTCCTTATAATCTCTCAATACTTTCCAGGTGAAATCACTGAATCCCTGCTGGGGATTACATATAGGATGAATCACAGAGAAGTAGATTTTTGTCCATAGTTGTTATGTCTCATTATTCTTGTCTGGCAAATGTATACTCTCACCTTTATTTGTCACCTTTCCTGCTCTTACAGTTGTAAATGCTCCCCACAAGTTAAAAATATTTCTGAAGTGACTAGTCAAATATATAAAACAGATGCACAATTGCATCTTGGGATGAATTAATTCTGTCTGTGTGTGAGCAAGAGTATAAATGTGTGGGTAGATCAGGGAATATATCGGATGAAGCACAGCAGCTGATTTTTAAATCTCCAGACCTTGACCACTGTTTCTTTGTGTCTGATTTTCTTCCCTCTTAGGTAGAGAGGGAATCATCAAGGACATTTTAAGAGGTAATCCCATGTCAAGTATTACATTTAAATTTGAATCAGACTTAAGATAAGGCCAAAATGTATCCAACACTTTCAATTTCTTTTTTTTTTTCTGTTATTTGGAGTATAACATAAAACCAGCCAAATTGGCAGGAATTTTCCGCCAAACTAGCAAGGCAAGGAGCCAGCTCTGTAGGCCTTCTTACAGAGCAGTTCCTGTAACCTTCCCTGTCAGCAGGCAGTGCAAATACTGACTGGGGTTGGTGGGTGTAAATTAGGCTACCACGGCGGATGTTACATGGGGAGATGCAGGTTCCCTTGGTGTATTTTGAACAACTGCTCTTTGTCTGAGAGTTTGACAACCTGGCCCTGTGTCTCAAGTGTCAGGGCTACAGTGAGTTTTATGGCAAGGCTCAGATCTTCTCAATTCCATACATCATCCTGCACTGAGAGAGACAGTGGACATCGCTCCTTTGAGAAGGCAAGCAACACTTTTAACTAAACCCTCACCCCTGAAAACCTGTATTATGTATTCCCATCCTCCACAGGCAGTGCTTTGTGATAGAAATACTAACTCAGTGACCAACAAAGCTGTAATTAATGGCAAAGGGCATGGCTGGTGAAGAAGGTTCTGCATAGCCATATTACCATCTAGGAATCTAGATGAGACATTTGGATCACTGAATATAGTTTGAGCTACCACATGCAAACCTGTCATCAGTGTTTCCAAAAATTAAAAGTCACATGCTCAGGACAAGAGCCTCTGGACATTTGACCATGGAGCACGGGGTGCTTCCACTTCACCTGCTTTATTACCTTCAGCAGGACAAGTGTTGAAATAAGTGATGTGCACGGGATTGCTTTGGCTCTCAAGAGAACTCGATCCATTTACCTGATACCTTCCTGCAGAGCCTTGTGCATGGAAAGCCCAGATCCATCAGATGCAGTTAGTCAGTCCATTTAAGTCAATGGGAATTGTCACTGAACCTTGTTGAGACGTTTCAGGTTTTCAGTTTTAGGTGACTCAGTTTTCAGCCTGCAAAATTCCCTCTCTGTTTATTAACTCCTTCCTGGGAAGATTGTGAGCACGGATGCATGTTTGGACATATTTTATGTATGCATGATTTTTTTGCATATAACACTGATGAGGACAGGACAGACAAACATCTAGAAAAGTAAAAGTAATGTGCCAAACAGGCAAGATCTGGTCCTCTTTGTTTATACTGTTTCTTCTGCATTCTGCATTAGAAAGGAGATGTGACATGGCTGAATGTAGTTTATTTTCTCACATGCTTGTTATATAGTTGTGTGTAAATATCCAGGCTCATGCAATCTAAAATAATGCATTTAATGCCCTTGTAAAAATTCAGCTCTTCTACTTTTCTAAGGAGCCTGCTAAAAGAAACAGCTACAGAGTCAATCTCAGGTATAATAGATTTTTCTTTAGGCTTCAACAATAAAATAGTTGGTGGTCTCTAATGCTACTGCCTTTAAAACATTCCTGGGTTTTACTAGGATAACCCATAAGTCTGGAAAGTCCCACCCTAAGAGCAGCAGCAGCTTTTGTTCAGAAAAAATCAAGTTTCTTCTTGTACGATGCTGGACTCAAGGGTGTCTGAACTATGAATGGGTGGCTAAGGGCATAATAGGCCACAGGTTTTAGACTTTTATTGGGGGGGGGGGGAAAGGCAGTCCTACATTGTGGTGCTAATGTATACCACTACCTGAAACATGAAAGGACTTCATCCAGCTCCTGTTATACATGGGCAGGTCGACAGGTATAGCGTAGTTGAAGCTCTACTGACTTCCAGGGAGCTGTGATGATTTACTTTCCCAGATCTGGCCATATATCTACACACCATATGTTGTCTGTAACAATCATAGAATGCACAAATTTCTTTAGCAAACTTTTCTATGAAACCATACGAAAATGAAAATACCTGTGCAGAGCTAAAAGACAGTTTCTGAAATACACAGTCACTTGTCCCATTGCAAATGACCACGTTGCTCCTTTTCTTTCTAAAATGCCTGGAAAATAATGCCATGGGTCACTGTTTCTATGAAACTGCATTTCTTCTTGGTTTATTATTGCTGACTGACTTCATGAGCTAACTTTTCAGAGGAGCACATGTGAATTTATTTACATACGTGCCAATTATATTAATAGAAGTTGCAATGACTCATCACTGCACGTTGCTAAAAATCCTCCCTCATCTCATCTTCACAGAGAGATTTCTGCTCCATGTGAATTGGCTCAGCTTACCTTGCTAAAAGTTCACACATCCTTATTCTCTTGGGAAGAAAAGTTTGCTTTTCTTTCTGGGCTGGTAGATACTCAGCCTGCCATCCCAATGACCAGGCTGCAGCACCTTGACTTTGTTTCAAGGGTCACTGTTAAACTATAATCCTATTTGGGATTCAAATCCCAGCTGTCTTCCTGGCAAAGAACACCTGCTCACTCTTCTCCCTCTGGGTCCTTGTTCAGTGATGCTTTAAGACCCCACATGTATACAAGCAATAAGAACATTGAATTCAAATTTACATTTTACATTACAGCAAAAGACTCCTTTGCTGTATCATAACATTTGTATAAGATCCAGTTTATCTCATAATGCTGGAGGTAGCTGGACTTTTTTATACTCCATATAGATCATATTTATTAATTAATAGTTTTTCTCTATCCTCATTTTGCTCTCTCACATAGCTCTCACATCTTTGTTTTTTCTCAATATTCCCACCTCCCTCTTTCTCAATCCCACTTAAATTTTCTCCCTGATCTTTCTTCTCAGGGACTCACTTTTACAAAATACATACCCCACCACCATCAAACTGAACCAGATCAACTTACAGTGTTTGCATGCAGGCAAAATTAGGCAAAATGCTCAGTCTAATATTGAACACCCACAGGTAAGAGGGCAGCATGACTCAGAACTTATGTAGGGCTTTAAAAAACTGCTCTGCAGTGGCCCAGCACAGTTTCCAAAAGGGGCTTTTGAAATTCCCACTGCGAAGCTTTAAACTCCTGATCTAAAGTTCAGAAACAATTCCTAAATAATCCTGTGTTTCTTAAAAGGTGATGCTGGTGGTTTATAGTCCAGAAAGGAGGTTCCTGTCCATGAAGACCAAGAATTCACAGTTTAGAGAGTCAGTCTGTCCCAGTGAGACAGAAATAGAATAGCTGAGGTGTTTTGCATAAAACTGTTTCGACAGTTGTATTTTAGATATGCACATGTATGGACAGCTATTTCAGTGCCCTCTTTTAGTTCAGTATCTTCAGGTAAGCTTAGAGGTTTACCTGAACTCACTCTCAAGTGAGTTTTGGCAAGAACATCTTGATTAGAGCTCATAAATGCTAACTGTATGGCACAACATAATCAAGTTGTTGATGGCACTGCTTTTAGCAGAATACTTGAGACAATTTTACTTTCTTGTATAAGTGAATCAAAGAAAAAAAGCACTCCCTGCCCTAAAGAACTTTTAGTCATGTCAGACCAAAGTAATGATCGTTTCCACTTCTGTAGTGATGCAAAGGGGCAGATAAGAGCTTGAATTTTTAGCACAAAATTGAAGGAAGTAAAGAGTGTAAGTGTTGCAACCCAGGACCATAATGGAGCACAGCCGTGGAGCCTGAGAGAGTATAAGGAGCTTCCCCCAAGAACTCAGGGATCACATCACAGAGCTGAGCTCCCTGAGCTGAACCCAAGTTCCAGGGTAAAGCTTTATCCATCCTTCCACTTTAGGCAGTTTTACCCAGGTAGCTTCAGAGGTCCAGATTCTGCCCTGGGGTACACGTTGGCCTCATTAACTTACTCTAAATAAGAGCTGCAAGAAGAACTTAGCCCACAGCAACCAAGATTTATGGACTGAAAATGCCACATACTTTGCTTTTTATTCAGGGAGGAAAAAAAGCTTGAAACAAGCTGAGCAAAGCAAATGGATCAAGACTGCATATTTTTCATTCTGAAAACAAGAAAATATATACACGTGAACATAAAAAACACAGGTGCCCAAGCACTACAGTTGCCTCCTAAATCTGCTATAAAGCACCAACAGCTATGTTATACCTGTCTCCAGACAGATACATAAATTAATGGTCTGGGGGATTTTAGCAGGAAAAAGTCATCTTAAATAAACTTTTTTTTTTTTCATCTTTTTCCCTAAGGCCTGGTGGCCCTTTCACTTGAATTAAGTGTGTATAGGTGCCATGCTCTTTGAACATAAAACTGCACAGCAGTTTATTCTCAACAGGGAAAGGAAAAGCTTTGGTTATGCTGCTTTCCTAATATTTTTTGCAGTTTATGGAAAACTCCCATAAACAGAGTACAACACAGTAAGCTTTCTCTGCTAATATGCTGTCTAGACTGCTTAAAATATGAGTGCTCCTTGCCTACCGTGTATCATGGCTTAAACTTTTGACCTCGTTTCTTTTCCCTTCGACCACTTCATAGGTTTTGACCCTTTACAAGTATTTAATACCCAAATGGCATGTCACCAGAGCTGCTGGGGCTATTAGAACTCTTAAAACCTCTCCTTTATTGTGAAGTTGAGAAAACTGACTGCAGTCCAACACAGAAAGTTAGAAAACATCTTCCCCCTTCATACAGCCCTCAACATACAGCATCTTCCCAGGCTGGGCAATGTTGATCCATGCTAGAAGTGACAGCAGGCTCTTCTGTAACACCATCACATACGTGCTAGAAGGGGCAGAGGGTTCGTCATGGAACCACACAAACACTGGGGCATTGTTAATGCATGCCTTTGATTTCTGTTTATGGCCCCCAAGTTGAGTGATCTGTCTTGTTGGCACCAACCTGACTATTTTTAAATGATGCAGCAGCTGGCTCAACACATACTTCAAAGATTTATGTTTGTGTCACAGAGCCCTCTCACTGAAAGGGAAACTCTGGAGTAGCTTCTACTCACTCCATGCACAGAGAGAGTTAACATACTTTATCCCAGGCCACCACAGCATGGATTTTAACTAAGAAAAAGCAGTGAGTTACAGAAGGGAAGGCAAATACAGAACAACAAAGGCAATAGTGAAACATCTGAGGATTTCAACAAACCTTGAAGTTCTGGAAGTACAACTCTTAACTTCAGAGTTCTCTCACTGCAGAGTCAGGTAAACTCCTGATGGTCATCAAGTGCAGGAAACCAGCCCTTCCTATGAAATGAAATACAGAAATGCAGTTAATTCCTGCACTTCCAGAAGGACGTGGGTAGACACTCACCCACATGGGCTTCAATGTGCTCATGTTTCAGTAACAGAGCAAAAGAGCCACTCTGGAGGTCACTGTGCTGACTATTATAACGAGGTATCAGTTTATGAGGGATATCTATAAACACCCATGCCTGATGCAGAACCACGGAACATTTCAGATAAGCTCTCACATGCTGGCACTAGCAATTACCAAAGACACTGTTTTGTACAGAGGCACTTACTTGGCCTGCAATGCCTCTCCATTACAAATAGTCTGAGTGAAATCCTGTGGTTAGCAGTCATTCCAGAAGTGGCTGATCATCCTTGCCTTCACAGAGGTCTAGAAATCCAAAGATCCAGAAGGGAATATTTTTTACTACTGACTAGAAAAATATATGCAATTCCTGGCAGCATTTTCCTGGCTAAGCCAAGGTGGACACTCTTACGAACTGAAGACCTGAAAATGCATCAGCAGTGTCCCTGTACAAACAGGGGAAGCCAACCCAGTACAGTCTGTATATTTAGGCCTCCTGTGATGGGACAGGCACTTACTGAACAAGCTTGAGATGTGAATCCCATCGTAACAGACCCGTGTTGATGGTGGGGAGGTGATGGTAGTGATGGTGTCCTACTGTTGTTAACAGTCACAAATCGCCCTGAGTTTATTGCAGCTCTGACGCTACAAGGGAGGGCCTCCCTGCCCCAAAAACCTGAGAGAAGAGAAATAACAACCCCAGCTGACTTCTGTCTGGGTTAGCTGTGATTCCACTGTGTCTATTAAAAGCAATTTTTAACATAAGGTGACAAAACTGGGGTATCTTTATACGGAGAGTAAAAAACTGAGTGAAATCATGGCAACCCGACCCCTTCCCCCATCACCACACGGCTGAACTTGTAATGCTGACTTCAAGAAAGCTGCACAGACCATGATCCAAATCCCTGAGCCCAAGAGACTTTAGCCAAGACTGAAGTGGGATGTGCAGTCTCACATCTAATTTCTCAATCCTCCCCCCAGGAGAAGGCAACAGACTCTCTCCAATCCAGTTTACCTCTGTACGGATGGAGAGGGAGCTCCATCCATGCTGGACAGGCCATCCTGAATTCAGAAGTTCCTTCTGTTGTGGAGGTAGCACTATAAATTCCTCTAATTTTGCTCCTTCAACTGCTCTCTAAGCTGTTTCCTGTGCTGTCTGGTTCACTGTCCTAGAACAAATGACTTTTAAAAGAGATATTTTGTTAAAATGTCCAAAATCAACCAGTGCTCAAATGCTTGGATTATGGAAAAATTTTAACAGTGTAAAAAATTAAACCACAGGGAAGATGCATTATAGGGGATTTTTCCTCCCTCTCTCAGTCTTATTGTGAGGTTGTTATTGGACCCGTTTGGACTTTGTGGTGAATTCCTCACCCGAGTCATCTCCAGGATTTCTCAGGTACCTTTACTGGTGATCACAGATCAGCATTACTGGGCAGTGTGTACCTGAAGGGCACTCAGACCCACCAGCATTCCCTTCCAGGTTCTTCCCCTGCTCCAAAAGCATGTTAGGTTTCTGTTAGCAGGACTGAGATTCCTCTATACATTATCTGAGCCTTCAGTCTGCCTGTCAGCCACAGCTCTCTCTCCTTCCTTAGTGACTAATTAATCTTTCTTGTTCAGGTCTCACTGTTTCAATGCCTAAGCTTTAGCATCTAATCTTTGACAATATGAGCAAAAAAATCTTTAGTTTCTTCTCTTCCCTGGCCACAGTTCATGCCAGGCTTCCCCTGTGGCAGAAAGGGAAATCCAGCTCCTCTCCTTTCTCATGGAACATGTTTATCAGGCACTTTATATCCTTTTTTTTTTTTTCCTTTTACAATTTAGGAGGTCCCACATCTGAGCAGCCAAAGTAGCTGCTGGTGCCAGCAGTTCAGGCAGCTTTCCTCCTCTCTGCCTAAACAGGAATTTAGCTCCTTCTCAACAACCTATGGGTCAGAAGCACACTTAGCCCACTACTCTTCCTCTGGGCTGGAGCAGGCTCCTCTCTGACTTCAGAGCAAGAGAGTAATTCCATAAAACACATTTTAAGTATGTGTATGTATATATATATATATATGCACACACATACACACGCATTTATCATCCATATGTCTGTGTCTCAGCTTTACTCAGGCTTAAGAAAAAATCCTTCCAGTCTGTATCAGGCACTGTAGCTGTCACAAGTGTGATATCTCAGTGCCTCACTGCCTCTAATGTTTTTTGGGTAATATTAGGAAATATTAGCCAAAAGCCTTTGAGAACAACAG
The DNA here is from genome assembly GCF_001604755.1 of Lepidothrix coronata. NCBI lineage: Eukaryota > Metazoa > Chordata > Aves > Passeriformes > Pipridae > Lepidothrix > Lepidothrix coronata. The sequence continues at coordinate 539,641 of NW_016690199.1, read as the reverse complement.
GAATCTTTCTGTCAACCCCTTGTGTTTCAGATCAGGACCCAAATTCTTGGCCTAAGCCAAAAGCTGTACATTGTCCTCTCTCTTTTCACTCTGATTTTCCCATGTCTCCCACAATTCCCTGCCTTTCTTGCAACATCTGGTAGAGTTTTTTATGCATCTGCATCTACGGGCTGAATTAAACACATGACTTTTAAATTGCTTAAAATACTTTGACATCTCCCAACCTACTCTTAAATCCTACAGATGGGTCAAATTATCTGCTAAGATCTGCCAGTGGGTCTCACTCCGGTGTTTTCTTGTGCCTAAGTGTGCAAGACAATTATGTGAAATGGAAAAAAACCCTTAAATTATAATTAAATTATAATTAAAGCTTAAATTTGTGGTGCTGAGCCAAGGAGGTAAGTTTGGCTAAACATTTTGTCAGCACGTGGCAAACCAAATGTAATTGAGGAATTGATGTTCTCTGTACGTCTCCTTGGTATTCTTGTGTGCATTTTTACTCCTATATCTCAAGAGCCAACACCGTAGTGGTACAGATTTCAGGCTTGTAGTGAATATGTGCACACCATAATATTGATACATTTATAATGGTCTTCATATGGAAAAATTCTAGCAAGTTCAAGTGATTCACTGAGATTTTGTTTAGGTATTCTTGTCTGAACCAGAAACTCTCCAGAGGGTCATTTGCTTGTTTGATAAATCAGAGAAGAACACATTTTTATACAAGTGTTTTAATACAGGAAATATGAGTCTAGTCAGCATCTTTCCAAATTCATGTGTCTGAGTGGTTTTTGATGCAAAATGCTGCTTAATGTCTTTTAAAGTACTATTTAAACAACTTCACATGACCAACTACCAATCAATATGTCTCATATTTTCTAGCACTGAAAGACCAGTGCTAAATAAATGTTTTTCGGAATCACATATAATGAATAACCCAAAAAGAAAGTGGAAGAGGAAGAAAACAGCAACAAGGCATTATTTAGAATATGCATTACCTCAAAAATGTAAATGGTCACCTCTAGTTTAGCTCTCTAATGGAAAAGAAATAACATGAAATTGGGCAATTACAGACCTTTTCCTGAGGTATGACTCAGCCTGCTGCATTTTGTGAGGGCTGGCAGGAATGGCACTGGAAGGACTGAGAAGTGCCCACTCAGGCCAGAAGTGACTGATGTATGACAAAAAGAAGGGTGTAGCCAGAGAGTAACTTGTAACAAATGCATCTGAAAATGAGCTGTAAAGAAATGATGGATTGATAGAAAAGAGCAGGGCCCCCAGGAAGTGCTGAGGTTTGAAAGCTTCCATTTAACTCTGGTTTAATTCTGATTTGAGTGGAACCAGCAGAGGGAGAGGAGGCTTTTCACAGAAACCATATTTTTATATTGTAATCCACAGAGCAATTCAGACAAAGAGTCCCAAGCATCTCAACAGAGGAAATCGAAGACAAAGCTGCTTGCCAAACACCACAAACCACTCTTGCAGGTCTTTCCTTTCAGAAAAATAAAGTCTAGGCCTTTTGAGCATGGCTCATCAGGAGGATTTCTGAACAAGCATCCATCTGTGGGGTGGGAGGTGTGGTCTATAATGCAGTAAGCCACACGAATGGGAGTAGTCATTCTATGTGTTGGATGTTGATTCTTTTGTGCACCAAATATGCTGATCAAAGGCCAGAGAAAATGATGGACGGACACTTACACAGCTCTGACTGTTCTGCTCATCAAAAACAAACAGAAGACTGAAAACTGATTTAATAGCAGTATATAAGTCTCTCCACCAAAATGACAGGTACCGATGGTTCTCTAACCCTTTTCAGGATGAGAGAAAATGGCCTCAACTTGTGCCAGGGGAGGTTCAGGTTGAATATTAGGAAAAATTTCTTCACAGACAGGGTTGTCAGGCACTGGAACAGGAACAGGCTTCCTAGGGAAATAATGGAGTTACCATCCCTGGAAGTGTTAAAAAAACCTGTGAATATGGCACTTGAGGACATGGTTTAGTGGTGAACATGATGGTGGGTGCTGGGTTGATGACTGGACTTGATCTTAGAGGTCATTTCCACGTTTAACAATCCTATGATTATATGAAAAGGAATGGTGTCACAAAAACCCGTAGGCAAAACAGAGTTTTAACTCTTGAAAGGAAATATTGAGCAGATAATTGCAGGGACTCATCACCAAGGACAGCGAGAGGCTTTCTGCCACTTTATGTGCCTTTCTGGAAAAGAAATTCCAGCCAAACCCAATGTAGCCTTGTGCCAAACTCAAATTACTGGTCTCAGAAGACAGCTACCCTCAGTAAGTGGATTACTCTTTGCTAAACTAGACTACATAATCCAATGCTGCACTCTGACCCTAAATTATCTCAGTCTCGAAGTCTTTATCTTCCCACTTCAGTGACTGTGGATGCAAACAGTAACGTTAAATTAACATGCCTATTGAGATTTATATTAGCATATTTCTGGGTTGGAAATGCCTCAATCTGGTGTAAAGGAGCACTTGAGTACACATTAAAGTTCCACTGAACCCACCAGGACCCGCTCACATGCCCTAATGTGCATTCCTGAAGCACACTGCAGAAAATAAAGATATCCATGTAAAGTGAAATACATTAACACTTGATAACATAGCATCCCTGTTTTTCCCTTTTCAGGTGTTCTTAATGTGTACACTTGTTACTTTAAAACGTCTCTCTTTCCAAGTACAGGTAGCTCCAAAATGAGGAAAATATGGCATAATGGCGTTGCTGTTCATTGTGGTACATGTGGGACCAGTTGTGCTGCCTTTTATTGCAATTGCTCAGCATTTGACATTGCAATGTCCTAAATCTGATTGCTTATATTTTATGCAGATGCAACTGCAGAGATTTCTCACATATTTCAGAAGCCTCAGGTTGAATATTCGGGCCTTTTTAGAAGATTTGTTTACTCAAAACAAAGGAGTCCTCTCTTTCGAAAAAATAGGACTGGGAGAAACGTACTTTTCTGTTAAACCAATTTTAGTGTCTTTTCGGTGAGTGGCTGTTGTGGTTCTTACCTTCTGATTGGAGAACTCGAGAGCTGGTAAGTTGTTTGAAAGTGTTCAACCCACCAGCAAAGGTAGAGAGCAGCCTGATTCAAAAGCAGAGGGGATGAAACTGCTGTGGGCAAGGGCAGAGGAAACGAGATGCATGGGTTAATTTTTGGAAAAGGATATACTGGAGTAATTGTCCTGTAAAGAACAATAGGGTCAGATTAAGATTGCACAACTACCCTGGTTTGGGCGGTTTCAGAGTTTTGTGGACCCCATTTTGCATCTATGATGTTGTTCTTCCACTTTGTTTTTATATGAGATGCCTCGGCACGACCAGTATGTATTAATGAACTGTCCTGACGTGGTGACAATCTGCTGTTCTGCACATAAAGCTCTCCCTCCTCGGCAGAAAAACAGCAGAACTTACTTCCCTGACTATTCTTCCCTCTTATTTTACTTTACTTTTTTTCCTCTCCAGCAATCTTGATGGTCCTCGTTCCCACCCACCTGTACCTTTGTGACTTTCTCCCATTTTTCTTGACATCTTTGGTCTGTGTCCTTGTACCTTCCATGTGTATTTTACAACCATTCTTACACAGTTTGCAAGTGAGAGTAATCCCTTTCCAGATCCGTTCTTCAGGCTCCCCGGTGCCTTTTCTCATTTCACTTGTCCTTTTCCTTTGTTATTGTCTAGATTTTTCTAATTGTTCACTTTGTTCTAATTTTTTCTGGGTTTTCTTTTCTCTGGCAGTATTTTCTCTATGTCCTATCTACTTATTCCCTACCCTATTAGTCTCTTCTAAATTCTCATCCGTCCTCTTCTGAAACCACTAAAGTTCTTGCATCCATAACGTCCTTTGGTAGGGATTCCACAGCTCTGTTACCATTGTGCGAAGAAAAACTTCCTGTTGTTTTCACCCTGGCTTTTACTAGCTCTGTGCCATGGCCACTAGTTTTTGTACTGCAAAAATCACAGAATGGTTTGGGTTGGAAGGGACTTTTAAGACCATAAGTTCCAACTCCACTGCCATGGGCAGGGACACCTTCCCTAGACCAGGTTGCTCCAAGCCCCGTCCAACCTGGCCTTGAACACTTCCAGGGAAAAGGTAGTGAACAGTTGGTCCCTGGTGCTCTAGAGGTCTGTCATACCCCTACTCCTAATCTGTCCCTTTTCCGGATTCAATAATTTCTCATGTGGAAATAATTCCAAGCCTTTGATCATCCTTTTTACCCTTTTTGAACCTTTTCTAGCTTACTATATCCTTTTTTTCAGGTGAGGGGGCAGAACAACACATGTTATTTGAGGTGTGGATGAACCATGGCTATAGAGAGTGATGAAATACTTTTTATTTTGCTTTCTATTCCTTTCCTAACTGTTCCTAACATTCAATTTGCTTCCTTTTTTCTGGTGGCTTCTGAGCCCTGAGCTGATGTTTTCATTCAAAGTTCACTTTTTAGTCACAAGAGTCAGCTCAGAGCCCATCATTTTATAATTAATCCAGGGTTGTTTTTCCCCACATGCATCACTTTCTGTTTATATAAACTGAATTTCATCTGTCATTTTATTGCCCCGTCACTCAGCCTCATAAGGACCTTCTGCAACCCTTCACCCCTCACAATCCCCACTGTTAAAAGCCAACAGGAAGCCTGTGGCTCCTTTTGCTCAGGGAAGATTAGCAGGGTCTGAACAATGCAGGGAGACTCATCCTTGGAGGAAGTCAGCTGGATCAGCTGCCCTTAGACTTCCCTCAGGACAAACTGGGCACTCTCAGGGGATGCTGGGCAAGAGCCTTCAGGCGAACAAGAAGATTCCCTAGCACACCTCCATGGAATTCTCTGCAGCCTTCTCCTAAAGGGGGCCTGAAAGCATGGGGATATGAGGGTGGGGAGGAGCAAGGCAGGCTTACCCTGCACAGCTGCACATGGTGCTGGGGAGTTAGACTGGCTATGGTACAGCCACACGTCTGCTAATGTCAGCTCATAAAAGACAAAAAAAAAAAAAGAAATCGCCTTTGGTTTAAAGTTTGCCCCCTCTGTGCCCCCCCTTTTTTTCCCCCTCTCTGCTTCAAAAGAAAGACAGGTTTGAGTCTGACTCTGAAGCACCCTCTGCTACAGTATGTGCCATTTACTTTAGTAAGGCTGATTAAGTCATGCATTTACAAGTAGACCTTCCATCAGAGCTAATTTAAAGCAGATGTTCTGGGTTCCACAGCCAGGGAGGCATCAATCTGAGAATTGCAAGGGTCTCTGTAAGAGCACTGTTTTTACTGCACTTTATAGAGCACTGGGAGGAGGTTAATTGGTGTAAAAGTTTAATTTCAAATAAGGATCCCCTTTTAAAGTTGCATATATGCATATACTTTTTATGGAGCGTTATATTACAAAGTCAAAGTGGGGGAGAAAAATCATCCAAAAATATTTCAGGATCAAAGACACCCAACCTGTCAAATGCTAAGATATTTTTATGAGGAAATAGGACTCACATTTTCTCCAGAAGACGCAGAGAGAAGTAAGGAGTGGAAAAATATTTAACTAGATTCCATGGTATATTAGAAGAAGGAGAAGAAAAAACACCCATGCCAATATGCTGGTTTCAGAACCTTCTGGCTTGGCTTCCACTGCTGAAAATATTGGCAAGAAAACGCTTTGCGCTGGGAATATTTATTAGAAAAGCAATAGATTTGTACAGTTTAACAATAGAGGGAGGATTCAGAATCGTCCATTTGCTCCATGTTCTAACTTTCAACCACTTTTGTTTTTTATTTGCGAGCCAGAATAACTATACTTATCCCTTGAAATGATCGTCAGCACTGGCTTAGCATAATTGTATTATTTGATTAATTGTATTGCCTGTGGAGGGGTTAGGGCCTGTTTCTTACACTGAAAACTGCACAGACTACTCCCAAATGGAAGACCAGTCTTCTGATGAAGGTTAAGTCATTTAGATTTACACTTTATACTTATTAGAAGTTATCAGATTTTTGCCTTTAATAAAGGCAACAAAAGAAAATGGATTTACCTTGAACTTCAGTCCAGTTTTGTAGGTAATACAACCTATGCCAGTATTCAGCTCTAGAAAGGTTCTCTCTCCCTCCCTCCTTCCTGAGAAAGAATCTCACTAAATTTTGCTGCTCTTCCTGCCTTGTGCTACAGGAGCATCTATGAGACTCGGCCAAATTTGCTTAGCACTTTCCAAACCATGGCCTTGACAAAGCACCTTAGAGTCTACCAGGATAAGACAGACAAAGGCTTATGAACCCTTCCTACAAAGGAGAAACAAGTGATTCATTCAAGGCTGTAGGTAAACTGTGCCTGGAGACTTCATATTCTTGCATCCCAATCTAGAACTGCAGTCACAGCAGGTTCAGGTTTTGTTCCTGACAAAGATTTCTAATCAAACAACAGCAAAACATGACAGCAAAGCTCTTATTTGTTACTTCTTCTTTCCCGCCTGTTTGATGCAGAGAGCCATTCCAGACTTGCATGACTGAGGGACATTTTGGGGGAGTTTAGTGTGGGGGGTCATTTCAGGCTTTCTGGGCTGTGACCTGCAGGCTGAGCTCAGACAAGTCCTGTACACCGAGGGTAAGGCACACAGCCCTGGCCCTGTCTTGTGACCCTCTTCTCCCCCTTGGCAAGGACCATATCTCAGGCATCTGCAGTGTTGTGCTACAGCAAGACATCACCATGGAGGTGATGTTTGAATCTGCTACATGAGATCCACATCACATCACCCAAAATTCCCACTGAGTTCCTCACCCCTGCCCGTCTCTCCACAGGTGGCACTGCCTGTTGATACAGGGAGGGCACTGTCTGAGCTCTGTGCAACCCAGGAACAAGGGATGTGTGGCACCTGGAAAGGCGAATGGAGGAGTTTACTTTGGAGGATTCCCACCAGGAGCTGGGGGGTGCAGACATGCAGGATGTTTCCCAGACAGCAGAACAGTGCAGGTGATGTAACCACACACTTCTATCACTGGCAATGAGCTGAAGGGGTTTGGCAGGACCGTATTCCCCACATTAAGGGTAGCTGTGTAGAAGAACTCAATCCTCAGAGCTTTTATGACTGGGAAGAGCACACCAAGCCCATCATTAAATACGTTCTTTCGAAGGGCAACTCAAAAAGGTATTGACATGATGAGTGAAGTTCCTGTGCAGGGTTTGCACCTACTCTTTACAGTCTAGTTTAGTGGAACACAGAGACCTGAATGGGCTCTGTGCCCAAGGAAGAATATAATCCTTCAGGGGATATGGAACTAGCAATCTCATAATGTATTGAAGCTAAAACAGGCAGAGCACACTGGGCCAAATGCATCAAGACTGGAAATCCCGCAATTTGAGAAGGCTGCAACACACATGAATTAGACCCAATGCATTTTGAATTTAGAATAGATGCCAAGTAGTAACCGTTCCCATGTGAAAACTGCAAACATATCTCTTTGAGACCAGCATTTTCCAGTGAAGTGCATGAACTTCAGGATTTTTTTTTTTTTTCTTTCCAGGTGAATTATGCAAAAATAAATGAAAAGCAAGAAAACTTGATAAGTGCTACAAGAAAGCCCATTCTACAAAATCATCAATCTCCATCTTGTCTGGCTCCCTTTTTCAACACCTTCTTCCTCATTAATCTCATTTTCAAAGTTCTGAAACAAGTTGCTGCCAGGCCTGATTTTTTTGCCAAGCACAGTTTTTTACACTACAGTCATTTGGAATAGGTATTGCAGTTTTGTGAAAATACAGGGAGACTGCCCAAAAAGCAATTACTACCCACTTTATACAAAACAGCAGTGGCTTCAAGTTCCTTACTTTTGTTTTGTCTTCAAAATTCACCTTGAAAAGATGGTTTCCAAATTCCATGCAGCAATTTTTTCAGTCGCCCAAATGCAAAATGTGAGGTCTTCCAGTTAGCAAATACTGGATCCTGGAGTCAGCTTTTCCAAAGGATCTTCTGGAGCACATCAGAGTCCTCCTGACTTAAAAGGCCCTTTTGCTTTAGCCTTTATTGACATCAGTAGGTCCCTAGTAACCTGGTATCTCTGCACATTTTAAGCCCCAGACTTGCAGTTCTCCAAAAATCTTTTCTCCCAGACAAAATATGAATACTTACAATACCTTTGAGAGACGTGGCAGTTGTATCTAAATCCAAAACTTCAGATCCCCAAACTCCTGTTCATAAACTTCGCATCCTGCAACTGTGTAGGATCAACTGTGTGGAAATGGTTCAAAGCAGAGCCAGGAGAGGTTTAGGCTGGATATTAGGGAGCATTTCTTTACCAAGAGAGTAGTCAGACACTGGAACAGACTTACCAGAGAAGTGGTTCATGCCCCAAATCTGTCAGTGTTTAAGAGGCATTTGGACAATGCCTTAACAATGTGCTTTAACTTTTGGTCAACCTTAAAATGGGCAGAGAGTTGAACCAGACAATCATTGTAGGTACCTTTCAACTGAAATTATTCTATTCTATTCTATTCTATTCTATTCTATTCTATTCTATTCTATTTTATTCTATTCTATTCTATTCTATTCTATTCTAATCTTTCAAATATTAATATATTGTTGATGAAGACCAAAGCATATTGTTTCTCTGTTAAGGTATCTTTGATATGGAGTTATCCTGCAGAGGGTGTAGAGGAAGGTGAGCCAGTACTATGACTTTCCCAAGGGCATGGAAAACTAAAGATTAGTGTAAGCCAGATGTTCTCTTATTTATGCTGCAGTGAAGGCTCCAAGTTACCAAGAGTTGGTCAAATCTGCCCAGATGGAAGATTTCTCCATCAGAGGTGAAAGATGATGTCCTGAGACAGTTTTCAGTCATGACATTCACTGCTCATTAGGGACAACTTGCATTTTATACTAATTTTCAGCTGCTCAAATGTCCACAGGGGACTGAAAACATCTGAACTGCTCATGTCTAAGCCAAAACTTGGATATCTGAACACTAGAGCCAGGCCGACCCTGTAGGTCTAACATGATCATTTCCATCAGCTACATCTTTTTCCTCTCTTTGTGTACCTATTTCTTGTCTCTAGCATCAGTGGGGAACTGCTTGCCTGGAAACATCAGTATGAGTAGGACTTCACAGACAGTGAGATGACTCTTAACCCACTCAATTTAGTGAAACATGCTAAATAATCAGAAATGCCACCATGCTACAGACGTATGCTTTCATCATTTTTCCTTCCTCCGTTTCTAAACACACAGATCAGTTTGATGTTCATAAAAACAGGAGACAAAATGCAAGACTCTGTCCTTGGATGCGTCTCCATGGATCCTGGAGTCTGGCTGCTGGTGCCAAATGGACTCTGTGCACAGCACCCCTTCTAGCTCTGCCAACACATTTCATGCTCCCCGCTAATTTATGATGTCACTTGGAGCGAAACTCATCTCAATATCTTACTTTTATGATGGTAACTGTGTTGTGAAGCTGAAATAAAAGCAGCAGTACCCTGGCTTCTCAGCTGGTATAAAAAGGAGAGTTGCATCAGTTTGTGCCAGCTGAGGATGTGGTTCAAGCTGTTTGTGGAGTTTGTTTTTCTTTTTCTCCTGCAAGCCGTTTGCTGTAATCTCAAGGACATTAGAAAAATGTTAACATCAGCCAGTTGGGGGCAGGAGGGAAAAATCCCTGAAAATTTAATATAGTTGCAGAGCACTTCTTGTTTTTTCCATTAGCTGATATTCTCAGGTTACCAGAAAGGAATTCATTGTACTTCTCCACATTCAGTGCTATTGAAACAAGAGATTGAAAGATTTAAGAATAAATGGCCAGGCTGAAAACTAGCAGTGCTTGTGCTGGAGTTACCAATCCAGGGCTGATTAGCCATGTATTTCCCGATCCTCGGCAATAAGATTAGGAAGTGCAGGAAATTCATTGTCTTGAGCTTGCCACTGCTGTCTTGCTCCAACAGCCATCTATCACACAAAGGACTGACAAGCTCAAACTGTCCATGTCAATCTGCAGCTGCCTTTAATCACATACAGATTTATGAGACGCCCCCTCCACCCCCTGTGGAGGTCTAGAAGCTGTGCTTTGTTTTGCCTTGACATACATTTTTCCATTTAAGATGAAGAAGTATGAGTCCTATTAGGCTGCACTGCAGCTAAGAAGCTGAAGGGGTAAAGCTCTGTCTGAAATGGAGGAAATGATGATGTAATTGTGAAACGTTAAGGACTGAAGGGATTATAAGATTTGGAGCAGGATTTGGAAAGTCTCTGGTGTTACGTACAGTAGGGTTATATCACCTGCCTCCCCATCTGGGTGGAGAAGACCTTTTTCCTGTTTCCTGGTTTGAGTGTTGTTGTTGTTGTAGCTGTGCTGTTCATGAAGCACCATGGCATTTAATACTCCATCATCATTTCCATCATAAACCCTCCTTTCCCTTGAGGGACTACAACGTCACAGTAAATATTTGCTGGAGGGTAAAGCTTGCCCCTAAAGTCTGGTCTCAAGCCTAAGAGCAGCAGGGGCATGAGGCAGGATCAGGCTTGGAAGCTTTCCACCTTCTAGTAACATTACACTTACCTCATTTTCTAAAATGAACATTTCTAGCCATTATCAACAACCCTGGACCAAAGGCTGATGCTCCTTTTCCATGAGTTCAGACAGCCTGATGTCCAATCTGTGCAAGGATTTATAACTTGGCTGGTGTGGTGGTGGGACACATGTCCTGGGTGATCCTGGCCAGGCACGCCCGCACGAGGGGGTCTGTAACACCTCTGCAGGCTCAGCAGTTCCTGGCTCACCTCGATTTGGTTGGTGCTCTCTGATGCACTGAGCAGGGGCTGTACACAGAGGGAAGAGGCTGGGTTTCCTCAGGATCCCCTCGGCCATTCTGCTCTTGCAAAAGAGGTCCAAGAGAACAGGGATGAAGTCATCACCAATTGCCCTGTTGCTCTCTGTCACTGAGGTCCTGTGGAGAGTCCTTTCAGTGCTGTCTTCCAGCAGTTCAGTGGTTTTTTGGGGATCTCACTGGCTGTTTCCACTAAGAGAAGAAATTAACTTTATTTTTTTTACCCCCATAATCAAAACTCTTTATGAACTCAAATCCTCTTTGTGAATCAAATCTAGTTTCTCTGAGTAGAGCAGGAATCAAATAACATGTGGGGGCAACACCTGGTCCTATTGCAATCAACTGCTCACCCATATTCTCTGTGTTATTCTCTCTGAGCACATCTCTGGCAGCAGCTCAGGTCCCTTGGTTTCTTCTCTCTTTGCTGCCTAGCCCACTCTTGCTGCTCCTCTTATGTCCAAACTCATGATTACAACCAGAAATGTAAACTGTCAGAAATGCTTTTGTTAGGTTTATCATGAAATTTAATTAGTCAGTTACAGATATGTCCATATCAAGTACAAGATAAGGATTTCAAGGAAGAATAAGTCAGCAAATGTCAAGAAATAAATTACTTCTTAACCTCTAAGAGCAGAAGTGGTATTTTGACAAGTGTTCTTGCCAGGCTTTAAAGGATAATCAAACTCCCTGAATGCACTAAACACATGGAAAGTAAGTGTACATGCAAAGAAGTGGGCATATTCCCTAGTAAAAACCTGATTAAGAAAGTGCATTGCAAATATATTTTCAAAGCCTGTTCTGTAATTACTCTGCTATATGGAAACACAGCATGAAGTTGTGGTCTACTCCCATTAGTTTTAATCACAAAGCAAGCAAATAAAATCAGCTATTCAGGCATGCTGAAATAACATTAAGGCCCTGATAGATTTGCAAGTGCAATTGCAGTTGCAAATGAGAAGATATTTAAAATTCAAAGAGCATCAGTCCAATTCAAGAAGCTTCCAAAGATCTGCTTTCTAATCTGTCTCCAAAGTCAGAAAAATTAGAGTGTTATATGCTCTGATAACAACTTTCACTAGCTCCTTACCTGAATAGAAATAGCACAGGGACTGTCTCGCTCAGGCAACTGTAAATCAAAACTGAAATGACAGTTTTAGTGGAACCTCTGGGATTTATATCAGCTGAAGACCTGGCCGTACCATTATGACATACAAGCTGGCCATAAAGACAGCGGTAAATGAATCTTAAAAATGTTAAAAGAGATCCAGTTTATGTTCAAAAGGGGTCAGTGATTTACAGGATTCATATTCCTGTATTATTTTTATTATTATTTTACGATAAGGTTCATCCGGGGTCAGTTGAGACTCCAGAGCTCTCTGTAGCTGAGCTGTGCCTTTTGCAGTGGCTAATACAGGACTGAATACTGAGAAAGGGAAGACATTTCTATCTATCCCATACCTGGGCATGCATTTAAGCTGGAGACTGGAGAGCTGATCCATAGGGAACAGGACATGGCACTGTGCAGCAGCCAGGCAGGTCTGGGGATAATTTCTCTAAAGCACAGCAGACTTCAAGGTTCCCAACAAGAGCATTTTGAGGTTACCCAAAAAGAAGTGTTTTCAGCAGCATAAAACACTCTTGGCAGGTACATCCTGCTCGGTTCCTGAGATCCTACTCTGTGGTAACAGAAAACAACCCTATATAAGATAGAGGGCAGCTTGTGGATGTTGTCCCACATTTCTGCTTGGGTTAGTATGAATCTGGTGATCATCTTAATTAAAACAAGGATTGAGTGACACAAGTACACACATGGATATGGTATTCTTTTTTGGAAAGGCCAGAAAACCATAATTGCCCAGAAGAAAAATATTGAGCCGAGTCCAAAAGTCCCCTTCACTCAAAAATATTCCACAAAGACAAAGAGAGTGTCTGTCGAGGGATCACAATCTGTATCCCTTAGCAAAGCTGAAATAATGTGGCAAAGCAGTTAGGGAACAAACATACAACCAAACCAGTGTTGCTCACCAGTGGCCAAGAACCAGAGAAAATACAGTTTTGACTCATTTTCTCTTCTCTTTTTCTCTATGTGCCATCTTCAGAACAACTACAGGTAGCCATCCAGCAGAAGATATCAATGCTCAGGCTCAGTTCTTTTTGTAGACCTCTTGTGTTCACTACAGGTACCAGAAGGAATGGTGGGAAAGTATCTCAAGATACTTTTGATACTTTGAGAAGTATCTCAAGACACCTTATAATAAGTGATGCTTTCACAATTATAAACAGCAATTGACTGGTAGGCTGAAAACTACACTGTGGTTTCTCAAAATTTGTTTTCAATCCACAGTAATCACCTGGGTAGGTGTAATGCACCATCAGTTAGTCCTTACACCTGGAAAGATTTTGGTCCCCCGTCCCTGAGCACTGATGGACACATGGACTTTTGCCATCAGCCTGGACGGAAACTCCCCTTCAATTCCAAATGCATGAAATCAAATCTGTAAGTTCTGGTCAGTATTGCCACTGCTGGCTTTCACAGGGTTGTTTAAAAGGGCTTTTTCCCATTGTTTTTCCAAGGACCTGCCCAAAAATGTTTCCATCCAAACCACCATCACGCAAGACTCCAGCAGAGGAGCGAAGAACAATAGCACACAAGGTTCCAAGTTCAATAGCAATTTCAAAGATTTCAGCTGTCACAGTTAATTAGTGACAGTTTCTCTCAGGCCTCCTTTCCTTAACCCCTGAAGGACAAGGCTTGGAAAACTGCTGGTTGAGAGGGCAAGAGAGGTCAAAAGACTCGTTTTGTAACCACCACAAATTATTAAGAAAACAAAACTAAAAAATGAAGAGTGTTATGAATTGAAAATTTCAGATAAAGTGAGATTTAATTTCTATTTCCACTTTTGCTAAAGAAAGACACATGAGCCTGAAGGGTGGGGTCAGAGTCTGGATTTTGGGCACAGTTATTTTAGAAAGCTGAACACAGTCCAACTGTTGTTCTAGGGCAAGCACTTCCCAACTTTAGGGTATTTAAAAAAAAAAAATCTGTATCCACAGATCCAACATCTGTGGCTTAAGCTTGTTTCTAAACATTTCCTTTTCTTGCAAAAAAGAAAAAGCATCATATGGTGCCACTGCAGAAAAACCCTGGAGCTCTGCTTCCTTACAGGAAAATACTTCAGCATACCTTCCCTGCCAAAAGGGGTGGCTAGATAAAAGTTGGAAAGCCAGAAAAATGGGGAAATTTTGATGTTCCCGAATACTGATGGACAAACCACTTCTAAATGACACGCCAAAGCATCTCCCAGCTCATCTGTGTGAAGATCTGACATCCTGAGCCAGCACCTCCTTGCAGACCACGTCAGAGGAAGCGTCTGGGTGCAGCTCCTTCCCTCACAGCTCAGGGAAGCAATTCTTCCCAGCAGTTGTGAACACACACCATGAGAACTGTTGGCCTCTTGTGCCCACCACCTCTGGAGTGATAAGGCCCAGCCCACAGCAGGGCTCACAACAAGGGGCAATCCCCATCATGTGGACTCACACAGGCCGAGCATCCCCTGAGCCAGCCCAGGCCTCACCACAGAGCCCTCGGTTGGATCACGTGGTCATGGGCATGACCTTTGTTTCAGGTTTTATCACACAGTGGATGTGTAAGGATTAAAATTTGTCCCCTGACACAGCCGAGAGGGCTGTGAGAGCTTTCCTAGGTCAGAGCTCAGGAGAGGGTCCAAACGGAAGCCAATGTGACACAGGGAAAGACACGGGATTTCAACCTACAACATGAAGAAGCCCATCATTTCAGGGGAGGTTAGCACCCTGCTGCTGTGTACAGCCCTCTGAGCCGGTTGTTCCAAAGGATTAAACCTTTGGGACACAGGGAGCATGTTCTGCCACACTTCCCTACACCTCACCAGGGTCTTGTGGCCACCAGTGCCCCACCTTTGCTGACCCCATACAACAAAGCCCTCTGCTCCCTCTGCCTCCCTTTCAATGCATTCATGTCCCAGGAGTGTGAATGGTGTCACAGCTGGGAACAGATCAAAATTAGGGGTTGTCCTGCAGGACACAGCAGAAATCAAGGGTCTATTCAGAATATCTGCACTTTGATGTTACCTGAGATACATCGTTTGTAATTGCTGGTGGTATTCCTAAGCATTCTGTCCAGCTTGGAAACACCAACAGCTGAAGGGTGAGTAAATCCTCCAGCACAATTCCGGAGAAAAAAAAGAGGCCCTCACATTCAGGGAGAATGCTTGTCACAGTCCCTCCGTGACAGCTCAGCATTTGAAATGAATGAGGGAGGAAGCTGACAGCAAGTGGAGATCTTCAGGCTCATTACCTCGAATAATTTGCCTGCAGGTGCCGTGCAGGTGGTCTGAGCCCTTAGGCACTGACCTAGGAAAAGCCATGGGAAACCTGCATCCAACCCCATTCCCGTCTCAGCTGCAGCTCTGGGATGCTGAAAACAAAAATCTAGATACCACATTTTAATTTGCAGTTATCAGTTTAGGGTTGTTTTGAAAGAGGAGAAAAACGTCTGATGCCATGGAAAAAACATAACTCTGTTCATTTTAGCAGCTTACTCCTTGTCAGCTTCGAAGTAAGCGGAAAACTTCCTTGCAGACTAGAGGCAGCTAAACCAAGTAGGCTTTTAAAAACCAAACCAAAATACACATTCTTTCCTGAGGCTGGCCAGGCAGCCAGTGGGAGTCACACCCTCCTGAACAACTGCCCTCTGATGTTTTAAGATATTCTGGGGTTTTAGTTAGTTAGTGACAAACTCTCATGCAGTGTGCTCCAATTCTTCTTCTCCAGACCACTGACTTGAGAGCTATTGTGACTGCATTAAGGTTTACAGCTCTTTAACAGCTCTTTAAGTGCAATTCTTAAGATGTATGAACCTTGAGAGTCACAGTGGAGTGGTTTTTAAGGTGAAGCAGTAATTTATACTAATGAGTGCTGGACTATTGTATTATCAGTAAAATCTGATTTCTGGGAACAAATAAAAAAAGCTACACTGCTATTCTGTGCTTTGACATTCAAGAATATGCTATGAAATAAGGTAACTGGTTTATACTACATGCTCTACTGGTTTCTAAAATCAGATACAGGTCTGTGATCAGCTTTAAGTTTTAGCACACATTTCTCAATGTTGCATGTGCAGTGCTTGGTGTTTATTCTAAAAAACAAGTATAATCCTTCCCACACCCTGGGAACATGTTGGTCAAGACTCAATATAGGCTGATCCCATATGAGGCTTCCCTCACATGCTCGGGGCCAAAGTTCTGGGTGGGGGTGCAAAAATACTTCCTGGGGAGTTCTCATTCAGTTTGCAGAAGATTCCCTTAAGCCAGGCATGGATTGAGGACATGAATTACCCTCTGTGAACTTTAGGGTAAAGAAATTTAAAGTATTCCGAGACTACTTCAAAATTAACTTTTTTACACAGAAGTTGTCCTCTGGTATCAAAAGGTGGAATGCAGCAAAGAGGTACAGAAAAGGATCAAAAGAAATGACTGTTCAAAGAAAGAGAGAGCAGGAATATTGAAACCAAAGGAATTCCAGGCTGTTTGGCATATCTGAAATTCATGTTCCTGCTTTACAACTGCAAAACTGTTGTACCATAAAAAACCCTATTATTTTAGCACCCTTTTTGTGATGTAAGGGGCACCTTGTGCACACAAGAGGAGATGGATTTTTAAATTCTTTGAAGAGGAGCTGAAAGCAAATGGGTTTTGCTTTTGGTGCAGTTACAGGACAATTCTGTAGCATATAATTCTTTTTATAATAAACATGTGGAGAGCTGTAAGTGCCAGAGTATGTACACGTGGGTGTCCTGCCACCTCCCTCGACCCGGATGGTTTCAGGGTGTTTCCACGAGGAGGATACATATGCTGAGCTGTACTCAGATGCCACTTCACTGCCATTCTGTTTATTTTTAGGAAATGCAAACTGATCCCCGTGTGCCAGGACATGATGAGATCAAACAGCAGGAGGCTGCTTCTTTGCTCACCACCATGCTGCCCCAAACCTTTTGTTCTTTGTTCTTTTTCAGGATGTGCCTTATGTTTGCTTTATCCCTCGCTGTTCTTGCCGAGTCTGCTCTATCAAATAGCACCAGCCTCTTTAATATAGGAAATAAAACTGTCCTGGGAATGTCTCAATATCCCTCTAGCCTCATAACTCGTGTTTTAACCATTTGCCCTGTGTTCTGCTCTGGGCTTTTTTGTCTGCCATGAAATAAAGAAGCTGGAGAAGGGAAGACACCAGTGACACCACCACTAACCTAAGACCAAACACACTCTTTGGGAGGCTGTTTTCCAGGGGAACAGCATGCTCTTCCCATCTTCTTCCTCTTTCTGGGTTCACATCAGGCAGAGAAAAGGACCATGAACAGGCTACAAATGGCACAACCATAATCAGGGGCCACTATTTTTTGTCATGATGTTTTCATACCACAAGCTTGGCCTGGGGGATTTTTAATCTTCCTGCTTATTTTTGTTCCATCTGTCTTTTCAAGAGTCCCTGAGGAATATTTATTCTTTCTTTGGAATCTGCTGTCTCTTTCATAAACTCTAACTTCTCCTATAAAAACATATCCAGGAGAGAACCCCTTCCAGTTTCCAATTTAATTTTATTCTTGGGCATTTTTTACCCAGTTGTTTCCATGCTGTGGTTATGCCTTAACTTGAGTAGCTCTCTTCCACCCCTGGTGTTCTCCCCCACAATGTGTGAAAGGTAAATTATTTCTTTTCAGGGCTCCTCACATTTCTTTTTGTTTCAGATGGTCTGCCTTGAGCTTATCACGAACCACTTATAAATGGTTTATGAGTTCCCCTTCAAAGACTTTGGCATATGTCAGGATATTGGCAAGGTACAACACACTGGACAAATGACAAGTACCACACAGAGCCTCTTTAGTAGTCGATGGTGCATTTTCAAGCTGAAAACCATCCCTTTAAATGAGTACAAGCCTTGTCTTGCTCTAAGGGCAGGGCTCTTACCTTCCTGCCTTTTGTATCCACCACTGTTTTTCTGGATCTAATAAGAAAAGCCCCTACAGTGTTCTGAAAACCATCTCTTTATGCAAGTAACAGCCATCTTTTAAAATGATTGAATTTAACTTTCCAGCATTCACTTGGAAAGTGGTGCTTCTGTCTTACTTCACAGTAAGAACTGGGTGCAGGTCAGGGCTTGACTGACCATCATCCAAGGTGTCCCTGCCTGTTGCTGGGGTGTTTGAACTAGATGACCTTTAAGGTCCCTTCCAACCCAAACTATTCTATGACTGCAGGTTTAATTATGCTTAGTTAATTCATTTTCTCGATAGTTCATAAAGCCTCTCCTGCTGTTCCTAGTAAGTGGAGGAGTGGTTGCTCAATGAGCCTTTCTGTGCCAGTATCTGGATCACTTTTAACACTTGCACCTCTCTGAGATCTGGAAAACAGATCCTGATTCCTTTTCAGAAATTGCCTTACACTGTTGTTTTCCACCATTTAGAGGTGCTGCCCTGTGCCAGCAGAAGTCCAAGGGCGATTTTGAGAACTTACTTGTTTTTATTTCAGCTCTTTGCCCTGCCACACACACACCTCTGAAAGCCATGTTTTCCAATCTTTCCCCTTTTTTATAACCTCCTGCTGTCTATCAGAAATGCTCAGCTGATGAGCAGGAATCCATATTGATCCACAAAAGTGCATACTCCCTCAACTTCCATGCAGGTCTCAACCATGTTGCACTTTTTCTCTCTTGGAAACCTATCACAGGAGGAAGTCGTGATTGTTTCTGTCCCTGGGGGCAAAAGGAGTCACGAGAGGAAAATGAGGTGCAAGTACCTGTGCCCCCCAGCCCTGAGCCAATTCCTGTGAACACCTTTCCTCACTCAGATCTCCTGAAATTCAGAGTGCTCAGTAATGCCTTTGCTACTTTGACTAATCAGTCTTTGGGGACACATCCCGGAGATTCAGTTTTTAATCCCTGTTTAAGGCCTTTTTGGAGAGATCCCTCCATCACCAACACCAAAGACTCAGACTGAATCCCTTGTTCTCGACCTGTTTTCACATGCCCATGTCCACTGCCTGTTCATGATCCCAACCCTTCCCAGAGCACCTCATCTCCTGCTCTGTGATTGCCAGGACCTAGACCTCCATGAGCTGAATCTTCACCTTTGTGCCACCTCCTCTAGCCCACACTGGGGGAGAAGCTTGTACTGGGCACTTCTGGAATTCTGTTCTGGAAAATCTTGTGTGGTTAAAGGATTTTTTTCTGCATCCAGGCTTTTTTTTTTTTTTTTAACCGCAAAGTGAAAGACTGTAAGAGAACTATTTTTCCTCCTTTATTTACCAGTTCAATTTTTCTTGTTTTATGGGGATTGAACAATGCTTCCAGCCACTGGCCACCGAGTATCTCCTCTCAGCAGCACTGGTGCTCTACTTGCATATTCACATACTTGTACTACTGCTCTACTACTACTGTTATACTTGCATATTCCTCTGGAAAAGCCACTGCTGCTTCTAATGGACAGGTTGCAAAAACCAAGCGTGTTCTGTAAACCCTTTCCACAGTCTCTTGGAGTGGCTTTTTTTCTTTTGCTGATACTGAATGTCAAAGCCCACTTGTGAATTTATAAGTAGATCTATTGTCAATTCATCCTGGGAAATCTCACTGTGCCAGGAACACACATTTCCTCCACTTCTCTTTTTTTTTCCCCCTAATCTGGCAGTAAATCTTGCAGCAGCATCAAAGCTGGGCTACTGAGGTCCATGGTTACAAACTCATCTCTGTTCATCCTTCCCAGTCAGCCTTTTAGATTGTTATGTTGAGCTAAGCAGAAAGATGAACCTTCCCCTTCCAGTGCAATTTTGCATTATTTGGGAAAAAAAAACAACTCTCTCATTCACACTACTCTGAGTTACTGATGGGTACAGAAAAGTGCTACAAATGTCTTTGTTTAGCCAAATTTTCTAGCTGGCCCAGTTCCCACATCAAGAAGACTGACTTCACTGTCCTCTGTGACCCATCTGTCACCTTAGTCAGGAAATCTTTCAGCTCCCAAAAGCAATTGCAGAATCAGGAATTAATTTGCTGCATCATCATCTTCTTCATCATCAAACACTATATAATCGAAGGAATATGAGAAAAGAGATCAGTCTTTTTTTAGACTGCATTTTTAGGCTTTTGCAGATCACATCAATCTATTTTTAGACTAAATAACTCATCTCTTCACTCACCTTCTGGTGGCCAGTCCTGACAGGAGGAGGACTGTTGGAAGAGATGGATGTAGTCTATGTTGAGAAGCCAGGGTACAGGGCAGTCTCTTGTCCTCCATCTACTCTTTGTGCCAAACTTATGCATGGGAAAAGGGCATAATGGAAAAAGTATATCTGGCTGTAGCAGGGGGAGGAGAGGACCAGCAACCACCACATTTCCTTCAACATAAAGTAAAAAATGTGGCAGACAGGTGAGCTTAAATTGTCCAGAAGGTCCACAGTGCTTCACGGGATGTATTAGTTCCCATAATGCAGCATGATCTGAGATGAGGTTGAGTTTTGATTCAAAGTTTGAGTTTGTTTCGTGGAAAGAAAAGAACCCAACAAAACCCACTGTGAAGATGTCAATGATGCATATATATTTGTTGCATGATGTAAAATGTCTGAGCAGATGAAGCAGTGGCTTTACTGGGCTTTACCATAGAAAACACCATACTGAGAAAGCAGGGACTAGACATGCAAGCCAAGCAAATCCACATGAGCAGCTCTGTACACATGTTTGGGTGAAGGTCCTTTATCATTAGAGCAATCCCTGGAGGGCACAGGTGGCTGGGTTTGTATCTTGTCACCTCTTCAGATGAAGGAATGGAGCTTGGGTGGGTTTAGGGAACAGTTCTGTGTTAAGCAAATACCACATAAGTTTTAGTCAAATGTAGGCTATTTAACCCAGAAAGGAGGAAAAAAATTATATTTAACCTAGAATGTTTTGGGTTGGAAGGGTCTTTAAAGATCATAAAGTTCCAACACCCTGCCATGGGCAGGGACACCTTCCACTAGACCAGGTTGCTCAAAGCCCCATCCAACCTGGCCTTGATCATTCCCAGGGATGGGGCATCCACAGCTTCTCTGGGCAACCTGAGCCAGTGCCTCACCACCCTCACAGTAAAGAATTTCTTCCTAATATCCAATCTAACCCTGCTCTCTTTCAGTTTGAAGCCATTTCCCCTTGTTCTGTCCCTACAGGCCCTTTTCTAAAGTCCCTCTCCAGCTCTCTTGTAGGGCCACTTCAGGTACTGAAAGGCCGCAATAAGGTGAAGTAGATGTTGTAAAGGTGAAGAGGCTGGACTTCAGCCTCTCTGTTCATACAGACCTGAGGATTTTCTGGGTTAGAGCCAGTTTTTCCCATGGAGCACATTGCTTGAAAGTCTTTTAAATCTTTTCCTCCTTTGGGACACAACCCAAGCACTGCTTACCAGAACTTGTCCACTTTGCTCTTTTTTTTTTTTTGGGAAACCTGGCAAGGAACATATGACCCTGTAGAAGCACTGTGAGGTGTTGGGGCTCTCCCCATTCCTGCCACAGATGGCCTTTTACATACCACAAAAAAACCACAAAATCGGTGCAGAGGCAGATGAGCACTTTAGAATTAAGACCCCTTAAATAATTTTCCTGGCTCCATTTTGCAAGATCTGAGTCATCCTGGCTCAAGCTGGGAGGAATCAGTGTTCAAACCTGCAGAGATACTATCTGCCTTTGAAATACTTTGGAAAACTCACAGCCTTATTTGGAAAAGCGAAATCCATCCTGATGCGCAAGACCTGGATTTACTGGGAGGAGAGAAGAGTCCTAAACACCTTGGCACCCTACAGACTAACTCCTGCCATGCCTATGTGGCACTGTCTGGTGCTGCTGGTGCCTCAGACATTTCATATCTGATTCCAGACACCCCACAACATCCCAGACCACTTCCCCGAGGGCTAAAACTCTCTTCCCCCTATTAAGGCAGGACCACGTGTTACATGGTCCTACATCAGTGACACCTGCAGGGATGCACAGCCCTTCTCCAGGCCTTCCCACTGGGACCAGGGCCACAGTGCTGGGCTCAGGCTGTGGGAGGGAGTCAGGAAACACAGATGTGACAGCAGGAAAGCCAGCATGGGCAGCCAGGGTTGGGAGGTGGGAGCTGGATGTGCCCAAAAGCGCCACTGGTGTGTGAGTAATGGTTCTGCATCCAGAAGAACTGATAACACGTCACTCACATCCACAAAGTCACCGGTAACACCAGACCTGGGCAGCTCCTCAAAGATGAGCAGAGCTTTGGAAATCAAAGTTATTTTTAATTTCTGAGCATTTCCATCCTACTCACTGGGGGTCTTTGACTGCATTCTAAAAGAAGAATAAGGAAACCAGAATTGGTGGAAAAGTGGCGGAAAAAATCATCTTCCTCAGTTTGGCACAATTTTCTTACTGCTAGAGAATGGTTACAACCCCCTTAAAATGTGAGTTCTCTTCATTATAGAAATAGGGGTTTTTTTTCCTTTAAAAGCCAACAGAATGTGGACAATGAACAATTTCACATTTAGAAGCCAACTTTTCATCAGGGTTTATCCTTTTGATTTGGAAACTGGCTCATTTAAGCTGGAAAATTCTTTGAAATGTTGCAATAAAAGAGGCTGTATTTTTGCATTAGCAAAAATATGCACACACAGAAACCCAAGCGATACAAAAGCAAGCAAACAAAGAAGTGTCCAGCCCATAAGCTCTAAATTGCTTAAAATTTCTCATTGCATGTACAAAGGCTGCATAGATCCTTGCCATCTCTAATAATAATGCCTGCTGCCACCCAACAGCACAACATTCCCACTAGGCAGTATATTTTTCCCTACGAAGCGTAACTTAGTGAATGTGGCTTCAGCTGCCTAAATGTCATCTCAGTCTGTTGCAATCTGCTGTAAACTTTCAAGATACGAGTCATATGTCATAAACTCACAACTGTCTCTGGATTTGCTTTAGACTAAAATGTTCCTGGGCAAAAACAATTCACTAAGGAAGAAATTCTATCCTCTGTTTTTTAATGATTCCCTAGAAGTAGCTTCTCGCTGATTTCCCCCCTGTTTCTTGCCTACTTCTGTGCATGTCATTTTACTTTATAAATCAGATCCATCCCCCTTCCAGTGGACAGAAATGGAAGTATCTTCATAGAATCACAGGATACTCTGAGTTGGAAGGGACCCACAGGGATTATTGAAGTCCAACTCCTGAATCTTGCTTTTCTGTGTTGCAAAGTAGTGCAGCAAATGAACATTCTGTTTGAGGAAAGAAGAAAAAGAAAGGAAAATAAAAAGGAGAATCCAAATCCCGGATAAGCTTCTGGCCTTCTGGCCAAAGCAGCTCTGATTTTCCATCTCATTTGCAACTGAGACATGCAAGGCACAGGTTAGTATGGGGAGCAGCAGCCTCCAACAACAGAAGCCCTATTTCAGGCAATCTTCTTCCCAAAGTTTCTTCGTGTGACTCAATTTATGAGCTTTTTAGACCAAATACAGAAAAACTAGGTATTAGGAGGATACATTTAGACTGAATCAAAGTTTGAGGCAAGAGTAGTTTTTTTTATATCCCATATATATTTGCTGGCAGGTATTTATAGAGCATGACTGTATGAACTCTGATCTACAGTCAAGAAGTGGGATGAGTTACATGAATCCAATGCCGCGAGTTCAACATAATTTCTTTTCAACACCATGGTCAAATTGTCTAGATTTTCACACCTGTAAAATGAGGATAATACTTATCCCTTTTATGGGCCATAATGTTATAAACATTGGTTTAATTATTTGGAGAAACACCAACTTTATACTGTAAAATAACTTCACCTGTGCGAGCTGTGTTACATAGGAGGAGCTGAAATCTAACCCAGAAAAGTGAGGGAGAAAGGAAGCATAATTTCCTGTTGGTATGATGTTCTCTGACTAAGAATATAAAACTGAGGGGCCTTAGGAGGAAAGGTTTTTGCAGCCTAGTTTTCCCCTTTTCACCAGGCTGTGCCCATGCAATGCCACAGCCCTCAGCAAAGACATTCCTCCTTTACCCAGGGAGTGAGGAGAACTCAGTCCTTTCACCTAAAATCGACTTTCCTTAGATTCCAGAGCAGCTATGGTGCTATGTGCCAGCCACTCTCTCCTATCCTACGTGCCAATGCTGTGCCCAATTGTCCCCTCTGGTTGCAGAATAAATTAGAGCAGCCACCACGGTACAGCTGAGGAAGCAATGGAAAAACCAGCCAGCCAGGAAGCTTTTTCTTCTTGATTTCTGTGAAGTTCTTCACATTTGGCAAGCTTTGTAAACTCACTAGTGGGAACTGAAAAGGAAAAACCATCACGTACCATTTTTCTGTGGCTTGCAAAAGTGAAATAAATCAAGAGATAAAACAGCAAGACGTCTGTGATACAAGATTTGGTTCGTGAATGTTTAAAGCATTTAATCTCCATCGTTCTGGCTCCCAATCCCGGTTGTTGGAACTTTATTATTTTACCTATTTTGTAAGGTATAATCACTTATATCTCAAGAACTTTCTGGCTGTGTTCCATATTTCCCTTTGCATGACTTGGATAAATCTCCAGAACGCTGCCCATCTGTCCCTCTTTCTGTCTTCTGGTTTATCATCTGGAAATCTTTCACGAGACACCAGTGAAGTCCCCGTTGTCACCAGTGGGACCAGCTGTGCTGCCTTGGTATTTCCACACGTTTGCTGCTTCACCAGAGCTAGACCAGGTGTCTCTGAGCCACAGTCACTGCTCAGGCAGATGGGGACCCCCATACTCCCCCATCCAAGGGGCAGATACGAGCTGAGCTTCCCATCACCACCATGGTCCTGTCCCTCAATCCACTGTGCCATAGGACATTCCCTTTTCTACCTCTTCACATGGAATGATGACAAGTCTCATAGCTTAGGTTAACATGGGATTCCTGAGGAGCCCCCACAGTCCCAGTGTGAAGCTGGGACTCCACCAACAACCCCTGGTCCTGGAGTCTGCACAGAGGAGACAGGGAAAGGGTGAAAGAGGGGTCAGCAAACAGCCCAGCAGGTATTTTTAGATTGATGGAAGACCTGAAAATAGACCTTGGAGCCTCACTTTATTCAGTGAGGCTGTTTATTATGCCCTCCTCTGTCTCCAAATCTTGTTCATCCCAGGCATCTGCAGGGACCCCCACCCCAGTAGGTCTCTGTTGTGCCTGTTGTTGTATCTTGGCTACAGCTGCTTAATTCTCATTAAAAAGCCAAGTTTCTTTTAGTCTTCTTCCAAAACAAGGAGCTTAAGACTTACAACAGCATCTCCTAGGAACTTTGAGCTCTCCTTTGGGGAGATATTTCTTTCTAGTGAAGGGAAAATTTCCCAATAACTCTCTTCTGCTGCCAGGCACCAAGACAAGGCAGCGCCGCGCCGCTCCCTCATCGTTTCCTAAGGGACTCGCACATCCCAGACTGTGCCTGCTGCTTTTATTTTCCCATCCAAAGCCTGTCTTCTTGAATTCATTCAAAGGTGTAAGAAAAAAACCCTCCTGGGACAGTGTGTCCCACACTGCACCCACCGCTGTAAACCCCCGGCTGCCCTACTACTGGTTCTTATCAGCCATCACACCTTAAAGTACAGAAGGTGTGTCTAATATTAGCCAGGAAACGTCGTGGAGAAGACCTGGACTTTTTCAGCTAATCGGTATTAATAACTTCCTATGTTTGAAGACAGCCCATAGGAAATGCAGCCTGACTCATCTACCCTGTAATTAGATGAACTCCTCGAAAAAGTGCAGGTGGCTGCGCCACAAACGCACATTAGCCAAGGTGCAGAATATGCTCCTGACCAAAGGGCAGATAACAGCAGCAATAATTTCCTCCACTGATATAATATAAAAAAGCAGTATTTCTGACAGATTTGGCATGTGGCTGAGGTTGGAAAGTCAAGCAGTCGTTTTCTTTCTCTCTCTTACCTCACTCCAGGGAAATCTGTAATATGCGCAAAGCCTTGATTTATTTTTTGCACTCTGGCATATTACTGGAAAATAATTATGAAATAAAACTTAATGAAAAACAAAAGATATTTAGGCCTATTTTTTATATAAGTTATACCTAAACTGTGATTCTTACCAAAGATATTTGTTTCCTGTGTTTTTTCTCCTGCCAAGTTCAGCCATATATCACTTTTATGCATCTGAAGGCCATGGTGTAATGCAATATGAAGCTATGAATGGGATAAAGTTACATATTCTCCATTGATTTTCCATTGTATCCATTATCTTTAATGCTGGAATGCAGGTTAGTGCAAGTGCCGGAAGCCTCTGCACCTCGGCTGGCTGCTGGCTCATGAAATCCATCCCCAGGGGGCAGATAAAATCAGCTGCAAGTTGCAGAGAGGAGACAGGAGTTCCCCAAAGTGTCCAGCTTAATGGGGGAAGTGGGTAGGAAAGAGAGAGGGAGAAGGTAGACTCAGGGAGGGGGACATGAGAGGGGCTGGGAAGAAACCAGAAAAGAGCTGGAAGCAAAGGCAGGGGAAGGAGAAGAGGGAGAGAAAGAGAGAAGATCAGATCTGCCACATCAGTGAAAAATTGCTTTCTGCATGCTTAACGAAAGAGGAAGAGAAAGCTTTGTAGTCCATGATGCTGCTGCAAAGCACCCCAGGCACCACCAGCATCTCTGCCCAGCAGAACAGCAGAGCGACAGCCAAGGGGGTTCAAATGCCATTGCTTCCCAATCCCAGTTCTTGCGGAAAGCAAGCTGAGAGCTCACTGCCATTGCTGCTCAGCCCCGTGGGTCCAGATGGGTAAGGAGGGTGTTTCCAGGCAGTACTGGAGCTGGCCACCATGGCAGATCAAACCAAAGGCTGAGCATCAGCCCTGGGATGTGAGGAAGATGAGTGGGACAGAAGGATGCAGCTGGATGGGGAAAGCAGGATGCTCGGGGAGGGTTGTCGCTCAGATGGGCCCAATTGCACTGGGACTAGATGTTAACACTAACTCTCTAACAAGCTTCTCAAATCACATTTTTTAAGGCCATGTGTTAACAGAAAACAACTGTTCAAATTTAGCAAGTTCCAGCAGCACTTTCACCCTTGTTCCTTCTGGGCCGCAGGAGTATGAAACGCCACCGCCACTTCATTTTTCATTCCTCTCACAAAGGGGTAGAGCTGTTAGTCATGCAAGTGGTTGCCTTGGACAATCCCACGCAAGCAATCCCAGCAGGATTTCCCCATGTGTGACTAACTGCTCCTCCTGGGAGGCCAGAGATTCCCACTGGGAAGGTAAAGGACCCCACATTTTAGGGGCGGAGCTGTCTGTAATCTTAACTCCACAGCCACCACTGCTGCCCCCACGATGTATTTTTAAGATCAAAATCCTTCTGCAGGACAGATGACCTGCTCGTCTCCCTCCAGCCTTTACTGCTCTGGCTACTCCTGTTGACATCTGTGTCAAATTTGTGATTGATGAAACCGAGCTGTGACCAACACAAAAAATCTTTAATAAAACCCTGCCAGATTAATGGGCAGGCATTCCTTGGGAATGTTGCTCACCAAGAGCCAGCTCTGCGTGACTTCATGGGATGACATTTCTGGAAGGAACATCTCATCCCAGCTTACCTTGAAGCACATCAGCCACGGACAAGACACCTTGTGTCACCTACAACCTTGGGGACAGAGCTTGGGGGCCTTCATGCAACTTTTCCTTCAGTTATTTGGCCTGGTGGTAGAGAAGGGGCTCAATCTGACAGAGAGCAAAACCTTTCCAGCTGGTTAAAGAGAAAACTGGTCCCTTGTTTTGGTCTTTTCACAGGGGGATAGCCCAAGCCAGGCTCTGTCCCGCCGGCCCCCCTGGCTGTATGTGTGTGTACGTGCATGTGCAGCACAGCAGGACCCCTTTTCTCATTTAAACAGCCAATTAAAGCCTACTTTGGCACTTAGCACATGACATCAACTTGCAGTACTTAAGCTGCCTAGCACAGTGTGAATTTAATTTGATAAAGGGGCAGCTAATAAAGATCTTGGAAGGCTGGTTAAAGTTCATTAAGCCTTTCCTTTCAAGGTACACTTCCCTCCAGTGCAAAGGCTTGGGTCTACTTTTTTTTTCTTTTTTAAAGCTGTGTTATATCCTGCCACCAGAAAAAGGTGCTTGTGTCACATCCCGACAGGGTATATTTAAAGTCTCACTGTCAAAGTCATGGCAGGCCTTGGTTCTTTGCCCAGGAATGTGCAGAAAGAAAAATAAAAGCCTTTTTTCCCTGGCTGCGGGGCGAGGAGTGCAGTGTGTGTTAGTGCAGGCAGGCTCCTGGGAGGGGAATGGGCTTCTGTCACACTGAGCTGCATTCATCCTCCTTCTCCTGAGCCATCCGTAATTCCAGATGGATTTCATAAACAGATGAGGAGGCTCCTCTGAGTTCACTGGTTTAATGAAGCCCGTATGGCTGACTCATGTAATAAGTATTTAATCATGTTGATGAAAATCATTTTAAAAACTTCCACCACACACAGTGCCTGTTCCCCACTCAGCCATGGAGCTGATAACACAACAGCACAGCCCAGGAACCTCCGTTTTCCAGAGCCTGTCCAGGTGCCTGCCTTGACTTTCATCAGAGACTTACACTTGCATGCACTGTGCAGTGCCACCTTCTAACAAGGACCCGTTCACCTTTGAAAATACTCTTCAAATCACCCACTGAAGCGCCACAAAAAGAATTTTTTTTTTTAAGCCCCACATTTCTCATGCAGCTGTTTCAGAGGTCACTCAAGGGTTAACACTTTGGTGTTTATATCTTCTCATTAGTTTCTGTTTGTGCTCACAAATGCCCATGACTTAAAAATTTGCTGTGCTTAAGTGGTCTCCACTTGTAAACAGAGAAATGCCACAAAACATTGCAAATAGTGAGTCATCTTGGGTGGAAATTATTGCTCTTGTCAGCAGAAGTCATTATCAGTGACAAGAAGGACATGGGCCTTCATCATTCCCAGAGCATGGACCTAAATGAACACATGTAAGACCATCCACCCTGTGGCACCTGGTAGTCCACACAGTTTCAGTACATTTCACGCTAGCTCCCAAAAGTCACTCCTCCTTCTCTCCTCCAAAGAAAACCTGGAGTTGATGGTCCCTTCCAGAGCAGGCTCCACGCAGAGGGTGGGGGTGACACTCCCTGGGGGCCTTACACTTGTTCTCATGTGCTATTGTCACCCAAATGTGGACTAGAAGACTCAATGTCAATATTTGAACTTATTCCTTTGGGGAACAAGGTCCACAAATCAGTACTTGGAGGGTCGGGAAGGGCTGGAAAAGTCAGTGAGGCCTGAGAGCAAGAGAGGCCACCTTGCGTGGCCTGTAGCACTGAGAAAGTTCAAGGTGCTCCGCCAGGTACTGAGTTTTTTCCCATGGAAGGCTGAAGAAATAAACATTAAGTTCAGGGTTGGATTCATTGTCGTATTTGCCCTTACCTGTACAACTTTAAATCAGTGTCCAGCAGGTCCAGTCACTTCTTCTGAGACCTCTGGGAAAAGGAAGATGATGGATCCCATAGTGTCCTGCACAGGCTCCCAGCAACAGACAGAGAGAAGTATCCCTTGTTTTATCAACATGAAATTTTGTGGATCAGTCCAAATTTG
Organism: Lepidothrix coronata; assembly: GCF_001604755.1. NCBI lineage: Eukaryota > Metazoa > Chordata > Aves > Passeriformes > Pipridae > Lepidothrix > Lepidothrix coronata. The sequence continues at coordinate 510,220 of NW_016690199.1, read as the reverse complement.
TTGAATTAGATTTAATATTAAGTGTTGTGGGCAAGGCCATTTGAATACCTTTGATCTGTAATATAATATTTTCCAAACTCTAGAAATGTTGAAAGCCGAAGGCATGTTCGCAGTATGTTATCAGTTTCAAGGTTTCTTGTATCCTGACAAGGAAAAGGCTTATTTTATGACATGAGACCAGACAAAAATTCCACTTTGTGTCATTAACAGTTAATTTACTTTTATAAGCAATTTATTTTTCAAATCACTGAAACACAGCACAGTGTTCATGGCTTCAGAAAGTGGGTTTGTTTTAATTTCCTTACTTCACTTTACAATAGCCATTTTTCACTTCTAAACATGCAGATATGTTGAAAAGATACCAGTACAGACTGAACAGAAAGCTGACTGTGATCCTGTTTCATCCACTTATGAAGAGTGTGCCCAGGAATTACCCCATGGTTTCTGATTGAGATGCCCTTCATGCACGGTAGCTGCTGCTATAGGTAGTTATGTTTTGGTGTTTAAGTGTTTAAGTCTTCAAGACTGGGAAGTTTTGAAGACTGGGAAATCTTCTGGTTAACTTCTTTGATTCATACTGCTCTAGCACCAAGATTTACACAGCTCCAAGTAAAGGGAGTGTTACGGTCCTTAGAGGCTTGATAACAAAATCCAGAGTTCACTCTACACAAATGCTTCATCCTCCTGTTTGTGAGCTTATGAATTTTGGAGCAGCAGGATCAGATTCTGCAAATGCAGGAATTCTGTACTCCTTCTAGTATCTCACTTCAGAGCACCTAATGAAGATGTCACCGTGACTTTTCAGGGGAGCACCTTAAACACAAAAACACTGGAACAGTGGAAAGGTCTCAATTTCCTTGGTTATGACTTCCAACTCCGGAGCTAAAGGACACCAAAGAGAGAGCTTAATGCCTATAAATCATGCAGTGTGAACTGATTCATGACTCAGACGAGGTGCCCAGGCCCCTAAAGAGTCAGGAGAACAACCCTTTAAAATACAGTTTGATACTATTGCTGGAAACTTTAACCCACTGGCTTCACACTCAGGAGGGTTTAAGCTGCAAATGGCAGGAGAGGATTTATGTGTTCCTCTGAAAAAAAATACGTCAGGGTAGGAAAACTTGACCCGACGGTTTTGAGACGTGCCTGCCGTAAATAACCAGTTGATTGGCTGGCCTGTGAAGCCATTAGCAGGCGTGAGGTGCCTGTTGGGATTCAGACACCGCATAAAATGCTGGAGGTGCCAGCAAAATGGACACGGCAATTGGCTACGCAGTCGTCTTCCAGCAGAACTGCCCAGGAGGGCCCACGGAAAATGGAGCGGCTTTTATCCCACGCACTCGGCACTGGATCTCTGGAAGGGGATTGTGAGTGGGATCCAGTCTGTCGTGGGCACAGGGGGAGGAGAAGAGAGATAAAATGACCACGTTGTGCTTGGGCAGTAAATCATCTGAAAGAGCAGGAGTGTTTCAAATGAAGTTGGAGATCCTGCCCTGACAGGTTGCAGACGATGAATCTTTTCTGCTGTAAATCACCACAGCTGCCAAGTGGCACTGGTAGGTCTGAGCTAACGGGGCTTTCCACCCCCTGAAAAGTGGCAGCAGCAGTTACAGGAGAAGGGAATTTGATGACTCAGATCACAGGCTGTCAGGAGAGAGGGCCAGAGGTTGTTTTGGTTGGACTCAGTGATCCTTATGGGTCCCTTCCAACTCAGCATACTCTGTGGTTCTGTGATACTCTTTCAGAATGGGTAATTTTTACCTTTTCCGTCCCAAAAACGCATGTGATGCTGCCATCTTCACTAACACTGCTGCAGCCACACTTTCTGGACTTGGATTGATCTTTTTGCACTGTCCCACCCCGATGGAAAGGGAAAAGGTAAGAGCAGTTGATGTCCCCTGGAGCAGTGCCTGACAGGTCTTCCATTCTGGAGAAGAACTGGTAGTAGGAAGCAGAGCAGACATGATGCTGGTCTACTCCAGACACTCATTTACACCTTTCTTAGACACCTGCACATTGCAAATGAGAGGAATCTGGGTGTAAATGGCTACATAAACAGCAGGGTAATGATGAACCAGAGTCGGTTCCTCAGGGAGGCTGCAGCTTTGGGCGTTACCCTCAAACAAGGAAAGACAGGACCTTGTTCCTGTATCAAACATGAGATGAGAAGTGATGAAAAAAGTGGGAAAAAAGAAATCAGTTAAATATTTCCTATCTTTGGAGTATGGAGAGAAGGGGGGATCACAGCTCAGATGGGGTGTCTCTGCTATCAGGATGAAAAGAGAAGAGAAAATCAAGGGAGAGGGATTTTGTATGTGGAAAACACAGAGGAAATGCTGACAAATACTTTGAATTTATTCTTTTTTTTTTTTTTGGTTGTTCCTCTTTTGAACTGAAATCCGCCTTAGGCAAGGGATTGGAGGCAAAAAACTGTTGGGATCTTGCTTCTGTTTTGCAGGCAGTAGCTCCTTAGACTTCATGGGTTTGTCATATAAATTAGGAAGATAAGAATGATCATCTTATGATCATTGTCTCCTGTTGAGAACAGGAGCTCAACATCTTACCTCTGACAGTAGTCAATAATAAATGCTTTGGAAATGAGTATCAGAAAGGGAAGAGCAGTTGTCCCACACCCAGCAAGCTCCCAGCCCACAGTAGTTTAGAGTCTTCAGAAGACAGATGCTGTATTCATATGGCTTCTGCAGTGAACAGGTGCTGCTTGTGCTGTTTTCCATGAGTTTGGTTAATCCTATCCTTGGAAAGCTTTAGCCCCCACACCACCACTAGCAAGGTGTTCTGCAGTGCCATGAAGCCTGGTAGAAAAGAGAGTAGAGGGGCAGACACTGATCTCTTCTCCCTGGTGACCCGTGTCAGGACCTGAGGGAATGGCCTGAAGTCGTGTCAGGGGTGGTTTAGGTTGGATGTTAGGAAAAGGTTCTTCACCCAGAGGGTGGTTGGGCACTTTAACGGGCTCCCCAGGGAAGTGGTCACAGCACCAAGGCTGCCAGAGTTGAAGAAGTGTTTGGACAATGCTCTCAGGCATATGGTGGGATTCTTGGGGATGGTGCTGTGCAGGGCCAGGAGTTGGACTTGATTATCCTTGTGGGTCCCTTCCAACTCAGGATATTCTATGATTTTATGATAATTTCTTTTGCTTCCTTTAACCTTGCTGTCTGGCAAGTGCTTTAGGCACCATCTAGTCCTGGTTTTATGGGATAAAGTGGATAATGGCTCCACGTTCACTTCATAAGTACTGATGGCTCAGCTCATATCCCCTCCTTGCTCACTTCTTTCCAAGTGTCTTACCCTCTTTGAACTGCCCATTTTTTGGAAACCTAACACTACACTTTGGACAAATATTTTGCTACAGGAGAGAAAGTACTTGCTTTTGGAAGTGTCATTTTAATACACACAGCACAAATATTTATAAATACATACCTGAACACAGACAGGGCACTTGTCAAAACACATTCAAAGGATACCTAGGTTCTTTCATGTATTACATACTCAGAGTGAAAATAACCAGCTATATTTAACCCAGATCCAAGCCCAGACTAAATTATTTCAAAGGTCAATTAAAGAACAGAAAATATCACTCGCTAAGAGACAAAAAGCTCCCATTCATCTGCAGTTCCAAGAACTTTCACGGAACTAAAGCACAGGATGAGAAATCGTAATTAGGTACCATTTCATATAAAAATCATTGACAACTCCAAGTTCTGTACCTGCCAAGACCTGAATTCAGATGACTGCATTTGGCCTACAGCAGTTGATGGAAACTCCATCACTCACCACGGTGATGTAGTTGTTTGGAAACCAACGGCCCCTGGCAGGGAAAACACATTTCAGCTTCTGTTGAATGACTGCACATGTGAGGAGCAGGAGAGGAGACAGACCAATAGCCAGTCCTCAAATTCGAATTATGTTTTGGCTGGTGCTTAAAGTTCAGGTCTGAGGCCAAGTGGAGGCTAGAATTCAGCCTGCAATGTAATCCTGAAATCACATGGGCTCTTCTCCTCAGGTGTTGGACTTGGTGGCAGCGACCTGGGGGTATTTTCTCCCTTGAGATTGTGAGTCCGTCGGTTTGGCTGTGCTCGCTGCATTCCTGTTCTTTGGCCCTGTGTGAGGCAGTTCTGGAAAACTCTTATTTGACCACAACTGGAAAAGAAAGAGAGAAAAAAACACCCCAAGCCAAAACCCACAGATCAAATTTGTAGGACGAGTTTGAACCGCAGAGCTCAGTCTTTCACCCTGACAGTCTGCATGATCTCAGCACAGAGATCCCACAAACAGCAGAGGGAAGTGCTTGGGGAGCTGAGCTCCTGCTTCCATCACCCAGCCCGAGCCAGCAGGCGATAGCAGTCCGACCAGGAGAGCAATGAACGCAGCGAGCCAAATCCCTGAAGGAACTCTGGGATTTATTCACTTTGGCTGCTTGGAAAAGCTGTTTCCAGAACTTTACTCAACACCTTCCTTCAACCTCAGAACACCTCCTTGGGTAAACATAATCACCTTCCAGGCCTGGGCCTTACACAGAACGAGATCACTCCACACAGGGATGATATTTAGCGCAGGTCACGGTTTAAAACGCCATCAAAAATACCTGTAAGGTCATTCATGTTTCAGCTTTGCCACCAGCCCTGAGGTGAGGACACCCCAGCATGGATCTGTGATTCACACCAGAACATTTGTGCAATAAGAAGGAACAATGGCCCAGCTCCATTTCTTGTGTAGTCTGCAACTTCCTAACGCGTCTGACACACTGGGAACCCACGCGCAACACGGTGATGGAAAACTTGGAGACCAAATGGAAGTGAGGAAAAGCCCTTGGTGTAATTTTACAGCGTGTGAAAGACTTAAAGCAAGAAACACAGCCAGATGCCACAAGGAAAGTACTTTCAATTAGTTCTGCTTTGTGTTATACCTGCTGATGAAAAATAAAAACAAATTCATTCTGTCAACAGCTCTATCTATAGCATAATCCTTAAATGAACTCATCCGTCAAACCGGTCTCCTCTGGCAAAACATATTACAATCCCTGTTTCTCAGCTGTGGGAATCAATCATCTCTTTCCCAAACCCATTGGTCAACATCTTAAGAACCCAATATATTTTTATTGCGCTGAACAAGCCAGTCACAGGGCACTAACCTCACCACACCACCTATGTACAAAGGCCTCATGTATTAGCAGATTCGGTGATTCCAGAGGAGCTATTTCCCCGTAGAGGTTACATGGTAAATATGCCTGATCTGGAATAAATGCAAACCTCAGCCTTCTTGCCCCAGCAGCGTATGTGGGATGTGCTGCTGCTCACAGCTGGGCAAAGCAAGAGCACCGAGGAACAAACCAGATTTTTTCTGGGTGGACAGTTCAGGGAGTGATGTTTGAACCAGGAGACACAGAGACACAGACTTGCACTTTTCATCAGCCAAAGCTGATGGCTCTGTTGAAGCTGTGACAGAACCACCCCACCAAAGTGCTGGCAGCATTCAGAAGCATTTGCAGTATTTCTGAGTGGCAAATGTTCCCCATCCTCCATGCAGGAGGACCTTGAAGGGGGGTGATCTCTTCCCAGTGCTCTGAAGCTTGCTACTGCTCAAGAGCATACTCTCCTTCCAGCAAAGGGACCTTGTGAGAGGGAGACCTACTCTCACTGTGCTGTGAGAGTAGGTGTCAATGGAATTGTGCAGTTATGGCCATACTCCATCTTGGATGTACAAAGGGATGTAGGTGTGGGGGTTCCCAAGGGTTTTGGTGCCCAACCTCCCATGGGAGGCCAAGAGGCAGAATTGGCCAAGCTGAGATGATACAGCAGAGCAGCTTTTTACATGGGCAGATAGTGACAGGACAAGGGGGAATGGTTTTAAAATAAAAGAGGTGAGATTTAGAATATTGGGAAGGAACTATTCCCTGTGGGACACCGGCGCAGGTTGCCCAGAGAAGCTGTGGATGCCCCATCTCTGTGAGAGTTCCAGGCCAGGTTGGATGGGGCTCTGAGCAAACTAGTCTAGTGGAAGGTGTCCCTGCCCATGGCAGGGGGTTGGAACAAGGTGATCTTTAATGCCCCTTCCAACCCAAACAATTCCAAGATACGAGCTGTGCTCTGCATGAGCCACATCAGGATAGAATGGTCAGAGAACAACCTTAGTTACAGCTACTAAAGGCTGAAATGTGCCTCAAAGTCATCCTTGAAATCCCGTTTCCCAGAAAGACTCACTAGTGCTGTGAGCAGACACAGTTGGTGCTTTTGGCCTCACAATATTGGCTGATAGAAAAAAATCCATTAAAAGTGAAATGCAACCCTGGGTGTTTCTTGCAGATACATTGGCTTAGAAAGGCGAACTGCAGCAGTGGTTTTACCTGAGGCAACCTTATGAAAGCTTATTACTTAGCTGTATTTTAACTAATGAAGTGGCAACTTTCATGAAATTTACTGGGAATCCCTCAAAATAATTTATGACACAGACACCAGTGCAGACATCTAAGGAATTTTGAGCAAAGCATATCAAGGACACTCTGGTCTTACTGTCCCAGCAACAGTACCAGCTACTCTTGGCATTGCAGGAGCAGCAATATCTGACTGATAATGTACTGCTTCAAGATAAACTTCCAATCATCTCCCATGGATTTCAGTTCCCTGGGACATTTCAGAAATTTTTGCTTCTGGGTGTGAAAAGTTTTGATGCAAGTCTTGGCAAGAAGCCAAACCTTTCAGAAAGCTCTGGGTAACATTTCCCTGAATTCTTGGGTGCAAGCAAAATGGCAGACCCCACCACCAAACTGATATCACCAAGGTCTCTTATTGATGAGCTTGGATCAACAGGAAAACTGCACAGTGAAATAATTCAGGAAACACTGCAGGAAGGTGACTAAGTAATGAGGCTTAAAAAAAAAAAAAAAAAAAGAGAGAGAGAAAAAAAAAGAACATTTTACCCACATTTTTAACAATACCAGAGTTTATGGAAAGGCTGGGCTACCAGTAGCTTGGTACCAAGGTACGTCCACGGTGTGGCAACCCATCTCTCTGGGGATAGAGACTGACCATGGCCAAACTCAAGAGAACTCTGTGCCCACTTCACCAGGTGCTACATCTCCATTGCAGGGGAACACCGAAGTGTCCCTTTGGTGCATACAAATATCAATAAATTTCGCTGCAGAAAGCAGAAAAGGCAACAGGACTCATTGCTTGGTGTGGATTTTGACAGCTCAGACGTATCTGCCCAGGCCTTCCGGACCCGGCTGGTCTCGGTGCTGGGCCTGGCAGCCTGAGGAGGAGGAAGGGAAGAATTTGAGCTGAAATCAAAGCCAGGCTTCCCTGAGGAACAAAGCCACAGCTCCTGGACATGTGTGCACAGGGGCAATCTTGGGGCAGACAGGTGCCTGGCCCATGTCCGTGCATGGGGACTGACAGGGATTTTGTCAGCGAAATGTCTCCTGTACCAATACCCTTGGGAGGAAACAAGAGTTGCCAGCAGAGCTGGCCAAAAAACAAAGCAAATGAGGCATGTATTACTGGAGAGTCAAATAATCCCTGTGCAGCAAACAAAGTCAAGCTCGAGGAACGAAACCTCCCGGCTGGCAGGCGGTGGCTGCTGAGGGCACACGTGCTGTGGGACCAGCCTCTGGAAAGTCATCTGCTGTTCATCTACCCTAAACCAACTCTCCCAAATCCCCTGGCATCACCATGGGGAAGCAGCCTTGGTATCTTTCCTTTATTGGAGGAGACACACACACACACACACACACACACACACACAGAGCTCCCTACAAGCAGCAGGACAGTGTGTTTAGCCCTCCCCAGGAGCTCACTCCCTTCCTTATGGAAGGACCTGCTGTAATTCCCTGCTCTGCACAGTCGGCTGAGGCCACCTGCTTCTCTTTTTCTCACTGGCTCATTGTTCAAAAGCTCATTTGTAAAAGGAGCTGAAAGACCTCACCAAATCCAAGTATCCAAGACCTTGATCCAGCCCCAAGCTCTGCTCCTGAGCTGGCGTTGAGCACCATGAGGTTTTTCACAACAATGTATTGAGCATGCCTTGGCTGTGCTCTTGCGTGTCCCAGACATGTTTTACAATCACAAGAAGTAGAAGGATTTTTTCTTTTAAAAGATTAAATTCTGGCTGCTAGCATGGCCTCAGAGCCCTACAGCCTTTATATGATGATCAGGCATTGCTAATTCTTTAGTTCTTACTGCGGTGGTCAAAACTGGCAACATGGCACAGTTCTGCTGCTTACTCTGGGACTCCAGAGTCAGATTTTGGCACAGACCAATAAAAAAATAACAACTAAAACCATATCAGTGTCCAGCAGATACCTGAATTCTGAAGGAGATAGTCTGTTCTGTTCAAGGAAAGGTGACAAATACCCTAAATGTTTTCAGAAAGAAAAAAACAATTATTGAGACAAGGCAGGCACAGGAACATCAAATCCAGACCCTGTTGGGATGAGCCGCCCCCCAACTCCAGGTGTTCTCTCCTGCTCTCCTCTAAACCCATTGACAGAGGGGCTGGGGGCTCTTCCTGGTAAGAGACCACACTGCAGAACCCTTGCCCTCACTGTCAGGACATTTGTGTTCCCAAACCCTACATCATTCTGTCCTTGGGGAGCTGCCCTGAACACTTGAGCCCTTCACATCCCTGGGATGGCGATCACCAGCACTGAGACAAGCTATAAATATTCCTCCCAAGCTTCCCCCATCACTCAATCCTGTGGCACCCCAGCAGTGGCCACAGCCCTTGTGGAGCAGCCCACAGTGCCAGGCCGTGTGGGAGCACCACCTGCTTCCCTCTCCCAGCGGGATGCCCACGGATGCTCCAAGTCCCAGGGGTGACAGGGCATCCCGCAGGCTCTCCCAGAGGCACCGGCAGATTAGCAGCTCTATTTTTCAAGCTAATCCTCTCCCACCCCCTCCAACTTCATTCAACCTACAAGAATTTGAGAGAACTTGGCAGGCCAGGCAGGATCTATATATAAAACCTGGTGGCCATTTCGTCAAACAAACCCTGATGAGCAAATGGCCTCTGTACCTGGAATGCGGGTTCATGGAAGTGACAGGTCAGCAAAGCAGCTGCCTCTTTCCTCCCAGCACAATGGGGATACCAGAGATGCCATCAGCACGAGTTTTTTCCTACCCTGCTGTGTGCTAAAAAAAAATTATTCTAGGAACATTATGGAGCCGGGGAGTAAAAATAGACATGCAGGTTCAGCAAATGGCTCTCTCCGCTCCATGTGATTCCACCTTTTTTTTGCTGAGAATAGAAAGAAAAACAGTTGTGCCACCCTGTTAAACTCTGCTTGCTCAGCAGCTCCTGACAATGACACTTGCTGCTTTCCAAGCATGTTTTAAAAATCCTTCTGGCAAACTGGTTGCTTGTGTGGTGTCAATTAAACCAGAAAAGATGAGCCTTTAACCAGACCAGTCTGGGTGGGACAGGTCAAAAAACTTGTTGCAGTGGCCTCAGGTGAAGCTCAGTTTTGCTTATCACTACTGGCAGCAGCAAAGCTTAACACATGGTAAAGAAAGTTGGAAGTAAGGTTTGCTTTGTTCCAGGATCTCCTGCCTGGAAAGCCATCTCTGAGCCCCACACATGTCCCTGTACCAAGGCTGGGTGGGAGGCAGCTCCCACTGAAGTTTTTTTGTCTTGATGAAGCTCAGAAGAGACCAAACCAGCTGGAGCTGCTGGGATGCATCACAAAGCTCTGTGGTTGCTCTGCCCTTGCAACCTGCCCATCACAGAGGGCTGAGAAGTGACAGTGGTTAAATGATCCCAGCATTAATGCTGGTGGGGTCATTTCAGTGGTGCGGCCTGGGAGGTCCCAGGCTGGCACTGGGAACATCCCCCACCCACTGAGCCACCCTCTGTGGCTTTTTTGGACCCTGTTTATGTCCAGCTCAGAAGGGGCTGGGTGACAGGCTTTGACCTCAGGCTCTCCTCTGGTTTCCTTGAAGGAGGAGGAGGAGGATCCAAGATGGGTCACCACAATGGGACCATCGTGGGGGGTGAGGGCAAGCCAGGCAACCATCACAGGGAGGCACAGGCAGTGAGACACAGAGGGTGACAGAGCAGAGGGGCTGTGTCCCCATCCCAACCCCACAGACCCCCCTGCACAGCAGGGATGGTGCCACATGCTTTTAAATGGACAGTCAGGTCAGCAAAACACCACAATTTCAGGAGACAACCCAACAAATCCTTCCTCACCTTGCTTCTTCCTCCCCTCCACTTTCCTCCTTCCCTGGGGGACAGAAGGGCTGGGGAATTTCTGTGCCGTGGTTCCTCTGCCGCTGGAGCAACCTACAACAGTTCTGTGGCTGCTCCAGAACCAGCCTGGTTGTGTCAGAGCCCAGCCTGGGCAGAAGGAGGCCCTCTTTAGGGGCTGGATCCTGAAGATTCCAGCATCATTGAAAAGCTCTGGCATTTGGGCTTCTAAACACTTTCTGGGCCACGGGACGCCACCAGAAAAGGAGACTGACCCTCAGGTGCCCATGTCACCTGCTTGTGCCCCTTATCATCACTCAAAGCCCCTGGGCTGGCACAGGACAACAAAGAGCTTTTAAATTCACCGAATCACAGTGTTTTCCCAGGCAATGTCCATTGGACTCTCTTTTTTCAACCTTTTCAGTCAAGCACATTCCCTCTGTGGCACAGAAAGGGACTTCAATCCTCAGCTTCCCGAGAGGTCACTTAACAGCGAGCTGGAGGGCACTGGAGGGACAACAAGGAATTTTAAGAGAAGGCAAATTAAGCACTTTATAAGTCATTTCCAAATAGATTTATGCGGCCAAGGCTGCTCTGCTACGCTTTCACAGTGGAAAGGTCCCTTAAGAAAACACCTTCAAAGGACCGCTCCAACTCTCCTTGAAGCCAGGAGAGGCAAATCATGTGAGTTAAAGCTGGGGCTAAAACGTGCTCAAAAACCTCAAACCCCTCAAAATCACCATTGCTTCCACAGTCTCCTGAATCCCAGATGCTGGAGCCTAATGGATAATGCTGAGCTATCAAAGCATGAACGTACGTGGAGTTTCTTTATTCCCAGCATTACATTCTTTAAAGGAGTCCATTTCTCAGCATTAATGTTCATTTCAAAGCAAGGAATTTCACTCGGCCTCTCCCGGGACCCCTAAAGCCCCGGTGTTTGTATTCCACCCCTGCAGCAGGAGCAAGGGGTGGCAGGGAAGTGCTAAAGCCAAATGTTTCCCCCTTTGCAGGATGCTGGAGAATGTGCGGCGACACCTCCGCTCAAAGGGAACGGCCTTGTTTAGACAAGCCATGGCAAAAACAAAGTGCTGGCCCTGGTGGAACAGCTTCAGGGGCTGGAAGAGTGTTGAATATTGACTTTCAGAACTTGAGGGGGGGTAAATCTGTCCATGGTTTCCATGTAATTCCAGCCCGAGGCTTTGCATCCCCCTGGAAAAATGTCATTCCTTGGCTTCTGACCCACCAAATTGAACTGTCGGATTAAGGAACGGCAAGGCAGATATCTTTGGCTAACACTTGGCAGCCAGGCCAAGACAATGTCTCTCCACCATCATTTGAGTAATCTCCCCTTGGAAAAGGACCAGACGAATGTTCCTGTTGCTCAGATGATTCCAGAAGAAATGGCTTGTAAACAGCAACAGAAACTGTGCCAGCAAATACCAAAAGGAAAACTGTACCATTTCAACTACAATTTTGGATCTGGCTCCAGTTGCAACACTCTGAGGAGCATTAAAAATTACCATGTCCATGCAGCTCCTGTCTCCCCACAGCTGCCAAGGAGCATCACAGACCTCACAGGGCGCACCTTGTTGTGGGATGCTGTCCCTCAAGACAGGGGCCTTCCTCCCTAATCCCATCTGGGATCACTTGTGCACGAGGTCTGGTTGCCCCGGCTGTGTAACAGCTGAGGCTGCTCTTGCTCATCCCCAGCTGGAGCCCTTTTTGATCCTTGGGAAGGGATGCAACCCCAAAGTGCCAGAGGAATGGCTGTGTTTGCACTTCACTGGTCTCTGTGCCCACCAAATCCGAAGCAGCCCACTTTCCTGTGACAGGGTTAATGAATAAGTATCAACTGATGCAAGAAAAGGGCCTTCAGCTCTTCACCTCTCCTTTCCACTAATGCCTGGCAAGCCATTGCCTGTGAGCAGGACCTCACTGTGCTGCACTGCTCCTGAGAAGAGCACACATTCCAGAGGGGAAAAAGGGCCAGCATTCTGCAGATGCAGCAATTTTAGGGCATCAACACCACGTATTGTCATCAAGATCAATGTGCATGGTGACCCTGTACCCAAACATGTCAACAACATCAAGAGGGCACAGACCTTCCATCTGCACCCCTCACCCACATGTGATTTCACCTATAGCTCCCTGCACCTCTGAACTTCAAGCACTAAAGGACTTGGTCAGCACCTGGTCAGTGAGCAACAGTACAAATGCCCCTGCACCCCTACCCAAAGCTCAAGGGTGAGGAGCCTCCTAGACCACCAATCAAAACAGACCAAGAGGAGAAGGTCAGTGTTATTCCACAACTTTGCCCCGGTGCCAAACACACACCAGTCAGCAGGGAGCCTCCTTGGCACAGCTTCTGCCCAGGCTGTCTCTGTGCCCACATCTGGTACCCACCCACCAACATGCAGCTGGTTCTGACTCACTGCTCAGGCTCTTCCAAAGCTTCACCCCAAAGGATCAAATACTGATTTTTATATTTGGAGAAAGACAAGTGGATTGTATAAGTGTGAACTGAGAAGTGAATAAAACCCATCTGTTCACTCATCTATCCCTTTAACAAGGATGGAAGTTGTTCATCGAAATCCCGAAGCAGAACACGTGCCAGGACCCATCCCAGTGCCAGACCTGTAGGATGCTATAAAACACACAGGCTCCTTAAACCCTTCCTACAGGAGATTCACAACCATGAGCTGCACAAACCCAGCTGGGGAAATGCTGTGCTAAAGCCCCACTTCTGGCCCAACATGGTGGAACAGCAGAGTGTGACCAGAGGTGAGAATAAAGCCTGAAATTTTCATGGCCCTTGACTCCAGCCTGACAGGTTCTGCCCCATCATAACCACATCCCAAATCTTTTCTCCATCCCTCTATGTAAATCCCACTATCAAGTGGAGCTACCTGGGAGGCCGGGGAGAATGGGCTCCCAGGAACACCGTCTCACTTTGGTCTGTGGAGCGACGAGACAGGCTCCCGAAAGGCAACAGACTGGAACAACCGCCCTGAGCTTCCAGGGCTCATTAACTCTCCTTGGCCAGATCCCTGATTTGCTACATGATGCATGGAGCAAGAATTTCCACCCTCAAGTCTCCAGAAAAGTAGTTCAGCATCCCGGGGCTGATCAGCCACCGCACCGGCCTCCCCGACCATCGCAGATACCCAGTGCCTTCGATTACATCATGCCTGAAACCTGGAGTGTAGCTCAGATGGTGAAGGCATTAATGGCAGCAATGTAAGGACTCAACAATGCAAACCTTCCCAAGATGAACTGTCCTGACCTTCTCTGGGCTGACAATAAAAGTGTGACATCATGTGTAAACGAGCTTTAAATTCAAACCAGGTGCCGAGGGCTGCCTGGCGTCGGCGTCACTGCCGTGTGAGCAGTGCTGCTGAAGGCAGGAGAAAGGCTGAGCACAGACAGGACACACTTGACAACAACCCAGGTCTGGGCAGCTGGTGCAGCACAGGACAGAATTAGTTGGTGCTCTTTGGTGCCAGTTCCAGCTGGGGCAAACACCGTTAAGTAAAACACAGAGCTGCTGATATTCATTTCCATGTGTGTGAGCGGTCCTACAGCTCTGGAATCGAGCCAGCAGCACAATAATGAGGGGGTTTTTTCCATGTTTCCTTATATTCAGGACTCCCTCAGACCTTGCAAAGTGCTTGGAGCTGTACTCACGGGACACAGCTATTGGAGAGCTCTGTGGTTTACAGCCAAAAAGCACATCCATCCTTCAGAGCCCTTCTTGGACAGCCATCATTCCTCTTGCTGCTATTCCCTAATGGAATGGTCTGTCCTCCCTGCCTGGTTCTCACCTTGCTGAACAAAAATGCCTTTCCTCAAGGGCTCTCCATGAGCCGTTTTTCACCCTACTCTGCATTGCCAGACCAGCTGGTCACCCTCCTTTCCACATCCCAGAGGCAGTGCTGGCACAGCACAGCCACAGCCTCTGGGATCCCTTTTGCTGCCTCGTGTTTATAGCAGGGAGCAGATCAGAAGAGGCAGGTTTGCTGTCCATGAACCAACACCTGGGAGGACAAAACCTGCAGTTCTTGCTGGACAAGCTATTTTTTTGCATCCATTTCAACCAGGAACAATTTTTAAGAAGGATGCCCTTCCCTGGTGAAAGCGATGCTACATCCCGAGCTGGGGTGGCAGCAGCACCACTGTGGAGACAACGCTTGGTTGTGTCACCAAACAGGCACGTTACACACAAAGCACAGATGCCAATCATTAGTTACACAAGTACTGTTCTTTATTTTCTGTTTGGCTTTTCTGGGGACACGCCTCGGCTGTCCTGCAGCGAACCTGAGGCAAGGAGAACTCAAAAAGGAAAATCTATTGTACCACGCAGAGGTTTGACATGAGCCGGGCAATTTTTACACACAGATCATTACATGAATTTCTTTTGAGAATTCCATTTCCACATGAAGCGTGGCTGGATGATCACAACTGAAATGCAAATACCAAAACCACCACCACAAACTGCAGAAATTAGGCAGCGCTTTTATAATACTGAAAATTCTCTCCCACTGGCAGTAGCAGTAAACATATCCAAAGGTTTCTCTGTAGGCAGAGCAAATACAGTGATTGCTTTCAACATGAAAGTCAATTGTAAACCAACAAACTCAGGTAAAGTGTTAAAATAAATCTAACTGGGAAAGGAGTTCTACAACAATCAATGTTACTCGAGTTCCTGGACTGATGTGAACTTCAGTCTTTAATCAGAAGAGCACATCAGGAAGCCCACTACAGAAATATAAATTTCCATCTCCTTAAGTAGGGACATTTGGAAACAAGTCGACTAATCTCGAAGTATTTTAAGTGATCCACTGATAAATACATCTATCTCTATTTTTTATAGTAATATCAGTGTAACCTGATGCTAATGAAAGTGCTTCATATTCTTCACAAATAATCCTCAAAATTAATTTCAGGAATTAATTTCAGGAATTAATTTCATTTTAAATGAGCTGGGCCATATTGGCAAAATATCCACAGAGGTCACTAACCCTGGTCTAAAGAGAAGAGGACAGGACAGTTTGACTGTGTCTCAGTTTTCACTATACAATTTCAAACAAACTCCTGCCACGAAAATCAATATATTAAGATCCAAACTGCTTAGAAATATGGGAATAAAAGATGAGCATTTACCACAATGCAAAGCCCAGTTTCGAGGGCTGTTGTTTGTCAGTCTCCTTCCTGCCATGTTGGTTACAAAAGACACTCTCCACACCCAGCTTGCCACAGCCCAGTTGAAATCTGAGCAGCCTTCAAATGGAGAAGGGATGGAAACAGGAGAAACAGAGAAAATAAATCAAAGGCAACCAATGAATTTTCATCTCTTACATTGTTCTTCCTGCTCAGCTGGGGAAAGGGAATCTTGCCAAGGGAGTTCACAAATGCTGCGGGTCCCTTCATCCATTCCTGTCCAGTCTTCAGAAAAGGTTAGAAAATGCCAATGACATGTAATAAAGCAGAATCACTGAAATTTATAAATCTGGAAATTTGGAAGGAAAAAAAATCCAGACACAAGAATAAAGAAGAAAATATTTCTCAGCATTTGAGTGAGCAGAGAGTTCCAGACTGGAGGCCTGTTTTCCTCAAAAAATTCATGCAAGTACTCAGTTGTAGCAAAACACACACACAGGGCACAGAATGGCCATGGGAGATGTGGAGGATGAAAACAGTGTTCTTACTCTGCTTTTTCATTGTGGACAACGCTCATACCTCCTCCTAAATTTGGCAACAGAAGTTCCTTCTCTTTCTGCCCCTCTCCCTCCCTCCATATTTTAAGTATTACAGAAACTTAGAAGCAGCAGCATTTCTAACTCTTTTTTCAGATGAAGGGTAACAGACATCCTGTAACCCCCTGTGCTATCCCTTCTGCACCACAGCCAAAATGTAATAATAGAGCTCAGCAGAGCTGTGAATTGCTTCCATTCATCCTCACCAAGTATTAGCTTCATACACTGGCATTCATCATTCCAAAGTCTACCTACCAGGACAGTCAGTGGATAGCCAGGCTAGTTAGGATAATACCCAGGGATTAAAAACAATACTGTAGTGATTTCTGCAGCGTGACAGGAATCCACTGTAAAATTAACACTGCATTTCAGGTATTTTCTCAGTCACATTTTTAAGATGATGCACACAAACCCAGCTGCCTGGGGGCGACAGAGCATGGCAAGACTCAGCTTTTTCAGGGGGACGAGGAAAGAGCAAAAGGTTAGTAAAGCTTTGCCAACTTCCTGTCCCCTCACAGATCATCTAAGTATTCAGAGTTAAGCCTTGCTGGTCAGTTTAAAATAAAGTGACTGTAGTGATGTCCTACAGGTACACTCCGCAGTACCTACAAGAGCAGATAATAAATGAAAAAGAATTTCCATAAAAATTCTAATAAATACACTACCTAAATTCTAGTGTCTGACAAAAATCCCTGAGTTCATTCTCATCAACGTAAGGTCTTCTGCTTTCCTATGAAGTTTTGGTTCAGTCACACAGAAAATCACTTGCTGATGTACAGCTGTCATTGCTTGCTGAAGGCACACTTTTGTAAGGTACATATTTAGCTTTTTACAGTACTGCCAGAGATTCCCTGAGTGTCTGAATCCCTGTAGTGCAATGAAGCCCACGAGGCACAGCTACCAGAGGGCAGCTACACCTGGTTATCAAGAGTTAAACAAGCTGGGAGAACTGCAACAATAAAGTGAAATTAATTTTTTTTTGGCAGATAACATGTCACACCTCTCAGTCATGTTGGTTTTCTGCTGGTTAAACAAGCTGACAGGAGCCACTGCCAGTGCCACAGAAGGAGTTGGAAACTCCTGGCCAAGAGTGGACATGCTGTTTCTGGTACTGCCAAACTAGATGGCTCACCTGGAATCATAAAACCTCTGCTAGAAACTTTATTATAAAAATAACTGCAGCATTTTCCAGGGATTCTTTTCTTTGGTAACCTACCAAAACTTCTGAGTTAGTTCCCAGGCCTCACCACACATGTCTTTTCTATATTAACCCCCTAAGTAGAAGGATATTTCCAAGCAAAAAGGATTCCTGAGGCAGTACCAAGCTGCACCACCCGGGTGCTTTCAGGCCATCCATCAAAAATGAAAAGTATCTTACAGATCCCAAGAAAGTCAAGTGATCTGTTGGCATGAGAAATCCTGGTTTTCAGGCTCAGGAATAGAGAAGGTGATTCCAACTCTACTCTTTGTTGTTCCTCCCTATTAGACAGGTGAGGATCAAGCACATTTAATCAGGTTTTGCTTCCTTAGGGCAGGAAGGCTCTGAAGAAATTAGGCCACTTTAAAGCCATGAGATGCCACCTGACAGAAACAAATGTTAAAAACCTTCCCAGGATACCAGCCACTGCTCCCATTCTACCAACAGGAGGACCTTTTTTGGGGGCACTCAATACTGTATTCAACAAAGCCCAGCTGGTGTTGAAAATTGCATTCATGTTGCATTTAGGGGGAAAAAAAGGAATTATAAAGGACTACATGGAAGTTTATAGAGATCTGAGGTAAAGTCCCAAAAAATGTAAAATTTCCCTTTGTCTTCAACAGAGACAGATTTTCACCTTTCAAGCCCAAACCTTCTCTGACACACAACAGAACATAAAACATGGAAACACTCTAGTTCAAACCTGTAACACTTGTGAAAATGGGAATAAGAGAGAAAAAGAAGAAAGTCTTTTACTGGGAGAAATACTGAGGTACACTGAGTAGTATTCAAAAGCAGATACTAATTGAAAAATGTCTATTACTAACTGCAAAATGAAAGTACTTCCTAATGCTACTAAAAGCTATTATGCTCGATGGGCAAAGCCTGCTAATTTAACAATTGTATCAGTATGATTCAAGTGTGCTGACACACAAAAACTGTATTTCAAAAAGCAATTAACAAATATTATCATGACATGCCCATTAAACTGGGCTAAGGCAGCTGGTTTCTGGATCCATCTTAGGATAAATTAGGGTAAACACTCGGAATCAGAAAGTTCTTACTATGAACTGGCTGAAATATTGGAAATTATTCAAGCAATGGAAGTCTTGCACAGTTTAGGATAACGTGCACTATCCTAACTGGAAGTATCATGATATGCACGTAATGACTGATATAACATCTGTTCACCTCGTTGTCTTTAAAGGGGGAGTTATTTCAAAGTTCTACTTTTGTTCACTATCTGCCCCATAACCATTTTTGCACCGCAGAAATTCTCAAGAGACCTTTTTACCTGTCATTGTTACATCGTTAAAAACCAGTCCTTCAGAACGGCAAAAACTAATTAAATGTCCAGCAACTGAAGAGAGTGATTGCAGATTAAAGCAGGACCATCACAAAAGCAGTTGAAAAGAGCATTGTTTCTTCCACAGGCAGCTTTGGTCAGTGTTCCTTTAGGATGTCCAGCCTTCATTGCAGTAGTGTTGCCACGTCTCTGGTTCTTGCTGTCCTCCCGAAGCTCAGCTCAGACAGTGTCAATAGGCTGCTACTGATCAATCCAATTGTAAATTATCAGAACTAAACTCAGAAGGCCAACACAAATGCCAAAAATAACCAAGGCACACGCCTGTGAAGGAAGGGAAGCAAAAATTAATGTTTTGCTGGAGGAAGCATTTTACATGTCCAAGGTTTATGACTAACGATGACGAAAACCTGTAAGAACAGGTATAAATGGCATCTTTTAAAATAATCTTTATTATTTCAAATTACTCAGTCTTCAAACACAAGGTATCTGCTTAGGGGGACACTAAACTAAGCCTGGAGCAGTTTGGTTTGCCTGCTCACTCTATCCATCTGCACAAAACAAAAATTATTTTGCCCTTTGCAACTCTGAAGGAGTTAAGAAACTGCATTTGTATTTTACTCAAAATGCAATTAAAATTACAATGGATTCTCTACATTTTTTTAATAGCCAGATGACAATAAAATTACCATTCAAGAGATAAGGCCCCAAACCTGCTGGAACTACTCCTGACTTTAAATGGTCAGAGGGCATCATTATTAGAATTTCTTTCAGATTCCCTGTTTTGTCAATACAAGAGCAGCCCTGTGATTTGTAAGAATGGCAGAAAGACTATACATAAACAGTTTGTCAGCATTTTGGTAACTGGCATGAAGTTGCTCTGCTGAGCAGTGGTTAAAATGAAGACAAGCAGTTACAGTGCAAAAAGCAGGCCTACTGCACAAATCCCAAACAGAACTTAACCTACCATTACCAAAAGAGAAACCACAAAGAGGAGAAAAAAAAAAAGGAAGACAAAAAAAAAGAAAAAGATGCTTGCACAGAAAAGAAGCATAAAAACTGTTTCACATAAATGCAGTTTGGCTTTGTCCCAGCTGCCCAGACAACATCAGAGTAACGTGTAAAAACTGAGGAGAAATTGGATTAGAAGTCAACATCTGAAAACTATAGGGAAAGGCACTTGCTCAGATCAATGGTCCAGCACATGGACACACTGCTTGTCAGAAATCCCTGGTGAAGAAGGAGTTTCAGAAAAACCAGAGCTACTACAAAGGATAAAACAAAATGCTCACAGACTTTGCGAGCTGCAACAAGAACTTTGTCCCTTGGATCGTGTGCTCTAGAGTGTATTAAGATGCATTTAAAATGAGCCTATTTAAATGTTATTAGTGCACAGGAGGGGGAAAAAAAAAGGCATACCCCAAGTTTCTGTGGTGATACGAAGTCCTCTCTGCTAAGTTTAAGATAAAATAGTCCAGGATATACAAAAAGCAAACACGTTGATGTGGTTGAACCTTTAAAAAAACAGAAAGTAAGAATTTCCTTAGAGAAGACTGAAGTGCATTACAGAACCATATACTGAATTTTTTTCAAGTTGAAATAAAAAGCAAGGAAACCAACCACCACGAGAACTTACCAACGACTCCAAATACATTCTTAATGTCTGGCACGTACATTGCAAACAAAACAACAACTGTGTTCAGTGTTAAAGTGACAAGGATATGGCAAATCCACGACACGGGAAGATGAGAGAAAAATACCATCAACAGAGCTTTCCTTGCCTACACAATACAAAGAGAAACATTGTGTGGGTAAACACAAACATACACATACATTTTAATCTTACTTCACTTCCATTACATTAGGAATTATACCATCCCAGATGTGAAAGAGTATTTTAGAAGTCAAAATGCCAAAAATTTAGTAATAGTTTAATGCTTTTGTCTTTCTGCAGCATAGAGTTTAATTTATTACTTTTTTAAAGCAAGATCTATCACATGGATATTAGTCCTAAGGAATTACTCCTTTTTTGGAGGGACAAAAGAAGGCCTGGGTGATAGTGCTTTGTCTCTCTGAACATCCTTGGTAGCAAATGTCAGTATGTTGCCAACTGATACATAATCTATACAATATTTCTACACACACAGTTTCTTTTAGTCATAACTGAATGTATTGTCAGTTCTACCATGGTATTGATAAACTAAAGTAGGGGGTTTTTTTGTGAAATAGGTCAACGTGTGTTTTTAATTTACAATTAAATTGAGTTTCAAGTATAAGTGTGTTTGTGGGGGGGGAGGGGGTGCGTGGGTAGAAAGGAAAAACCAAGCCAGCAAAACTCAATTTAAGGGGGAAAAAAAAAATCAAACTAAATAAACTTTAGAAGTTCTGAATTCTCTAAATTAAAAACAATGCTGTGGGCTAGTTTTAATCTGAAATCTGTCTCAAGAGCACAAATTAGCTTAGTGGTTAGTTGTTATTTTGGAGCTTTCATGGAACATATGCAAATATGTGGTCTTTGATCAATCACTTGACAAGTGAATAAGATACACAAGACTAGATGTGACTCAAATATTGCACTCTGCAAAGCATTAGCATTCCCAGTGCTCACTGCCAGCTTCAGAACACTCAGGAGTACTTACTGGGAAATGGATTAGAGGGACTGTCAAGAGCACAGCAAACAGGATGGCTACTTTAACAGTCATGATGACCATATCATGGGGCAGGTACCTGGAGTAACCTCGTAGCAATTCAGAGTCCACTTTGTCTGGAAACAAGAAAAATTAATTGCTTTATTAATCATTTTAGGACTAAGATAATTTACATGGCATATTAAGCTGGATCCATCTGTCTGTGACTAACACAGTGAGAAGGGGGATTCAGATACACAACACTCTGCCATCAGTGATACAGTAAAAGTACATAATCTTCAGAAAAATGAAAAAACTTCAGGAGGCAAGTCCGGGCAGAGCCTCTGCTGAAGCCAAAGCTGCCTAAAAAGAGCATAAAAACATAAAGGAGACGGCATAAAAAAGAAAGATGATGCAACATGAACCCAAGTGTACAGTCAAACTTGTTGTGTGTCTCTGAAACAGTCAACATCAGAGTCTTCTGGCTGAACTAGAAGCCAGAAACAAATTAAATTTTGCTAAATTGACTGAATTGCATTTCCTTTTTTCCACCAGAAATGCAAGGTAAAATTTCAAGCCGCAATTCTAATTTAAAGGAAGGAAGAAACTCTGCTGGTGTCTGTGCCTTTACTGGCTGTGGGCAGCAATATATTGCTGGATGGCACAGAGAAGGAAAAACAGCCTCAGTGGGCCAAAAAGGGATGAATCAGTGATGAATTCCTCACCTTTAACCACTGCCCTTTTAAGGTGAAAATTTTCCCTAACTTAACAGCAAAAGTCAGAGAGCCATGAAAGCAGTCTGCTACCCTGACTTTTTTTTTTTTTGGTTTTGGCATTCCTGCTTTCTTTGGACTTCAGAATGGACCAAAATTTCCAAAGTCCAGTCACCCCTTGTGAAGTTTCAAATTCACAGAAAACAGAAGAAGCCATGTGAACCACAGAAAGAGGAAACATGTCTCATTTCAAAGAGGGAACTCTTCTTTTGTTTTCAATTTAAAATAAAATGTTTTACATTTTCTCAGGCTGGTGTTTTAGGACCAGGGAACAGATTCTCTCTATTTAAAGATGTAAGTTAGTTAAAAAAGGCAACCAAAAAGTGAAAAGGAGAAGAAGTAGGCAAGGGGAAACAAACAAACAAAACAACCCTGTTACAGACATCCACTGTTGATTCCAGCACTTCAGGCTCTTGAGTCTAAGAATTACTAAAAGAAATCAGGCTTCAGAAAACTAAAAATGTTCCCAGTGCAACAGAATAAAAGGCTACAGTCAAGACAGGGTCTTGTCCCAATCATGACAGTGAGGGTAACAAGAACTGGGATGGTTTCCAGGACTGTTCTTTTTTCCCATTTTTTTCCTCCCCTTCTTATTGAGATTTCACCTGGAGACAGATGGTTATCCTGCACTGCTGCTGAACCCCCCAGAGTTGCACTCAAAATTTTCCAACAAACCACATGGAATCACTCAGGAAACAGTAATAGTGGCTGATACACTATTAGGGGCTTTAAGACTCCCCATATAATTATTCAAGGGTTTCTGAGTATCAAGGGAATATTTTCAGACATACACCTACACTTGTGGGGTAAAGGTACAAAATTCCCTCAAAATCTGGAATTATTAGCTGCTGAAAGCCAATATTCTTGGTGCTTTTTCAGACACAATCCCATCCCTATGATCGAGAAATATAAAACACTCTGAAAGGAGAGGAAATCCTAATCAGAACACTTTTGTCTTACTGCTTTACTGTCTCCAATAGGAATTTTTATTCATTCCAATCAATAAAGATTAGCATGTGATCAACTCATAAAAAGGGTCAGCTTTCAGAAGACATCAGAAGAATCCTCATAGATGACTGTGACGCATTTATGTGACAGAATTCCTATGAAACTACTCCAGAATCAGCAGGTTGGAGCAAAGCACACAACTCAAATTTACACCAGGACACACAGAGCCGAATTTCTTGGGAAAAGGCACCCCACTGTGATGTTATGTGAACAGGACACAAACACTGCTGTATAAAACAGACACTCACCTACTTGTGCCAAGGTTGGGATGGACTTTTAAAAAAAGGCCACTATGTAGGTAAGGGGTCTGAAATCTCTCTGTGCACTTGGAAAATTTGGCCAAGAGTATCACACAGACAAAGTCATCTGTGTTCAAACTCAACTAAGAAACTGTAACAGAAGCATTTTTAAGTCCAAATGCAGAGTTATTACACTGGTACTGAAACACACTGTCACCTAAACTCTACAGCAAATGAAAAGGTGTCTGTAGAGTTTGGTAGGGCAAGTGTCATACCCCACCCACTCTTCTGATTGGTAATAAAAAGGTACATTTACTTCATCAAGCACTATGTTGACAACATCTCTAAGAAATGGGCACTTCTTGGTGCAGTTCATGTATCAAACAGACACATTTCTGGCTTGGGAACATGTAACACGAATTACTGACAACCAGAAGTATGTGCTGAAAAACCCAGCTCATAGTTTGTCCTTTTAAATTTTTAAAATCCTTCCCCACTCTTTTGTCATTGCTCTTCACTGCATCCAAGTCACAGAAGTAGATGGGAAATCCTGTGATTCAGGCCTTCTCTGTCATTTTTTTTTTCTGGTGTTCTCTAGTTTGTCTTTACATTACACTTAGAAACTAAGTTACCATGAAGAAGGCGCTTTTTGCAATCCTTTCAAATAAGGATTTCCACGGGAAAAACATGCTGCAGACCTCCATGCCTTCCCAGCATTAGGGCTGGCTTGCTGTGGGTCAAATTCCTCTCAGAAAAGGCAACAGCCTCGGTGCTACTTAGAGACTACAAATAACAGGGTCAGTAAGTGGTAACTCTTGGTAGAAGGTAAAGCCTTGGAACAGACCTTTCAAACCTGTGGGACAAGCAGATTATTACTGGATCTCAAAATTTCTTACAGACCATGATAAATCTGTTCCCAGCATTTAACTGGGAATTATGCAATTATACAATCCAAGATATAGTGGCAATCAGTTTAACTGCACAGTGTCAGAGAGCATCAACAGACCAGGAGCTCCACTTTAGGGACCAATATCTCGTCTGTGTATCATTTTAGGGCATAAAGCCTGGGAAGTTTAGCTATATTACACTTTGAGAAGTCAGTGAGACTGCAATACTTTGCAGTGTTGGGCATATTATTAACTCTTGACAGGAACGGGATTTCTGAGGATTCAAGTGTATCAATGCCTGCAGCATTCCAGGCAGAAGACATTTATCATTAACTTTCATTCTAAAGAACACTTGAAGAACACACTTACCATAAAATGTCAGGTACCCAAACAGAGCAGATATAAAGTAAATTAGGAAACTCAGACCAATTCCTGTGACAGTTACGTTCTGCATTCTACTTTTGGATGGACTAAAATGGAAAAAAAAAAGGAAATCAGTGTTGCTCTTGATCTGTATTGAGGACAATTAAACACAGCACCATCTACAGAGCACCTTGACTTTCACAAGAAGTATTGTCTTAATTTATGGCCACCGAGTATGTGCTGAGTTCTGTGCTGTCACTAATATTTAGGGGGTTTAAAAGTATTTTTAGACTGGTAATTAAAGGGCACTTTTCAAGCAGACAACCCATCTTGTAGGGAATTTAGACATCCCAGTGTATCTTTTAAATCAAAATTTGATTTATCCAGGATGATATCTATTCAGAGCAAGGAACAAAATCTGAGTTAAAAAACCCCACTGCATCAGATATGGTTAAATCCAGATTCAGTTACAGCAACAAAAATTTACTATTAAGGTACCTTAACAAATGACCTTTCTTGTCCTTGAGATTGTCCAGACCAGGACAATAAACTGACACTGATGAACCATATTTGCTACTTTTCTCTCCTGTAAAAGTCAGTACAGACTAAAACTGTACATTTCCCAAAAAACATGAAAGCTAGTTAGTTAGCATTGTTTGATGGCACTGACTTGAAAATAAAAATTATTGAAGATTAATTTAGAGAAAATACTACAAAAATGCTATAATTATATTTTAGTATTTCAAGTGTTCTCATACATTACCTTTGGAGCTCACAGTAGATGGGTAAGACTGAGGTATGGCAGAGAAAAGAGAAGGCCATGGTTGGTATTGCATAAGCACTCTAAAATAGAAGAAAAACATCTTGTAAGTTGTTTGTTATGACTGTTGGTTGGAAAAATATCTGGATGAACTCAGAATTCAGTTCAAGTGTTGGAAGTCAGAGGAAATATTTCCACATTAACGGTTTGAGATAAATCTCCACAACACAAAAATCCCACAAAATTGGACCTTTTCAAGTCATATCACTTCAAGTGGTCATAGCTCACTATTTTATCACCAGGAGAAGTCATGCTGTCTATAGGCCAAAACCTGCAAGATTCTTTTTTGGCTGTACTGAAGCCAACTGCTTATGCAGAAAGAGTAGGATCTGCCCCAGAGTCAGCACATCATTCAATAAATTCTGTAAGAAGTTTTCTAAATTCTAAATATCCATAGCTACCTGTCAAACTGCTGATTCCTTCATCCTGACTTCATGGTTTTATCACTCCCTGACAAAAATTTGGATGCAGCATGAAATATAAATATTAACAGGAAATATAACATGCTTTGGCATCTGAAGGTTTGAGAGAGTTATGTAATTAAAGCTGCAACCACGCAATTAGTGGTTTATTACTCCAAAAACTTGTAATAAAAGAGATGAATCATCCAGTATGGCTTGCTGCAACTGCCAAGTGGAACAAACTGAACTACAACAAACACTCTTGTGCTGACATAATCAGGCCCATACTGGTAAGGATATGCCACTTTCTACTGATAAAGCCAATTTTAAAAAAGAACTAGAGGTGAGTCCCAAGATTCTTCAAAGCACAAAAGGCCAGACAAAAGGCCAGAATCTCACAGTAGATGTTCCTGGTCAAAGCACCATTTCTGCTTTGATCTACAGATAACATTTGTCTCATGGGTGCATTGCCCAAGGTTTGGGGTTTTTTTTGTTTGTTTTTTTTTTTAATTTTCCCCTTCCCTTTTTCTTGGGAGGGTGGATTTTGTTTTTTTCAGATAAATGCAACCACGTCCTTCCTAAATCCCACTACAGGGCTATCCCAGGTTTAATCTTACCTGTTTCCCTTCCTCTTCACCCCACAGCAACCAGGGTTCTACGTGACACTTCCTCTCCTGCAAGCCTTGATGGGTGGTGACATGATTTAAATGCCACATTAATTAACAAATACCAGAGCTGGCACCCAATGAGATGCACAAAATTGCATGAGTCCTGAAGAATTAGCTTCAGGTAAGGAAAAACTAAGGTTAGGTCCAGGTAGTGTCAAGAAACCTGTTCTGCCTTGCCAGGGACTAAGAGAGTACCTACAGCCAAGTATCACTGACTTCCAGCTGAGGGCACATCAAGCTGGCTTGATCTGATTGCATCATGACCACTGCTGCATCTGTTAGACTTTATTCTTTGGTCATACTTGAAAAATATTTTCATAAATGTTAACTTGGACAGTCAGCCTTCATATATAAAAAAAGCAAGACTGGATAACACTTGGCAGCAGGTATAGGAAATATTTCAGCAGCCTATAACTGGTTTTACAGAAGGACAGCTTACCCTGGATAAGGCTTAAACCCCAATTTTTTAAAAACCACCCCCCCCCTTTAAGTTTGCGTATTGTTAATAGAGATTACCTCTTTTGAAAGATGAAAGAGCTTTGCTTTACAATCCCCAGTAGAATTTGAAACCTGTAAAACATAAACACACAAAAAAAAAGGCATAATGAAAGAATAAGCCCAAGCCACAGACATGAAACTTTTCAGTTTCTGTGATGATTAATAAAAGAAGGAATTTAAATTGCAAGCCATTCTGAAAGTGTTAATGTAAAAAAAGCACCACAGTTTACTAGTAAAATTAGAACTTCAAAACAGAGGGCACTTTACCTGTAAAGCCTCTATGGCACTGCTCAGAGGTAGAGGACAAGGGATTGACCATTTTTTAATCATAACCTGCAAAGACAGCAGACATTTGATGGGTGCATGATAACCTAAAAATCAGTTTTCAATTTAGATACACGTAGCTAAAACACCAGCCTGTTGGAACCCACAGCAGGGAGCCACACCCACAGTAAACTGCCAGGCCTGCCTGGCAGACAGGCCACCAGAAGGAAATTCTGACAGAAAAGCTTGTCAGTGCCATTCCATCCAGCTGCTCACTCTGCACAGCTGGCAGCCTTATGGTGTGGGGATCTGGAGGTGGGGCACTGCAGTGGGCTCTGACATGAGCTGAAATACAACCAGCACTCCCCATCCACTCTCCCCGGGCTCCACACCACGGGCCTCCCGTACGGAGTGGCTGCTGCGTTAGCGATCCCAGGCTCGCGCCCGAAGTAGACAAGCCCTAAACAGAGATAGAGCAGAGCCTAGGGCTAATCTTAAAAGGCAGAAACATATGGTTTGGACTAGAAAGCAAAGGAAAAACAATAAATGCAATTATTGTCCCAGAATGTCATTGGGCCTTTAGCTACACCCTGCTGGTTTAGGGACTGCCAAGTAACAGGGCTGAAAATCAAAGGGAAATTAAAATAAGAAATGCTACCTCCTTTTTCAGGAGCCCAGTTTAAAATGATAGTTGCATTGCTCTCCTCAACCCTAATTAATTTCCTATTGTAGTTGCCTGGCTTTAGAGGTTATAATTCTTTTGAAGCCTAGAGCAAATAATTAAAAACTTAATTAAAGACTCGGATTCACAAGAAGAATAACATGGAAGGGAGCGCCTCTCCCGGCTCAGAGAACCACATTTTGCTTGCTGCCAAGTGGTGTTTCCCAGAGGATTAGATGCTCCCTCTTGTCACCAGTGCCAGGAGAAGCAAACAAATGTTACCTCCGGACAAAATGTGGGGAAAGGGAACTGCGAGCACATTGTGGGAGTAACACAGGTCTTGGACTGCACAAGGAGAACAACTAACTCAAGGTATGGAACTCAGTGGCAGCCTGAAAACATTGTGAAAATGGATTATCAGGGGAAATCCTCCAGTCCTGTTTCTGACAGTAAACTGGGACTGCTTTATGCCATTTACTGATTGTCTGAACTGCCTCCCTCTGTGCCCTCTCACCTGAGGGAGGGTGTGAGAGGGGACAAGGACGTGCTGGGGGCACACCAAGAAATTCAACTGAAGAGCGAGGAGGGGAGAAGGAGGAAAAGGCCAAACACTAAAATATAACTTGGGCCTCTCTGGTATTTAAAGGCATCCAGATAGGGGAAATGCAGGAGAAGGCTCCAAAGTAGCTGGCTTTGTGGGAATGTCATCTAAAGCTGGGATAGGCTTCCTGAGCACTGAAAAGGGCCATGGAGCTGAAGGGCAAGGTTTGGGGAAAGTAAAATGTGCCTGGCAGTGGTGAGGGCAAGGTTTCCTGCCAGCTAAAGAGCAAAGTTATATATAAACATTGCAGAGGGAGGACAAGCCAAGCCGAACCTAAAAGGCTGAACGAAGTTTTTCTAAAATAAATGTAATACAGATTAAGAAATGGAAACTAAAAAAAAAAAAAAAAAAAGACAAAATAAAATGCATTAGGTGTGTTTAAAATTTATATTTACATTTGCCCACCTGCTTAATTATTCAAATCTGTTTGGGTTTCCAACTGTAGTCTAATGAGGTCCCCCCAACAGGAAGAAATTTTTAAGCTGGCAGCACAGCCCAATTAGCTGAGTAGTCACACAGGCAGCACAACCTTCCTCTGGAACTTTAAGCCTATTTCATATAAACGTTCTTTTGAGTATAACAAACATTTGGTTTTAAGTAAAAAAAAATAAAAAATAAAGAGAAAGTCTAGTGGAAATAAGGTATTTTAAATCCACACCAAAAACACTGCTAAAAAATCAAGTTAGAGGCTCAAAGTGTTCTAATATTCTCAGTGATGTTGCCTTTTCATATCCTGCAGAGGGAAAACAGGAACCTCTTTACTCCAGCAGTACTGACAGCACTCAGCAAAGAGTGCATAACATCATTCATTACATATGGCAGGTTCCCAATCTGCATCACATTTTGTTCTGGGAACATAAACAAGAGATTTAGAAAAATACCATCAGTAATCATTAACACCTCTGTTGAACAAGCTACCAATAATGCTGTCTACACACACATACACACACACACACACAAAATGTGTCTTTACTCTTCACCAGTATTCAACACAGCAAGAGGGGAGGCAGTAAAAAAGAAGTTTACCAATCATAATTTCTTTTCACTAAGGACTGAAGTCAGGGAAGTATTCAACAATCAGAAATGAAAGTGCTCAGGACCTCACAGAATCTGGCTTTGATTAATATGTATTTGTTTAGCTCCCAGATCAGCTCATCTCAGGGTTTGCAAATTTTTCCCAGTGAGGACTAGGACCAGTATGTTGGCTTTAAAGGAAAAGACACTGAAGATACTGAAGCTACTAAAGCACAGAGGGGAAATTTGTGAGCTGCCTAAGCCCCAGAGCAGAGCACAGAACAAAGAAGTCTCCAGCCCTTTGCTCAGTGCACTCACTGACCAGACTGACCAAGACCTCTCTTTTCTGCAGGCTGCAGTAAAAATGTGGCTTCCTGGCAAAAAGCTGAACAGATGGTGTGCACTTGAAAAGGCACAGAATTACTGTATATGCAAAATATAATTATATCACTTCCATATGACTAACACAGTTTTCTTCTGGAACAAATTAAAACATATCTGCCACACAGAAATTAACAGTGTGCAAACTAAAACACCATTTCAACAGCACATATCACCCACTTCAAAGCAATTAGATATGAAAACTAAACCACATTTAATGCCTTTGACTTTCAGTGCCTAAAGAAGTAGGAGAGATTATTCTGTGAAGAGTGTTGGTTTTCTTTAAATATCTGCAACGGCTTTTAAAAATTTTGACCTCAAGTAGATTTACTGTGGCTGCTCCTTTGTCATTTAACAACAAAGAGCAAGCACACAAACTGAACCATTTCCTAAGAAATCCAGTAGTCTGTGCTCCTTCATTAGTACTTTCTACCCATCTTTTTGATAGACAATCAAAAGTAAAATCTAGTTTAAATCATCCCAGCTTGACATGGCTGCACACAAGTCCTCCTTACACATTTGCTTTTTCAGGGGCCAAAATTGCTTTCAAATGCATCCACCCATTGCAACAGCTTTCCTCACACTCCCATTGAAATCCAGGAACTGAACTGGTTTTAAAACCCTTGCAATTAGTTTCAGTCAAAGGCCTATGTCAGCACTACAGTTAGTGCTTTTTCTACCCTTTTTTTTCTTTTTTTTTTTTTCTTTTAAAGATAAATTTTAGGAGAGAGGTCAAAAGTTAAGGTAATTTATAAATATTACAAATTAATTTCCATTAGCTCTGGAGGGGCTGTGGCTGCTCCTCAATGTTCATCTTAAGAAGAATACTTCCCAAGGTCCTACAAACACTGCAGCTCTCCAGGGATACCCCAGGGAGATGTTTTGACAGCTTTGAAGTTTGGTTTTATCACATGGTTTAGTTCCTAATGGATTGCCTTGGTCTCCTGGATGGCATGTTTGTTCAACTTGCCTTCAACTCTGTTTATCCCTTTGTAAAACAGGTATTAAATGCAAGTCAATGCAAGCCAGAATGACAGGGGAGAGGGGGAACATTTTGCCAGGCTCCCAAAAAAGATTCCAAGAGATGACAGAGTGAGAGCTGCTCGGTTCTACGACATATTACACATGTGCATTAGCACACTTTTTCCCTGTAAAAAGAAAAATAGTGCAACTTAAAGGCACATTTTCCCTCTTAGATCTGCCTAGCAGGTCTCACTTTTGATATTTGGAAACATCTACCTCACAGGGGCCTTGAGAGGGTGAACATCAGGGTCAAAAGCCCCCATATGGCTCAGAGAAAAGAACTTTTCCTTTCAGCTGGAAAGAAGAATAAGGTCATTGACGTATTAATGAATCTTGTAAACTGCCTTAATGAAGTTCTAGTTTTCTTTGCCTTTTTTTGAACTCTGTCACTCCATTATACATGTAAATTTAATTTATTTGGAGTATATTAAATTTTCTTCTGCACTAGTTGCAGTAAGTAACAGTTAGAAGCTAAGAAAACAGAATTCCATTCCTCTGCTAGTAGGGAAACAAAAATATATGTGCCAGCTCCCTTTGCTGCACTGTCAGCAAAACAAAAATATTGTTACATTTACCAGCCCAAAATATAATTATTTTAAATCTTTTCACATGTTTGGAAGTTCATACACATTTCTAAGCCTCAGCAAAACAAATGTAATCTGTCTAAGCAAGCACACACTGAACTTAAGGAAAACTCTAAATTTCACATAAAAAGTTAAGGGGGGAGGGGAAGACAATTAATTTCAAAACAGTGTTATGAAAACATTCAAACAATAAGGAAGAAAAAAAAAAAGATAAGCTGTGCAGAGATTTTTGACTTACCACAAGAGTAAAGTACACCGTAAAGAAAAATGATAAACTACTTGTGTAGCCAAGAAAGCCTGTAAAATAACAGTAAAAATAAAAGAGAATTTATAAGGAAAGTGATCCTAATGTACAGCTAAAGCTTTACATTTTAGGCATGTTTTCTATTACAGTGCTTGGTATCTGGGGCTTAGGACTCAGAATAACAACATTCCAACTGCCTGTCACAGATCATTTATGTAGTTTTGTAGGGCAGAATTAGAACTGGCTTACCACTAATGGCATGCTGTAAGTAAATGCAGCTCTTTAATGTTCTGCTGTAAAGATTTTATTTTAGTATTGCAGACAAAATACTACTGCAACCCAAGTAATAGGTTAACTAGGCAGGGCTGGAAGGCAGAACACACTTACTACCACTTAAGCAGTCACCAGCACCACCAGCCCTGTGCAAGTTTAAATAAATAAATAACCCATTAAGGTTTTAAAGTCTTCAATGGTAATTGCTACTAAAGTAGAACAATATTCGCTTCTCTCCTTTAATTACTCACCAATTTTAGGAAGAAGGGCAAGAGGAAAAACAATGCAGACTGAAGTAATGAGCAGCAGCAGCCTCCCATCGAGGTACCAAGACCTGTTGGAAAATCTATTTAGGACTGATACAAAGCTCAAGAGCCCTATAAAATATGTTCTCATTTAGAACTGTGATCTCAGACAAAATAACCACTAGGACAAGAAAAAGGAATCATTTCTGGTCTCACACGCAATTCACGTGAATTTGTATTCCTAGTTTCTATACTGTGATATAAAACAGAGCTCCCAGATAATGAGGGGGCAGAGCATCATCCCAAACTAACCAGCACTGCAATGTTCCACAGGCAAGTGTCTGCATGGATCAGGGGTCTGATGTGTGTCAAGTTATTTCTCAGCAGCACAATATGCAAATCCCTGCCCCGATTCACAGCAGTGATCAGAGGGAAGGGGATTTCATACTCTACAGGTTTCCAACAGAAGTACTTACAGAGCACACTACATGTATTTTAAATTGGATTACAGTGAGGTGTGTATTTACACTGCTGGAAGAAACAGCAACATCAATTCCCACTCACTGCTGAGCTTCCCTTCCAGTTTATTACTTCTCCATGACCTGAGTTCCTTACCATTTCCAAGAGGTGTGAGACAGAAATCTCAGCTATCCAACCGATTTGTTTGGAAACACAGTTACATTTTCTGAACGTATCAANGAGCAACAGAAGAAAACAACAAGGTAATAAACTTTCAGTTGCTTGGAAATTATGTTTCCTGTCCAGAGGTGGTATAAGAAAGTACAGCAATAAAGAGGATGCTCTTCAATTTTGCACAAAGTGATCACTCATTCTTTGTATACATCCACACAAGAATTAAAGGACAAAAGAGACTGAAATTATGATAATGAAATCTGCTATAATATTTAACCATAAAACTATACATAATAAAAAAGCCCTGTAGAGGCACGTGAAGTCCTTGTGCATTTAAAATCTGTTCGAAGTATCAAAAAATCCCACCTCCAAACTGAGGAGAGCACAGATGGATAAGTTGTTAAGAAACAGAAACATCTTGAGAGTGGCTCCCCTGACTTGGCAATAACCATATCCTGTACTGATAAACATCTTGCACATCAGCCTCCAACTTTACTACCTATAAACACCCTGACCTTTGACCTTCCAGTTTATTTAGTCCAGGATATGGTTAGCACCTAATAAACAGGCAGCACCTCAAGTTATCATAGGGAAAGTACCATAACACCTGTGTTAAAGAAGAATTATCCTACAGGTATATTAACTGCTGTTGTACATCGTGGGCAGCCACTTGTGTTATAAAAGCGAACAGAGAGATTTCAAGGCTGAGGGCACCTTCACCAAATCGAAACCAAAATGACCATCAGGTGACAATGTCTGTATTAAAAATTAGTTAAAATACATCATTCTCCAAAAAGTGTATCATTAGCCTAAGTCTCCTACTGCTACAGTGAAGAAGCAACTTTGCCAAGATTAGCTCCCTGCTGTAGTATTTATTCTTCACGTTGTTGTCATTTAGCATTCACGTATTTTTACTTTTTTTTCTTTCTTTTTTTTCTTTCTTTTCAGTATGGTGGATGTTCAGATCAGGAGGAACAACATCATGGCAGCAGACATAAGTATAATGCACTATGTGTGCATGTGGGACCTCTGTTTCAGTCTCCTGATTCTAAACATGCAGCAACCTCACAGCTGCTGTCAAGGTTCACAAGCTCAGCAGGACAGAGAGGAAATTATTTTGGTTACTTTACTGTGGGTGAAGGGGGGAAGAGAGAGGAAAATGGCAATGAGGTGATGGGAGGGAGAAAACACAATTTTGTAAACTCCTTAATTTTGGAATACCAATTCTTATACCGAAAAATACCTCAAAAAAACTGAATAGGGGACAATTTCCTGGTTATCAAAAAATACACCCATTTTCTCCTCAAAGTACTGTTGTAAAAATACACTTATTTTCCAAAGGCAGAATAAATGTTTTGATATTGCCTCTAAAATCAATTTGATCTGCAAATTTAATCCCATATGATAAAAGCGTTCCAAATATGAAATACAGAATATAAATCCTCGACTCTACTGAAAATGCTTTGGCATGCAGATGTTTCTCCTCCCTCCTCCGTATTTTAACTGAAAGCAGACATTTATAAATCGCTTTAATTTCATTCCTGAATTCAGCAGAACAAGATATTCATATGTTCTAAATTAGGATCTTACTCTCAGTCCATATCAATTATATAACACACAAGCAAGACAACTTAATTGCATCAATCACATCCTCTGACAGGGTCATTAAATGTTAGCAGAGGGCTCACAGATTACAACTTTTTAACACAATCCTCATTTGAAACTATGTTCATGTCATCAAAACTACGTGGAGTTCTTGTCATGCACCCAGAAACATCTCCACCTGCAATTTAACAAGTGTTCATAGTGTATGGGTTTGTTTTTAAAAAGGCACGAGGATGTGTTGGACTGGCTCTGAGCCTTTCAAACACACACACACACACCTGCCAACCTTTACCTATGAGAACAATTTAATGCACAAAACATTCTTTAAATGGTTTTCCCAAATGTACAGCTCAGGAGGGTTTAGGCATATAGAACACTTTCACAGATAGTTTAGCTGACACTTTTGATACATTCTAACTACAATTAAAGATAAATGCTGCACCAAATGGAAGTGTATCAGATGCTACAATGACTTAAAACCAGAACAGTCATGCAACCACATCTGGAAACGAGTTATCCAGGTAAAGAAGTTGATTTAAACTAGTCAATATTTATGCCCTTTGCATAAATAAGTTGTTGCTTAGGCTTGACATTTGATTACCTATTTTTGTTGAAACATTGCCTACAATTTAAAATGTCTGCTGGAAAAAACCTACACTTAACATCTGTGGGGAAATCCACAGAAACAAAAGACTGTGATCCACCATGGCCAGTAATATGGCAAAAGAAATAAAATATAGATGTGAGCATACAGAGAAGGTCAGCTGTGTGCATGTAGCTGGAACACTGCTTGACCACTGCACTTGAAAACTTTGCTTGGACAAGTATTAGAGGAGGGAAATGGTGTCAAATAAATATTGATCAGTGGAAGAACTCCCGTTAACAGAGGCAGGAACTGGATGAGACCTGGGCTGCCAATCACCACTGGAGCCGTGGTTAGGATTCCTATGGTCAATCTCAGCTCTTTCCAAATGCAAAGTTGAACTTCATTCCCACCTCAAACTGTAATTTCAGCGAAGGAAGAAGCGTGGGTGTTGGCAGTGCTGACAGTGCACTGAGGATTACACAGCCCAGGTGATCTGTAATAACCACTTCAGCACTGTAACCTGTCTGTGCCTTCACCAGTGTTCCCATCCAGAAGATCTGAGGTGCATTATCACACAGCCACCTTAATAAAGCAGCTTTTCATGCTGCCTTTTCCAGGCCAAAAAAATCCTTTGAGCAACATGTGGGACCTCCAGGTTTTACCTGCTACGAGTTTTCTTAAGCTGTTTGTTTTAAAGTGTGTCTTTGCTGGGAAAAGTCACTTTGCATGAACAGAGCTGACCTAAAATTAAAACCAGTAGTAAGAGATTTAAAGACACTAAATTTGGGGACAGACAGACTGGAACACACATTCAGCACATACAGCAGCAGCTCAAGGCCAGTGTGTATGGAGAGTGGGGTTAATGTATGATCTTGAAGAAGGTTATAGCACCCAACTGAAAAGCTGATGACTACCACAGCTGGAAGAGATACATTAGCAGTCTAAAAATTACATACACACATAAAATATAATAGTTTAAAAAAAAAAAGAAAAAAGAAAACCAACAGAAACCTTACTAAAACTGTAAGGGCCAAAAGGGCAGAAAGACAGAAAGCAAGATTACAACCACAGTTCATTTCTCAAATTCATTATAAAATTTCTAAGTTGTAACTGAAAAATTACAAAATTAACTCAGGTACCTTTTAACAAACTGATTTCACTTAAAATTCACCCACAACATTCAGGAATAATACAAGCATCGCACAGCCTTGAGACAATTTCAGCACATTTCAATCCAGAGAAAGTTCTGAGCTCAAAACATCTGAAAATAGCAATTTGGAAAAACAGCTGTAACCCCGTCCAAGATACACTGTTATGAATGACAGTGGACTGGAACAGCAGCACTGGGAGAACTCAAACAAGGTATTTCAGTGCTGAAGCTGCAGTGTTTGCCTTAGCACAGGCACAGATTCCTTGTGACAGTTCTGATGGAAACGTGAGGGACACACTCCTTACACACAGCTTTACAGCTCAACTGCAAAGAATCATTTCTTTACTGGGAGCCAAGTCAAGGAATTATAAACCAAGTCTGGAAACCTGGCATTTCTCCCATGACAAGTCCAATTACTAGAGCAAGACAACAAAATATTTAAATATAAATGCCTGCCGTTTTTTGTCCTGTGGTTTTGAAATATGTGAAGTGATAACATGACAGCAGTTTAAATGTTTCTCCTCCTCTCCATCCTGCTTCCCCTTTTAAATTTTTACAGAAGGGAGATTCTTGTAGATGGAGTTTTGCCACTGACTTTAAGGTCGTCTGATGGGAAATGGCTACGAGGAAAGAATCCCACTCTGTGTGCAGTAGAACACTTGCACTTGCCAAATACATTTTATATTCCAACAACTGCTGTAAATAACTATTTATATTTTTTTTGCAGATCAGAGGAAGTGTCAGCACCCACCTCCTTCAGCAGTCCTGATCTGCTTTTTCCTTCAGGACAAATACAGAGTGCATGACATGAAGCATTTTTCCTTACCCGCTCTCGGCTCCACTCAAGAATCCTGCAACGGCCCCAGGAAGCTCGGACTTCACAATTAACAGATAAGATGACATGGCTGCAAAGAGAAGCAGGACAGATTTAGCAGAGGAATACCAACATCTCTGGCTGTGACAGCCAGCAGGCTGAACCAGTGTGGTTCTGGCTGGAACACCCTGGCTCTGCATTAGACACCACGGCACCAGAACCAGAATTTATTCTCTCACACACTTCCTTTAAAAATAGCTGCAAGTCCCCCAGTGTTGCACTGATGTCAGCTAATGCCTCCAAAGAGACTGCTACAATGTGAGTCTTGGAATCCAAAGGACTAAAAGGCAAGATGATATAATACCCAGGTCTGACCTTTTACCTGGCAATACAGACCTAGGGGTGAGAGACAGACGACGAGGCTGCAGGACTCCTCCTTCTTCTTCACAAGACATTATTAACAATGAGAGTAAAAAATATTTATTTCTATCAACACAATAGGCTTCTTTAATGACTCTGTTTCTAGTGTTGTTCAACTGCTGTTGTGCTAAATAATTATATGACAGAAATTTATATAAAAGAATAGGACTTCAAAGGGATTTTTATACACTGCAAAGTTTGGTCCTCAGAGCTAAGAGGATTATCAGTGACAGACCCCTGATTCTCATGCTAAACCCACCAGCCAGAAGATCCCAGCAACAACATCAAGTGCAAAATATACAGGAACTGCCAATCAGAAGAGAAATTACTAGGTACTCCTACAAAAGCGTTGACTTGAAATTAAGTGCTTATAATTCTGTTCAGCAGAAAGCAATGATACAAACACATAAATCCAAAAACTCCTTCACTGTGTCAGTTTTCTCCTTTACTACATAAAATGATCAAAGGCATAAATGGGAGGGTTATTAAATTACAACTTACACTAATCTGACACCTTCACACACTGTTCATGTCACTTTTTCATGTAAGCAGCAAGTGTTTAAATGAATTAAAAACTAGCAGAAAATTACTCAGAAAAATCAGCTTTACAAAGAGCTTCAACAAATATCAAAGCCTACATGAAACTAATTTCCATCCTTCAGCATCCAGTAATTTTAGTAACTTGCCAATAAAAGTTTAGTTGCATTTAATTCTTGACAAAAATTTTTCTGTTGTGTTCAAATTTTACTGTTCTGTACTCAGTAATTCTGTAGAATTTTACCGTGCCATATTTATTAATGCTTTAAAATTAAAACATACATCTTGGAAAGGTAAATCAGCAAACTTCCATAAGCTGATGTTTGGTTTGGGGTTTTTTTTTAAGGAATGTTTTGAATCTTAAAAGAAAAGAAGTGTGGACTCAGACACTGGTGTCCTACAGCAGTTACTGTTACATTTTGAAGAAAGGTAATGTGGTCTCTTTAAAGAAAGCAAATTCCATTAATACAAAGTGACATCTACCTACCACAAGGTTAAATTAAAACCAATTTGGCACATCACTAATTAAGGAAATATTCACTTCTTCATAATTAAAAGCACTTTTTTTTCCAATATTCAAGTGCATTTCCCTGTTGACATATAGCTGTTGATTGTGCCTGGTGAGCTATTTATCTGCTGTCCTGATTTACTCTCCTGTTTGCACACAACAGAATGTAGATCCAACCACAGAGAAGGCTGCAGCATGCATATTTCTAAATCACCAGAATTTTTAAGTAAATTAACACAGTTTCTCACACTAAGCTGCAGGCAGATGCAGATTTCACCCTAAATTTAAAAAAAAAAAAAATAAGAGGGAGAGGAAAACTTTGCTAAATTGTAATTCAACTTTATTTATCCATTAGCCCTCTTTCTTGTATGACACAATACTTTACACACAAGCAAGTCAGAATTTGCACGTATTTATGTCCTTCAGGAAGATTTCAAAACTGGTTCCTTTGCAGTCCCCGCTGCAGAAAGCTTTGAATTAATTTCCAGATCAGATTTCCTCCTAATATGCAATCTGTCACTCTGCCCTTGCATTCCTATTAGCCTCTGGCTAATCATTTGATCACTTATCCTTTGTTGTGCACTTACTCTTTGTTTTTAGGAGGAGTCCTATTTCACTGAATTCCACTCCTAAGGAGGGAGCCAATCCTGCACCAAGAAACTTGCATCTTTCTTCCTTTCTCTGGGCATATGGGAAACAATCTCACATAGTAGGATTTTCTCCCCCCTCTTTATATTTTCTTATTTGTTCTCCAGGGTGAATAATTAATAATGAATAATTTTATTTCTATCCTGATGCTTAAATAAGACCTGAATCTCATACATAAACCTGAGCAGGATGCCCACAGTAAATACAGTTTAAAAAGCCAAATCCTGCTTTTAGTTCACTTACAAACACAATTTTAATTCTCCTCAGAGAAGCAGCTCCTTGTAGCTTTACTCACTGCCAAGTGAGACACTAACCACTGTGTAACTCTGAGACACACTACAAAAGTGAGCAAAGAACATGGTTTGTTTGGTGTTTTAAAGCTGAAACTAAACCAAGAAAAAAACTGAAACAATACAACAGAATTCTGTCTGTCTTATTCTATGCACTTTATTCCTTGAGTAGGGATAAATAAAGTAGGAATTCCTACTCTGGGAATAAAGTGCATAGAACATGACAGACAAAAAGTCCTGTATCCTTTGCTCCAAATAACAAATTGCACTTCACTTCCCTGACACCCACCACGAGCGAAGCCACGTCAAGTTACATTGTGCAAATTGAATGTCAGCTCTCCTTGGCAGCCCTGATGTGGAACGGAAGGAAGAGATTACACAGCCACGAGACTGAACTGTGACACAAGTGAGCCCAACAAAACCCCACCGTGTGCTCTGATTTATTCCACTCTGAAATACTGACGTGAGACATCTATTTTGGGACTGAACGAGACAGGTTTCCTGCAGAACAAACTGCGTGCAAGGGCACAGTCTGAGGCTTCAGCAATATGCAGATGCAGGAAGTCCTGAACTACAACTACATGAGCAACCTTCGTACAGTCACTTCCTAATTTTCAGGTCCCAAATTTGCACGTATTATGCTATTTTTAGATAATTTTCAGTAGGCACCAGGAGCTACTCGATGGAGAACTAAGCAGTTCTGAACGTCTCAACAGGCCATAAACCAGTATTCAGCAGAAATCAAAATTATATTCATAGTTTATTATTCAACAGGCTTTCTTGAAAGCAGCAAGAAACTACACTCTTTAAAATACGTATCGCTTCATCGTGTTCTGAAAGCTTGGTATTAGCTCTCTGACAGAAAAAAGATGTTTGATAAATAGAAACTATATTTGCTTTACACTTCCATTATTACAGCCTGCAGTGCCACCATGAGCTGTGACTCTCTAGAAATATAAATACCATGCATATATAACTCAGAATGCCCTTGCTGTGCTACAGCATTGTTCAGCACTGAAGATATGTGCCCCTACCTGAAAAAACATTAGGGGCTGGAGAAGAGGGAAGCCAAGGTTATGTTTTTAAAACTGTCCCCAAACTATCTCTTCTGAGGTAGCCCAATCTTAAAATCAAATATGTGGATGGCTTTTTGGTTACCAGAAAAAAAAAAAAAAGTGTCACTTTTTCTTATTGTCCTACTCAAAACAAGACCAAATGCTGAAGTCCATAGCAATTACACCAGAGAATATATATATTAAATTTACTTGTGATAAACCCCTTCAAATCATTTAACTAAACAGGCTGACCAACTTTTCTGATCAGTTTTCCCTCATCTACCACTGATAGTATTAGAGCCCTATAAAGATGTTAAGCACTGGGGAAAAATGGAAGCAAGCTCTCTTCCAACCTTCCCACAAGAGAAGACAGAAGGCTGGGAAAAAACCAGCCTGGATCAATAAAAACACACAGGCTCCACAGATCCTACTTCCAAAAATATTTGGGAGTCAAAAGTAGACAGAGCAATCCTGATTTTCAGCTGAGGGAATACCAAGTAAAACAGGGATTCCTCATAAATATCTATAAATAAAGGAGATAAATGAAAATGCTTTTAACTCTCATCCTCTAAAGAGTTCAGACAGGAAGAGACCAAGTTTTCCCAAAGTTCTGAAAAAGATTAGAGGCTGAACAGCAGAAATAGCAGAATAAACACTCCCAGTCCCTGCACAGTCCAGCCCATCCAAGCTGGATCCTTCATATCAACTGCACGTGACAAACCCCTTTGGGCTCGTGCCTCCCTCTGCTGATACAGGGGTTGTTTAAAATTGAATCTGTCCTAATCCAAACAACGTGGCAAAGTTAAAAAGGAAAGCAGGGAAGGAGCTCAGGAAAGAAAGTGAAACTAGGGAGTATTTTGGGCAAGCTTCCATTCTTCCTGTTAAAGAGTAAGAATGGAATAGGAAGTACTTCAGTGTTGCACTGAGCTTCTTATATGTCATTCAAATTGTGGAAACATCAGGACTGACGGATGGATGCCACTGCAAAACATCAACCATTTCAGCCCTCACACCTTATGGCCTTAAAAGTCTGCTCTTTGTGTTCATTTTGCACTGAATCCCTCACATATTCAATTTTAAGAAGCCTCCCAATACCTTGATGGATTGTTTGTAATATTTCCTCTTAGTGGAAACTTAAAAAAAAAAAATATCTTGGGATAAATTGTCTGCTTTAAAATACATATGTAGAATAGAGTGTGTGAAAGATGTTTGTTAACATGGAGATATTCTGAGAAGTGAAAAACATTGTCAACTTCCTTGCCAGTCTTCATATTATGGACACTCATCCCAATGAATTTCTGCTCCCCTGCTTCCTTTTCCTT
Source organism: Lepidothrix coronata (assembly GCF_001604755.1). Lineage (NCBI taxonomy): Eukaryota > Metazoa > Chordata > Aves > Passeriformes > Pipridae > Lepidothrix > Lepidothrix coronata. The sequence continues at coordinate 468,627 of NW_016690199.1, read as the reverse complement.
CTACCTTTATCTTTTACCCAAATTTTTTTGGAACTTACCTATGGCAAGCTTAAAAAACAAAAAGTCCTTCTTATTCTGTAGGGAACACTTGGGCAGCAGATTTATTTTGGTAAAACTTCATTAGTTTAATTACATGTGTACATTTATGCTAAAAAAAAAAGGAAAAGTTTCCTACATAGTTCATCACATATTCCATTCTGAAGTACAGCTGCAGGCTGGGATTTTGTTGGGGGTTTTTTGTTGGGGTTTTTTGGGGTTTTTTAAGTTTTTTTTTCTTTTTTATTACTTAAAGCAGGCTTAATATTCTTTACAGTGTCAAAACTTCCAAGAACTATTCACTGCAACAGGAAAACACGGGAGCATGGGTTATCAATTGTTAAATTAGTACAGGAGCTGACAAACCTGCCCTTAATTAAGGCAGCTCTGCACTGGAAATCCTCACTTTGAATCAGTCAGGATAATTAGGCTTTCAGGTCAAAAGCAAACCGAGCTGTGAAAACAAACATTTGAGTTTGTTTGAAAACAGAATTAGATTTCCCATACTTTAAGGAAGCTCAGTAATTTCTTAAGGTATTAAGGATGCAGGTCTCAGCATGTAACAAGCTGTATTTTATTCTTCCATAATTTGCACCATTCATTTATTTCCAAAGTTGGTTGAGTATTGTTCTCTCTGCTTACAAAAAAGAAGGTTATTCTCACCCACCCCCTCATTCTGAAAAAAAAATTTGCTCTGTTTAAATTTGAAACAAATTTTGCAAATTGCAGAATGAATGAACTCTGGGGGAAAAAAAAAGAAAAAAAAACACAAAAGAAAATAATTTGCAATAGGAAAACGCCCAATTAACTTGATAAAACAAGGTCTTTAGTCTCTGCAAGCAGTGACTCACAGAAAGCACACATCTATAAATTTGCATGGGGAGGAGGTAAGTTAAATATTTCATTGTTTACCCCGCAGAAAAACAAAGGGAAGGGGATGTGGAATACAGCAGGAGAAGGCTGGAGGCTCCCGAGGCGCCGGGCTGCCGGCAGCTCTCCCGGGAAGGCGGCCCAGGGCATGTGGGGCCGGGCCAGGCCAGCAGATGGTGGTGCTGCTGTTTTTAAGGATCTGCCTTTCCCGGTGGTTACGCCTCTCGATTCACTTCGGGACGCTTGAAAAATACGAACCACCCGAATGTAGATACATATTTAGGGTGTATTGCACTCACAGCGGGGTCTCTGTGTATTGTCTGTCACCCTGACTGTATTAACAGGCCATAAAATGCAGCTACAGAACAGCATCGCCCATTGGAACTAATCCTGCAGCTTCCAGTTACTGCCTACAGCGCTCAGGCAGCGCCGAGGACAAAACAGCGCTCCAGGGACACGGAACAACCTTTTTTGCCTCATTACTTTTTCTTAGAAAGAAGAGAAACGTGTACCTATCGAGGACATCTGAAGTGCAGAATATGGAAACAAAATCGGCAAGCACCAGTTACAGAAATTATAGTGAATTAAATTGTATTTATACTAGAAAGCAAATAATTCTTTGTAAAATTAAGACAGCTGTCTGGAAAGCTTAGTTCCAAAGAATGACTACCTGGGCACAAGCCAAGGCAGGTGAGTTACTCACACTGACCCCCAGCATCCTGTGTATCTCAGCCTATCTGAAGCAATGGAAAAGAAATAAAACCCGTCGCAGAAACTCCTCACATGGACCCACCCAAGCTACACGTCTGCACTGCAGGTTCTACCGGAGCGCTTAATCCCGCTGCTAATAAATTTTAAATAATTAGCCTCCTGCTCTCAGCAGTTTGGGCTGATGTTTGTGTGTATCCCAGCCACCAGGCCCCATCTCCAGCAGCGGTGACCTTGAGCTGGTGGCAGCCCGCAGCCCTGGGAAGCACGCTGGAAAACTCCGCATGCTTCCTGCTAGACCTCGGTGCTGGGGATTTGTTAGTGTTGGCAACGGGCTGCTCTTGTGCAATACTTCATTGTGTTTGCCTCCATTTTTCCACCAGCCTTGCTAAAATCAGCCCTTCTCTGTCTTTACTACTTACACTGCAAGATTCCTGAAGATTTTCTCTCGGGCACGTGGCCTCCTTTTCAGTCACATCCAGAGAGGATCATTCTAGAAGGAGAAACTACTGTCTGCCTTCCTCACCTTAGGAAAGCACCCAGGAAGCTCACAGAGCTTTCCTGGCAGGAGAGGGGGAAGGGCTTTGGCCCCCTGTGCCTCATCCCTCACTTCCTAGAAAACACAAAGCTATGAAAACAATAGCAGGGACTCCATCCAACTCCAGTTGCTCCTGGGAAGGATGACACGAAGAGCCAGCAGAGCCGTGGAACTCAGTGTTTTTGACAGCAGCCTCCCTCCCTCCCCGTGTGCCTCCAGGGCTACAACTTGCCCTCTCCTCTCTTTGAGGGCACCTGACAGGATCTGGAACCCTTCAAGATCCTCTTCTGCACAGCAGGCAAGAAATGGACATCGGGAATGTCACGCCACGGAAAGATGTGGGTGGCAGGAAAGGGTCAGGAGGAGCAGATGGACAAACTGACAGCCCGGTAGGTGCAATGTGATGGTCCCCTCCCTCATGTCCACTTTGCACCCCCCCCCACAACTAACCAGCCCTTTCTAGAACAGGGCAGTTCACAAGTAACCAATCACTAGTTATTTACATTAAAGGGCTGCTGGATTGGGCCAAAATGCTGACAAACAGAGCAACATAAAAATTAGTAGCACTGGCCCTCCCATTCAACCTTTTGGCTTCCCTTTATTAACAACACCTACATTGCAAGAACAAGAACATAGTGATTATAAGGAAAGCAAGGCAAATCTTCTCCAAGTTTAATCACTCTAAGCTGTACATATTCTATAAAGTCTTTAAGATACAATACTAAAATCACCTTAATTTACATTTGGATATCGCATTATCCTGATGCATCCTTAGTTAATCCTTGGTACTTAAATGGATTTTGGTATTTGATTTGTGTTACTTGAATCAACATTACAAAGTGTTCCAAGGGATCATTAAAAATCTGCAGGAAAAGTTGAACACTCTTGTTAGAGAGATATGTTAAAATTCCAAGCAGTGCACTTGAAGTAATTTTTTTTAACCTTTTAAATTCCAAATTTGACCAACCAGTGCTTTCCTGCAGCTGTACAAAATTTTATTTTTTTTTTTTAAGTTAAATATCCTGCCAGTAGAAAAAAAAAATCAATTCCCCTATCTACACAAATCCCTAAGTGCCTGCAATTAGAATGTCACATTCAAATTTGCACATTAAGCTTCCTTTTTAAAAAAAAGCAAAGATGACAAATTGGAAAGCATAACTATTAAAATGAATACTAAAACGCTCTCTCCACCACAAATTAATGTAAATCACTTCTGCACTTCGATTATTTTTAGAAGGGATCAGACAAAACTGTAAAAAAAGCCCAGAGCAGATGCAGATAGTGACAATAACCCTGGCAGAGTTGCTTATTTTAGCCACAAGGCATCTTTCATTATCTTATGCTCTCCCATCATCTGTGAAATAAGACACCGTATGATGCAACGTGCCCAGGTCTGATGATGGAAGAGGTAACAGAAAACAATTTTATTTTTAGCCTTACTCTGACATCAAAGATGTTGACAGAGTCTGGATGTCTGCCCAACAGGCACCGTGCTGCTGGTCCCTTCACACAGAAAAACAAAGAGAGGGGAACACCTACCAAAAGGCACTGTGGGCAGAGCCCAAGTTTTACACTTAATCCCAGCATGGATCCCATTCAAGGACAAACTATACTCCACAGTTTCACCACTCCCATTTAAAATCTGCAGAAGGACCAGAAAGACAAGAAAAATTCCTTTCTTTCCATGCACTCCTTCAAGAGTCAAGGCCCTGAGAAGTGAAGAGAATTATTCGACCTTCCTTATTCTTTTCCAGCAGCCTGTCAGCCTGCAGCACAGTCACCCTCAAAGCTGGTTCCTGACACAGTGCTGGCCTGGGCTGCAGCATCACAGGGCACTGCCAAAGGTGGTTGTTAAGGAGAGAAATAAGGCAGCTGGAGATCTGCTCCCAGACAGAGCTCTGCTAAAGAGAAGCTGTGACAGCTCCTTGCAGCGACAGAACAACACATCTGCTGTGCAGGAGAAGGTGCCAGAGGCCCAACTTGCCACCCAGGCTTCCACAGATCACCCACCCTCACAGCCTGGGGCACGTTTAGCACTACCAACACCAACAGACTCAAGGGCAGGAAAGTCAGCTTTGTCTCTTCAGTGCATTTGAAAACAAGCCACCCTTGCAAGTGAAGGTACCGGATACATAAGCCATCTCAATGAAACATGTTGCCCTTAGAACCAGAACCACCAAACCAGAATTTTTGAAATCTCCCATCAAAATGAGGTCACTCAAAATATTTGATAGAAGCATTTCAACTTGCAAACCCCTACTTTTTAATTAGTTTGACAGAAACCCATTGGTTGGCAAACCAGGCCCAACTTGCAGGCACAGAAAGCCACTGCAGAAGTTGGAATAAGGAGTTTGGTAATATCCAGCACGCACTAGTTTGGGGCTCTGGAGTTACTGAGCTGAATTTTATTAAAAATGACACAGAGAAGGTTATGAACTGCAATGAGAAAGAAATGAGAGTCATATTTCCTTTGACCACAGAGTCTTGTACATGATCCCAGAATCTCCAGAACCTGCACTGTGTATCCCTCCTCTAGTGCTGTATTTAGAGATCCGCTCAAACGGGAAAGGAAATTAGAAGATTTGTTCATTGCTACAGAACATCCTCTAAAACCTGTATGAATAAGTAGTCCTTAATCTTGGAATTGATATGGTCACTCCTGCCTAAAATTAATGCTTGGATTCTTACAGCCATTTCAAATGGGCAGCTTTTATTATTGGAACTTTTAGCACACAGAAATGTTCCGAGTTTATCATGAAAGCAGTTACTTGGTCTAGTTCTAGATGTCTACACAGTGACAAAACCCAGCAATCACTGCATTGTCTGGACTTGACAGGTAATCCTACAGGAAAGAACAGCACTGGAATGCTGTTTCCTTCTTTTGATGTACGTGAACATGTGTATCTTCTTGGTGGTAGGGGACAGAGGAGGGAGCTTTCTCATGATTCCCTCATTTAAAAGAAAATATCCCAAACATTTAGAGCCAAAAAAATCTAAAATTGTTCTGTTAAACACTGTCTACTTTCAGACAAATAATTTCTAAGGGCAATACTACCTAGTGACAGTCAGATATGCAAGCATCCCTGAGTAAGAGTTTAAATGCAAAACCAGGTAGTGTAATTTTATTAAGCCACGCACCAAGGAAGACAAAATAAGTGTAAGAGGACAGCCCAGCATATGTCAGCATATCAGCCCACATGAACTAAGTTGGGAAGATAAACAACTCCCCCAAATAACAAGGTATTGAACTAACAGGGGGAAAAAAGGCTCCCATTAATGCAGAACATATGAAACATCAGAGCTAAGTAAACATTCAGTTGTTACACAAATCACTAAAATGCATAGGCAGGTTCCAACAGCAAAACCCAAAACACATGATCTGATAAAGTGCAGCTACCAGAAACAAATGTACAGAACAGTGGAGCAGAGATGCTGCTTCCTCAGCCCCTTCCAACCAGCAGTGCCAGCTATAATGGATGTGCTCCACATCCTGGGATGCAGCAACAGGCACACACCCCAACCCCCATAACTGCCCCCATCTACCCCATGACTACAGCCCCTCTGCTTAGCATGATCACATAAGCCTTTCCTTTAAGTTTTCTGTCCTCTTAAGAGCACTTTAATTTAATTATTGCCTTTGGTGTCTGTGGAGCTGTGTAGCCTGTAAGGTTATACTCCACACAGTTCATGTGGAGCATCTGAAGTTTCTTACCTCCAATATTCTGGATAATTATTGTAGTTGCAACCAGGACCTATAAAAAAAGAATTGATTTCTTTAGAAAGGGTAAGGGTAACTAAAATCGTATGTCCCCGGCAGTCATAAAACACACGTGTATCATCTTAACCAGACCAGATGTGGCAGCGATAACTAGTCCTGAGAGGAAGGGCATCTTCTCCTTAGTGAAGAGTTTAACACATGGAAACCAACACAAGCTAAAATGAACACGGAAGCAAAAAAGCCCTCCCTGAAAATCAGCCGTTTTTATTCTGAGATGACAAAACAAGAATACTAACACAGCGAAGATCGGGGGTTTAAATCACTGAAAACATATAAGTGCATCCTAACTTATATCAGGTGAATACAAATGAATATGATCATTTAGCTCTGAAAAGACAGACAGTAGAGATTTGTACAAGCTCAAGTGCACTTCCCTCACTCCAAAAACTTGAGTGTTTTTAACCGTCAGGGATGTCATTGGTCCTTAAAACTTGTAAACCAGACAGACTTTTCTTTAGCGTTTGTGATTGTTCATACTGGGCTGATATGGGAGCAAAAAACGATCACAGGCTACTAAAATACTTGTCTGAATCCAAAAGAAAATTAACTTCTAACTGAAAAAAAAGCTTAAAAGCGGCTATAAAGTTTTCCCACTGTTTTCTTCTCAGCTCAGTTCTAAAATACCATGGTCATCTAGTGCAGTTTTTCTTTTTACACACTGCTCTTCTTGATGTAGCAGAACACTCCTGAATGAGTGCTACCATTAAGTCAACTTGGTAAAAAATTAAGCCACAGATGTCAGAGTGAGAAGAAAAACAAATTTGTACTTTTGAATAAAATCTGAAAACAGAGTTGCCGTTTTTTTCAACTGATCAACTAGAAAATCATTTCAGACTTTAAATGAATTCAAAGTCAGTTCAAAAGTCACCAAGGGAAGGAAAAAAATCCCTAAAGTATGGTATCTTGCAGTTTGCCATACATGGAAACAAATACTTCCCCCCTTTGGAAAGGGAGACTCAGCAATCTTCCAATGGCAGAAAATTTCCATCCTCACAAATCTCAGAAAAAATATGTTTGAAAGAAAATCACCATAAGGTTGAGCAATTGCTCTACTTCAAGAGTAATTAATCAGCCAGTAATTAGTCAGAGTAATTAGTCAGCCTAAGCTGTCAGTTCAAGCAAGATCCTACAGTGGTCTGACTGCATCATTCCCCCACGAGTGAGAAAAAAGCAAAAGAAAAAAGTCTGTGCCTGACTGAAGTGAGAATTGTTCAGAGACAGATTAGAATTCAGAATGGTTGCGGTGAAACCAGAAAAGCCCAAAAATCAACCAGATCAGTTAAAAGCAAGGCATTCAGGAAGATCTCAAAAATATGATTTAGAGTTATTAGATTGCAAATAGAGAAAATAGTCTGAGATAACACAATCAGAAATAGCAAAGCCTGTTTTGCAGGCAAGTTTTAAGAAAGTTGTATAAATATCAAAGATGCTTCAAGATGGAAAGATAAGTGTTCGGGAAAAGTGCTCATCAGGAAAACTGGGTGAACTTTGGTTAATTATTTTAGGTAAACAACAGCTTCCCAAACTAAAAATATTCCAGTGCTCTCCGTGCACACTGAAAATAAAAGATAATTTTTAGCACAAATTATTTAAACTGAGAATTATGAATAAGTATACTCGGGAGAATTAAAAAAAAATTACTGACATTGGCTACATAGTGAAGCTGTGAAATGTCTTCATTTAAGCTTTTAAATAACAGATTAGACAAACATCTGCCAAGACTGGTTTATGTATGTTCACCCTGGGTTCAGGGCAAAGGCAAACTAAGTCACATTTATTTTGTCTTTAAGATCTAAATTTCTGTGGGCTTCACAAGCAATGGCTTATGGTTAATGTGTGCAGAACAGCTCCAGGAAAAAATAACTGCACTTCATACCTTGCTAATATCAAGGTTTATTATCTCTTGAGGTTGATCACTTCAGAACTTTGATCAATAAATATTGATCCTCAGACTACACTCATAGCTGCTTATTCATGCTAATGGAAGTCTCACAAACACCTGATATCTCAGCTTTAATTCTCGCTTACATTAAGACATAAAAAATCAGACTCCAGCCTGATGAGCAGAACTAATTAAAAAAAAATTTACATTGTTTCAGTAAAATATTAAAATCATACTTCTGTGTGGTAAAACCTGCTTTTAGTTACTGAAACACAGAGCACAGAATTCATTATAATAAGAGTGCAGTACTCACAGGCAATATTTCCTGTGCACCCAGTATTACTGGATAACATTGTCTGTTAGGAAAAACGCATCCAGTACACACCTAAAAAAGCACAGCTAACATTTTGATTACTCTTATACCAGAAATGGTTAGTTTACTGGTGGTTTTGTTGGGTTTTTTGACTGTCTATTTGTTGGGTTTTGTTAGTTTTTTAATCCTAAAACAACAAGTAAGAAACATTCGCGTGAAGAGTTTATTAAATAAAACGAAAAAAATAGCACGCACCAAACGTGCTCTTAGTTGTTCCCGTTGTGGAGATTGCATGAAAGACAATCCCTTACCTTAGATCCCTGTGAAATGCTGGAACACCAACAGTGGATCACTTACCTGTCCCTCAGCAGTTTCCAGCCCAAGCACGAGGGAATCGTAACAAACCTGAGCCCGAGTGCTGAGCCCGCCGGACAACAACGCCGGGGAGCACATTTGTACTCACAGCTAAAAACCTGGCATTTTAAGGAGGGTCTATTTTACATTTAACTGAGGTCTGGGCTTCCACAGTCCAGGCACACGAACTGAAACCAAGTGAAAAGCTTCAGGCTGTAGCAGAATTTCCAGCACACTGAGGCATCAGTAATTATACAACTTATTCACCTACGCCTTTTTACGACGCCAGGGACAGTTGCATATCAGAAGCATGAGACCAAGAAGGAAAAGAGAGGTAAAAATAAATACTCACCTTTCCAGCTGATCCAAAGGCAAACAGGCCAAGGTCTTCATAAGAAGTGGCAGCTGTTAGTAAGGAAAAAAAAAAAAAAAGCTAAAATATTTCTAACTTCAAAATCGCTTGGAAGCTCTATCTTTGCCTTCTTCCCCCTTTTTAAATGAACATAATGCAGGTCAAAAGAGCATTCTGTAGCATTTTTTATTTGCAAAATAGCTTTTATATATGCCTGTACCCCTGCTATAAAATACAGCTCTGTGCTGAAACATTCAGTGACTCAACAGAAACTCAATTTAATGTTTTAAGTACTAATATTTAAAAAGTAAGTCATACATTAATGACAAATTGCCTTCTTCCAAAGGCTTTTTCCATAGGTGAAGAATTATGAAATTAGCCTCAAGAATTAGATATAAGATACTTCTATATTTTGTTTCTTAAAAGAGCACACTTTTTTTTCTAAATAAAGATGATAACAGAGGATAAATTTTCATCTTTCTACAAATACAAACATCACCACCTCGACAGCTTTTAAAAGTCAGGCACTATTTGTTTTTAAGAGAGCTGAAGGTAAACACCTTCCTTAGTTGAAATCTATTATTAAAAAAAAAACCAACCTAAACCAAAAGAACAGCAAAGCAAAACCCAGAACAAAACAAAAATCCTGCCCTTACCTGCACCCAACTTACATAATGACATTAAACCAGCCTGTGGTTTCTTGTATAACTTTGTTGGGTTTTAGCTGAAGCTCACTTCTAATATTGCTGGTAACTCAAAGCAATCCCTTCTCAGAGAGAAGGAAATCATATTAAAGCCTTTCATTGTTACTCTGTATTTTGTTATTAGAAACTCAAGTGATATCAAAAGGATGAAAGCTCCCTGAGAAAAACCACTCACTTTCTCGGGATATAATGAAATGGCCCCACAAGTTTTAACCCTTCAGAGGGTAAAAATTCACCTCAAACCCATGTAATTTTACTGTCACAACGCTTGGTTCCTCTTCCTTGGTTCTGTTTGGTAAAATACTGCTCCTGCTGCTGTCACATCTTAATTTAGGGCCCAGCCCTGCAACCTGAGCTGCTGGGGCAGCCCTTCACACCTGAGTGAAGCCCCACTGCAGTAAATGACACAGGAGACACAGAGATCAGATGACAGGACTGGAGCCTCAGACTCCCAACTGCCCAAGAGTAGGTGGTTTTATTTCACTGAAGTCCTGCACAGATGCTCCAGAGGTGGAAAACAAAACAAAAATATACAATCAGAACCTAACAAAACGTCATTAATTTTCTCACTTGATTTTCTCAGTTTCACATGCTGCTCTACTACTGACACCAACACACTCCAAGAAAGTAAATGAAATAACAGATTAATTTTAAATAAAATTAAATGAGTCAGCTCTCAGCATAAACCTGGATTATCTCTTAAATCTCTGGTTACACGAATATGACTTATATACAAATACAATTAAACAAGAAATAGGTCTTACTAAATTTTATCCTGCATTTTTCTTATTTTTATTAATAAAGTTGTTGATCACAAGAGAAAAAAAAAAAAAGGGCATTTTAGGCAGCCAACTTCGATGGCATCAAAAAATAAAAATCAGCAAAATGTTAAACACATTCAAGAGTGAGTTGTTTGTACCACGTGGCAACAAATACACAGCATACATGTATGAGGAGTTATCAGCAAAAAGAACTGGCAGTTTTCCCACACAATTCCAAAATAGCAATATGAAACCTTAAAATAATTTCTGTTTCTGCACTCAGGTTAGTTCTGTGAACACTGGGAACCCCTAAGACTTAATTGCATTACTTTTGAGATTTCAAGAACATATGGATGAAAATATTAAGCACAATTTATATAAGTAAGCTCTGCCTGACTGGTTTAATTTTTATCATGTCATTAACACTCCGTGGAAATTACCCCTTTAAACGTGGAGTGAAATGGGCAGGTATAGCAGCGGCAATATTTGTGACTCACTCAGAAAACAAAGAAAGAAAAAAAAAAAAAGTCACAGAACTTCAAAGTACATCCCATTTAAACTCCCAATTCCTCTGCTTTACAGAGCAAGCTTAGCCCTTATCAGCCCAAAACAACACAGGTCGTACTGAATTAACAGAAGGAGAAAACAGTGACTAAACTAATCCCAACACAACACTTGACACTTGGGAATATTTTTTTTTTGCTAAGCCCTTTGGTCTACACAAATCACTGGATTTTGCAAAGGTCCAGACCAACATAAAGAAGCGTCTTCAGTTATTCAGTTATTTTTAAACTGCAACTAAAATGCTAGTGCTTAGTAAATCCTGGTCTCTGTTTAAAATGGAATTCATATTTAGAGCTTCCTTTTCAGAAGGTATTTTATAAGTCAGCTCTTTCCTAATGAACGGTTTACAAACACTTTCAAAGGTTTTTCTTCAGCCCCCTTTAAATTTTTCTAGCTCATTTTTTAATATAAAAATACTAAAATTTCTTTCTCATTTGTTGCCACGGACTAAGCTTGATACTATAACACTGTTCACAAATGAATGTGGATTTTTTTAAAGAAAAACATTTAATCACCTACTTTGGAATCAAACATGTAGTTTGTCAAGGTACAACGGGTCATATTTCTCACTTTTTAAAGACAATGTTCAAAGGAAAAACTCAGAATTCTATCTAACATTTAATTACTTCAATAACTGACAGTAATTATAGGGAATATAATCTCAGATCTTATTTTAAAAAAAAAATAAAATAAAACACAAAAGGTCATAAATCCAGCAAACTTATCCAGACATAGTTCTGGTGCTGGTCCTACCTGTCAGCATTGGGTGATAATTAATAATTAACTGTAAAGTGCTTGTTTCAGACAAGAAATACTTCATCCTGTCACTTCAGTGGTGCTCCTTGCTTGCAGCTGTCTGCATCTTAAAAATGCTTTCTTGAGGTGGACTGTTGCTTTGGACAACATTCTCACATATTAGGTGTCTAGGTTCATATCCAAACTCTTCTTACTTCAGACAACTTAAATCCTTAGTTTTCCCCTCTCACCATAATTTAGGTGCAAGCAACTCTGTAATTATTATTATATTGTTATTATTATTTAATTATTATTTTACCATTTACAACCTAATATCACTTAGTGCCTATGTAATACAGAATTTTTCAGCCTGAAAGAAGGGGTAAAAAAAGGCCATACAAAATTACCTCAAACCCACCCTTTTTTTTGCTTCTCATGTACATTTCTACCTACTTGTTTCAGGTTCTGATTCCTTTCTAATAAGCAGAGCTCCAGGAGGAGAAAAGCATTACCAGAGACTTAATCCCAAATAATTAAGCAGCCAAAAGTATCAACCATAAAAGTAACCCTACCTCTGAGGAGTGTGTTTTAAGAATGTGTGAAGAAGATCACCGGACAGGTGAGGACAGGAGCAGCAGATCTAAGAAGAATCAGGAAGCAATCATCTGAGAGACCAAAGGCAGCTAAAGAAAACAAAGCCAAGGAGGAAAGAAGCGGAAGCTTTCTCCCACCACCTTTGAAAAGAGAGGAAAACAGATGAGAGGGAAACAATAACCAGGTGACTGGAAAAGACAAGAGACTTCCTGCTGTAACGTGATCTTTGTGTAGGAGAACTCAGGGAAGCAGTCGTTTCAGTTACAGCTAAAGGAAGCAAGAATTAAAACATCAGCAGATTTGTTTGCACTTGAGCATTCCCAAGGCAGGGCAGTTCCCAAGGACTGGAACGTGACTTCCCATTCAGCATAAAAAAATGCCGTAAAAACCCGCATCTGTAACGCACCACGACAATTATGATGCTCCAACCTGATCACAAAACCTGAAAGGTATCCATCTCAAACCAGGAGCAAAAATACACACATTACAGGCAGAAGAATTAAAGGCTGCTACTTCATTGCTCCTAAGCCTGCACTGAAAACAGCAGCACACACTGATGCCAGCACCAAAATAATTTCGCTGCAGAAATACAGGATCTGTATATTAGGAAAGATGAGAGAGGCTTTTTGAAAAAAAAACAATTAAAACTGAAAATCTAGAAACCAGTCGGTTTGGCAGCGACAGCTGACAAGAAATCTCAAACTCAGATTTTTAAATGGCAAATAATAATCATTAAAAGAGTTAAATAAATCAAGACCAGTGAGCCAGGCACAGCTACCTGTTAATTGCAATCATTACTCATCAACATCACATATTCTGTGATAGAGCTGAGGAAATGCTTCAGAGCTCACTGTTAGATAAATCCTTTTCACTTACCAGTCTGAGTGCACATACTGAGCAGAAGAAACACAGAGTAAGAAGCAAGGCTGGCAACAATCAGCAGCAAGACACTAAAAAACCACAAAACAGTCACAATTAAAGCACTTTTACAGCACAATGCACTTTCTAGCTCTAAGAATGCTACTTTTGCAAGAATTAAGCTACCACAAGACAAGATTTCCTCATTTTGTGGCTGGTATCTGCTGACTATGGTTCATGTGGTCCCTGACATTCCCAAAACTTGTGAAGTTCCCTGCTCCTTATATTGTTCACTAAGAATATCACACACTATACAAGGCAAAGGCCTGACATAGGGATTACAAAAAGGACATAAACATAGGAGTTTGTGTGTGTACATACACACAGACAAACACACAGCTTCCAGTGAAGTGGAACCAACACTCAGAAAATGGTAAAAGTGACAACTGTGGTGACTTTGGCCCCGTTATCCATAGGTCAGCAGGTACAACAATCAAGTGCAAACAAAAGCACAAGCTGATTCACAATTTTCAGACACATATCCATCCTACTCCAGAAGGCCCATTGCTGGAACTACAGGAGATAACAGCTTTGAAAGGAAACTGCCAATCTATCAGGAGTAATGGCCAAGAAATTGCCACCATGTGGCAATTCAATGCAACGTCTGGGCAGGGCTTATGTCAGGCCTGATCTGAATGACTAAACCAAAGAGGGAAGATCTTATTCAACAATTCTGAAAAGCACATGCTATTTATTTCTTCCTCAGATTTGCACAGGAGCCTTAGTAATCAAGTTTTGTTCCACTTAAAACTACAAGCTGAGTTTAAAAATGAGGATATGTAAAAACTGAAAACTTACCTAAAGCCCATGATCCCTGTGTTGGCCATAGCATAGGATAAGCCAAGTATCCCACTGCCCATGATTGCATTCATTAGGTTGAACACCGAGAAAGCAAAGGAGGAACCACGACTTGAAGAACTCTGTGAAAAGGCCCAGAAAAAGAAGTACAATTAGTGCGAGAGGTGTTCTGGTCTCTTACAGGAGGCAATTTAAGGGAGGGGGCCACAGTCAGCTTTTCCTTCCTTAATCTAAATCAAGAAAACCTCATTTCTCACTCTTAAGACCATGCAAACCCTTGCTGCGCACACAACAGCACGATGTTGCCCCGCAGGCATCCCAAATGCCCACAACCTTTGAGTACAGTGATAGTAGAGCGCAAAAGATTTATGGCCCGGAGGAGGCTCTCCCTGCGTGGGCACATGGCAGCGCTTCCGAGCGCTCGGCACTCACAGAACCAAAGGGACCCGGAGCAGAGCCAAAGGGACCAAGAGCAGCGGCTCAGCCCCCCCTTCCCCAGGTGTCAGCCCGGAGCCGCCCCGCACAGCCCCGTCCCGCCCGCCCGACCTTTGAGCCCGCGCTCCCCGAGCTCCCCCTCACACCGCACCCAGCGCGGCCGCGCAGCCCCCTCGGGGCTCTCCCTCCCCGCCGCCCCTCACACGCACGCTGCGCGCCGGCGGCGGCAGCAGCGGGGTGGACTCCCCGTCCTCCTCATCCTCCTCGTCCTCCTCGTCCTGCAGGCGGGCGGACAGGTACCACCCGCGGGCGGGCAGGGGCCGGGCGCTGCGGGACCCCCAAGGCGGCGGCGCCATCGCCCCCCGCGTACCCAGCGCTCTGAGGGGCGCGCCGGGGGCGGGGCCAGTTTTGGGGGGGCGTGACCATTTAAGGGGGCGTGGTCGCAGCGGCGGCCCCGTCCGCCCTATTTGGGGCGCGCGGGGGGCGTGGTCACGCTGGAGGGGCGCGGCCAATGCTCTGGCCCCGCCCTCCCCCGGCGCGGCGGCGATGACGCGCGCGCGCGGCGCGCGGGGCCCGGCATGAGGTGAGGGGTGGGGGGGAGGAGAAAGGAGGGGAAGAGATTTCCCTGAGGGAAGAACGGGATAAACCGGGATCGCGGCGGTGAGGGAGAGGCTGGTCTGCCCACCTGGGAAGGTGGTGCAGTGGCCTCCAGCCAGAATACAGCGCGGGGGTGGGGAGTTTATTTTGTGGGCTTATCTAGAAGCGACGGGATGAGAGGACTTGGCCTTAAGCTGCGCCAGGGGAGATTCAGGTTGGACATCGGGAGGAATTGCTTCACAGAAGGGCTGATGAGGCATCGGAATGGGCTGTCCGGGGAGGTAGTGAGTCTCGGTCCCTGGAGGTGTTTAAGGAGAGGCTGGACGTGGCACTCGGTGCCGTGGTCTGGTTGACACGGTGGTGTTGGGGCACAGGTTGGACTCGGTGATCCCAGAGGTCTCTTCCAACCACAGTCGATTCCGTGATCCTGAAGTACTGATTCAATAGTTTCCGTCTAGGAGGAAGGCAAATGCCCCAGGAGAAGAAACACAGGGATGCTCAGGCCTCTGGATGAGGGATTTCTCCTGTGCAGCAGACGTGAGGAATGCAGTGTTTAATTTCTGAGGCAACAGGCAAAGGAGGCGTGCTTTGCCAAAAGCCTGGCTTAGGGAAATGGGCTGGTTGGGAGATGCAGGGAGGATGGGAGCAGGACCAGCTTTGCCGGGGTTTGGGCACAGCAGCTTTGGGAAGGAGAGACTGCACAGCCTGGAACCCTGGAGGAGGGCAGTGGCTGAGGGAGGCAGGAGAACCAGTTTCCTTTCAGAGCTGGTTTGCATCTTTCCTATCCACCCCTCATCTCAAAACAAGCTTCCCAAGAAGTCAGGAGAGATGCCAGCCTTGAGCACCGCCTAAACCATTGGTTCCTGCCTTGGAGCAGCAGATGCAGAGTCAGAAAACTGGCCCTTTTGGACTGTCTCTAGTGGAGGAAACCATTTAGAGGAGGGTAAAGCCACTTTCAAAAGTTCCCCATCCCATGGATGAACTGTAGAATGGGGCTCAGTCACTGGAAGAGCCATTACTAATGCTCCCCTGGACCTTATAGGGAATACTGGATTTAATTAATGATCTTCCTGGCATGCAGCCCATGGAGCAAAGACGCTGTGGAGTGTGTAACACCTTATACTGGTGTCTGGGAGGCAGAAATCACCAAACAGTGATCATGACCACTATTGCTAAAAACTGTTTTCTAGCAACCACTGCTTGGTAATTAATTTTATCAGACACAGAATGGATCCAACAGTAGGATCGAGACAGTAGATATCTTTCCATGTGGCTTACTGGGATTAATATCACATTTATTAGAACAAGGAGAGGTCATTGTTTTTTTGGCAGGAGGGGATTATCTTGCTGCTTGAAGTTAGTTGGTGTTTAAGTCTAAAAACACATTTGCAAAATAACAGACATTTGCAGTATATATTTTATAATAAAGAGCTTTACTAAACTATTGTGGATTGTTTGGTACAGATGGAAATTCTGGTTTAAGAGAACAGCAAATCCATGTGATTTGCAGCCTTTTTAATGGAATGATTACATAATGTCTATAAAATGAATAATTTCTCTTCTAGGACTTTGTGGAGATTTGGATACTCTGCCAGACTACTGAAAACTAATCATTTTAGGACAGCTGCATCAAATACATCATTTCCAGCAGTTTGGATGCTGTTGGCACAAAATTCTGGCAGAATACCTGGGCCCTTTGTAGTAGTTAGAAAAAACGCTTTCTCCACGATGCCTGAAACCGTGGAGGATAAAGCTAATCCAGAACTGTATTCACCACATCCCGGAGTGCGTGGGATGACACTGCTCAACAGAGAGGCTTTTAAAAGGACAGTTGTTGTTCCAGCTCTTAAAGTCAAGAAAGAAATTGTAAATAGTTTGCTGAAGTCCCTAAAACAATCGGTCCTGCAGCGTCCCGGTCTGAAGCGAGTGGTTGAGGATCCAGAAGATGAGGACAGTAGACTTGTTATCCTGGATCCTCATAAAATACCAGGATTCTCATTGGGAGAATCAGAGCAGCAGGTGCTGAAAGAGCTCAGTGTTGATCCTGAGGTGTCCAGGTATAACCTGGAGCTGACCTACGAGAACTTCAAGTCGGAGGAGATCCTGCGAGCGGTGCTTCCTGAGGGTCAGGAGGTCACCTCTGGGTTTAGCCGTGTTGGCCACATAGCACATCTCAATCTCAGGGATCACCAGCTGCCCTACAGACATTTGATTGGTAGGTAAAGCTGCTCCTCTCAAAAAAGTAATTTGTATATTTTGTATATTTCCCAAAAGATATTTTATGAAGTGTCACTTGCGCAAAGAAAACATTCGATAGCTTTTTATTTTGGCTTTAAGTAGCCTTGTGCTGATGCTGTAGCTGTGCCCAGAGGGCACAGTTCTCTCCTCTCCCTGCACTGAGCACTGGGTCAGGGTGAAGTGTGTGCCTTAAAAAGGTGTCACAGCTGCAACCCTGAGTCAGGAGAGGGAGGTTGTTCCAACACACACTTACTTTTGTTATTTTTAACTGTTAACAGCAAGTTTGTTGTGGCTGTTGCAGAACATTAAAAGGTTGTGGTCCTGTAACCAGAATATCTTTTGCCCTCTCTTTCAGGCCAGGTTATAATTGACAAGAATCCAGGAATCACCTGTGCAGTGAATAAAACCAATATTATTGACAGCACGTACAGGAATTTTGAAATGGAAGTGCTCGCTGGAGAGAAGAACCTGGTAACCAAGGTACAGGCCTTTTCCCCCTGGTATTTTAATTTTAATATGCTAAAACCCAAGGGCATCTTCTGGAAAGAGATGATGCAGGGATGCTGTTGAGACCACTCCTTTGCACAGTGCCCTTCCTGACACCTGTCTGAGCATCAAGGTTGGCTGTTACTTCTGCATTCCTTTGTCCTGGTCTGCCAAGGGCAAACTCAGCCATAGGGATCATGAAGACACGTATTCTTTCAAGTACACAGCCTAGATTTAATGCTGTGTAAAAGCAGCTGCAGTAAAGGTTTCTTACAGAGATACTAATGACAAACTTGTACTGGGGGATGTTTCTCAAAGCCAAAATATTCAGTGGATTTGATCTAAGAAAATGCAGTTTTTTAGTGTCACCAAGCCTTGTACGGTGGCTGATATAGAACCTAAGAGTTTGTTTTCAATCTGATTGGCTTTGCAACTCAGGCAACATTTTGCCTTTGCCTTTTTCCTTTTCTGACAGCAGCAAGACAAACCTCCTCTCTCCTCTGTCCTGACATTTATCAGGTGCAATCACTGTGTGACTGCCACGCATCCTTCGCGTAGGGTTTCTTGTCTGTAGCTGGAAACTTGGCCGCGGCTCCCACAAAAATATTTTCCCTATCTGTGAGCAGTTTTATACTTTCAGAAGAGAAGACATTAGATTACCAAATAAAAAGGTTGAATATCTTGGTAGAACATCCTGTACACGCACAGAGAAGGCAATTGAATTGTCAAGGCAGCAGCGAGGATCAAATACTGTGCAGATGGTGTTACCGTACACCTGGCACACCGTGGAGCTGCACCCAGCACTGCAGATACACTTCAGGATGTTTCTTGCTGGCAAAGCAAACGATGGGCTGATTTGGATCTGAAGTTACTGTACTTTGGAGTCACACAATTCCAGTGTGGTGGTGCAAAGAGAGTATTATCTTGCATCCCATTCTCATCTGAATAAATACTGTTTCTTTTCAGGTCTGTTCTTAAGATAGTGGTCATTCCAAAGTTTGGGTTTGGATCAGTTTCCAGACTCTGTCACCTTGAGAGATGAAATACAGTATTTTTCAAGCTGCAGAACTGGCTCCCAGTGGCTTTGACTTTGGCTGAGGGTTCCTGTTCTTGTGCCGTATCATTCTCAGACGCTTATTTACTGTGTGGGCTCCTCTAAGGAGGGTTTGAGGCATCTTCCCAAAGTCTGCTTTCAATAAAGGAGTTGTCAGTCAGCCACAAAGCTGTTGAAAAGCCTCATTTTTTCTTATGGCCATTTCAAGTTGCTGCTTTGTTTCCACCTGGTGATTGAGACAGGCGTGAGCCAGTCATCGGGATTGACAGTGGGGGACATTCCTCATGGCAGTTTCTGATGAGCTGGATCTGGTTTTACAAGGTTCCTGTGTCTTACCAGTGGGACAAATGTTGATGTATGTGTTACCTTTCGACAAGGCACCTTGGTTTTTAGCTCTCTGAATTACTGATAATGCTTAAACCTGCCAGGCAATTAAACACAGAAAATGTTTTCGACTTTCAGGTCAAAGAAAATAATATTGCGTATGAATTGGACTTTTCCAAAGTGTACTGGAACCCACGCCTTTCCACGGAACACGGCCGTATCGTGGAGCTGTTGAAGCCTGGGGATGTCCTTTTCGATGTCTTTGCTGGGATCGGACCTTTTGCCATTCCAGCAGCAAAGAAAAAGTGCCGCGTGTTCGCCAACGACCTCAATCCCGAGTCCTACAACTGGCTCCTGCACAACTGCAGGCTAAACAAAGTAGACACCAAAGTGAAAGCGTTCAACATGGATGGCAGGGAATTCCTCCGGGGGCCGGTACGGGAGGAGCTGAGCAAAGAGCTCCCACTCATGAAGGAAGAGCAGAAAAACGCTTTCCACATAGTCATGAACTTGCCAGCGCTGGCTGTTGAATTCCTGGATGTTTTCAGGCATCTCTTAGTTGGGGAGCCGTGCAGTGCTGCTGCCCTTCCCACTGTGCACTGCTACGGGTTCTCCAAGCACGAGGACCCAGCCAAGGACATTCAGGAACGAGCGGAGGCGTCGCTGGGAACCTCCCTGGATGGACGCTGTTCTACGTACCTGGTCAGGAACGTGGCGCCCAACAAGGAGATGCTGTGCATCAGCTTCCAGGTCCCAGCAGATGTGCTGTACAAGAGGCCCTGCCCTGATGAAGGTAAGGAACAACCCTCCCACGTGGCACTGGGATTTCAGGCTCCACCTTTTGCTGCCTGGGGCTGGTCCCACCCTGTGGGCCACTCTGGCCCGTGCGACAGCGACACTGGATTTGGGATGAGCGCGGAGGTGACCGGCAGGGCCGAGTGCCTGCATGTGTGCAGCAGCTGCAGGGCTTCCTATGCTCCTGGAAACAGCAGCCTGCTCCTCTGATCCCAGCATGAGCCTCCCCAGAAACATGGGGGACTGGATAGGATCACCCCACAGGCCATAAAGCAGACCTTTATGCCTTGGGTTGTGTACTGGGGGAGGATGGGGACTCAGTGATCCTCGTGGGCCCTTCCAACGCAGGATATTCAGTGAGTCTGTGATCTAATGCCAAACACAGTTTTCTGTTAGCTCAGGACTTAAGAGCTGGAGCTGCATTTTCGCCCAGAAAATGCACTTCCAAGGGACTGGTCCCAGCTCTGACCTTCTCCCTTATGCTCACATGGACTCAGTGTAGGGCTGGAGCCACCACATCAGCAGTCAGGTTCTGTGCAATTTAACTGAGACAGGCAGAGAGCTTCAGTGCTGAATTTGGTTACTTTGTGTTTTGGGGGTTTTTTATAGTTGGTCACTTGTTTCTTGCAGTACTTGTAGAAGCTGGTTGGTTTTCATGATCTTGGGCTTTGCAGCGCGTGACAAGGCTGCAGTTACATGAACTTTAGGAAAGGAGGGTTTTTTTAAAGCTTTAATGCCATGAAACTTATTTTTATGCTGTTGTTGGGTAGCACTGAGATGTAGGTCAAAATCTATTTCCATACAGGTTTTTTCAA
This sequence comes from Lepidothrix coronata, assembly GCF_001604755.1. NCBI lineage: Eukaryota > Metazoa > Chordata > Aves > Passeriformes > Pipridae > Lepidothrix > Lepidothrix coronata. The sequence goes on along the minus strand of NW_016690199.1, from coordinate 447,978 downwards.
AGTCCTTTTTGGCATTTAGTAAAGATCCCCCATTACTGCTGTAACAGTTTTCGTTTGTGACTGTTAATCCTGATTTTAACTCTCATCTCTTCCTGTTAAATCCCTTAAGCGTTCCAGGGCTTGTGGTTTAGCTCCGTCTGTTTACTGCACATTAAATAACTTACTTTTTCTAACCTTTTTCCAGCAAAACCAGCCTCAAAACGTCTGTGTACCAGCCAAGGTTTTTCTGAAGAGAAGTTACTGAGTTGAAGACTGGAGTTATGGTGACTACCTTAGTTTGTGTAAAGGGTATTTAGGGTGCCTCTGGTTTACCTGTTGAGTTATTCACAGCATACCTGTGTTACCCATCGAGATGCACAGTGCATGTTGCAGCTTTCCTTTGGGAGCCCTGCTCCCTGCATTTACCTTTTTTTTTTTTTTTTAATTGTGGGATCGATAAGCAGATTGAAACTGTTGTTACTACAAAAAATTAAAACTTTGCTCTTTTGTAATAAATGTGCTTTAGTACTTCTCTGCTCTCTATTGTTTCACGCCCTGTGCTGATTCAGTGACACAGCCTGGGGTGGTTTTCTGCTGTGGCATTTTGATAATGTGCAGTTTGTGGGGAGAACAGATTTTTATATTTTGCCGGTTCTAGGAAAGTGACTTATATAACCCCTGCCTTGGATTCTCTCTGACAAAAACATTTTGCTGTTTCAGAATATTGGATTACGGTGAGCAGATGCACAAGCAGCCCTTGTGTAAGGAAGATAACCCTTCAGAAACTTAACCTGAGATACAGACAGGGCCAAATAGCCACATATCCTATGGGTTTGAGTAAAAAATGCTTTTGAACACTGAGATTTAGTTAGGGATTAGTTGACTCCTGACTTTGAGTTTGCCCACTGTTAGAGCAGGAAAGACTCTAATGCCTTTTGCACGTTTGCAGAATAAGTACATGTTTGTATTGCAGTGCCAGACTGAAACCAGCACCTGGAAAACAGTCCTCTCTTCCTGAAACTGTGTCCTCCCGTGGCTTTTGTGCCTCTGCCCTCTCCCAGCTCTCCCCCACCTCCGACTGCTTCCCTGCTGCAGTCCCGGGATGATCTCTCTGACTGGCTGCTTGTATTCTGCAGGGATTTGAAAAGCCTCTGCCTTTGATTTCCTTTTCTTACCCGTCCAAACTATTGTTGGGCAACATGAACCACAAACAGTTTATTTGGCCGGGGAACTCAGCTCGCCCTCTCAGTGTCAGATATTTCCCCTCAGTCCCCGCTCCCAGCTCACGCCCAGCAACTCCCTTACCAGATGTCCGTCCCGCTCCTGGCTCTGCTACTGTGGCTCCATCCTCGAGCCTGCAGCCTGCAGGATGTTTGGTTCTCGCCCAAGCACCGCTAAGGGCCGTGGGTTTGTTTTGCTCGAGGCTCAGTGTGACAGCCTTTCTCTCCCTTGGCTCCACAGCCCTCGTTGGGAGCACATTTATCAATCCAGAGGGAGAAGGCCGTCATGACTCACCCATGCTGTCCTGAGCGCTGCCATACAGATTCCTCCCTGGACCGCACTGCAGCCTGAGTGTTCCCCCTCTGGCCTTTGTGGTCTCAGCAGCTCCAGCCTGTGTGTCCTCCCAGGCACTGCTGCGCCAGGAGCGCGCTGGGCTCTCACCCCCAGCCTGTGCTGCTGCTCTGCTGCTTTCCAGCTGCTGCCCTCTGCCTTTCCCATAAACATCTGACAGTGGCTCCTGTTCCCTGGAGCCCTCCACAACCGCTGCTGGAGAGACAAGGCCCTCGACTATTCTGGAACGATGCAGTGAGCCTCTGAGCTCTGCTGACACGCCTGACACAGACTGCAGGTCCCTGTGACTCTGCGTTGCTTCAGAGCCCAAATTCAGGGCTTCTTGGCACTACTGCACCAGCAGAGACCCAGCTTTGGTCACCACTTCTGGGTGGAGCAAGTCAAGTGCATAACTGATTTCCAGCACGTGACTAAAGCGTCCCAGGGCAGGGAAGGATTTGAGTCGGTAAAGGTTTTGTTCCCTTAAGGATTGAATGCCAGTGTTATTCCAGCAGCATAACTTTGGTTTAGATGCAAGTCAGCAGATGATAGGTGGCTATACTCATAACCAGGAGGTTTTCCAGATTCCTGTGCAGTTGCCACTTGTGTGTACAACCCTTCCACATGAAACACCAAATGAGGCAAGTTAATGAGTGTATTTAAATGATACATAATTAATATGTATATGCAGTTCTGCTTTTGCTAGGGCATGACCTGAGCCTTTACAAACTGAATACAAACAGAGCATTGGTGAGGTGCATCCTTACCTGTCTGGGTCAGCCTGGAAAAGGACAGACTCTCCTTAGTTGCTGCTACCCCCTCCCAGGGTCCCAGAGCTGAATCTGAAGAAGACTGGTGCCATCTTGTACCTGGCAACAGGATGTCAGGCACCTGTGACAGAAGGAAAAAACTCCCAGGGACTGGAAAAATGGTGGGCATGTCAGCCCTCTCAGGGAGAGAGGAGAAGAGAGGAGAATCCCAGGTGGGAAGCGGTGCTTGTCTCCGGGATGGATTCCAACAGAGGTGGCCTCTTGGCACTGCACCCCCAGTCCTACAGCACCCAGGCACAGGCTCTGTGTCCAAGGCCAGGCCCCCTGCCCCTTGCAGGGAGGTGCTCCACAGGCTGTGATCTTTTCACCTCTGCCTTGCATGTAACATTCCCTGTCAGCAGCTGTTCTGGGCACAACCGGCAGGATTTCAAGGAAAGGGCATGGGAAATTTTGCCACCTCCCTCTACTTTCCCTAATAAAGAAAGCACCAAGTCTGGAATAGAGCTTGTTCTTCTCTTTATTACAGCATAGAAAAAATACATCCATTTAGTGCACCCCTCAGAGCAGGATTCAACAGCTATTAATGGATGGCCCATGAAACGTGGTCCAAGCTCCCTGTCCTGAGCAGTTTCCCATCTCCTGCAGTTTATACCCACTCATGGCAAAGTCCAGTTCTCCCATGGGAAGCCCAGCTCTGCTGCCATTAGTCAACATTCCACTACAAGGAGAGGGGAAGGAATACATGAAAGCAGCAAATCAAGTGGCAAGGGTCATCCCAAAAGCCAGGCAAAGGGATGTTCCCGCCAAAAGAAGCTCCTGAGTGCACGACAGAAAAGTTGCAAATGGAGCTAAACAGGAGAAAACAAACAAAAAAACCCCAAACAAATAAACCCCCCAAAAAATAACCCCACAATTTTAACTGCTTCAATGACTCAGTCTTGTTTCTCAGACTGCTTCTAGAGGAACTCAGAAGAAAGACTTTCAGCTAAATATTGGTTTTCCAGGCAAAGGTAAGAACCAAGTGTCACCCAGAAGGAGTTGTGTCAGCATAGTTACAGGGTTTCTCATCTCATCCAGCTGGCAGGAGGAAAAACCCACTTGTCTAAACTTGGGGAAACTAGTTTTATGGGAAGAAAACGTAGGCTTGAATATTGACACTAAATGTTATAATCAAAATGGCATTTAAATGCTTGTGCAAATAAAACCCTGCAAGAAGAGTAAAACCACAAACTTTAATAAAAAAGTCTGGCTTTATTTAAAAAAAAAAAAATTTACAAGTGTGTTTCTTTAAGCCTCAAACATACACAGCTGAGTTATTCACATCTCCCATTAGATGTGGCTTATTGCTTCAGCCTCCCTCAGCAAAGTGCCACATGACTAACGAGTTTCCCCCTCCACAAAAATGTATCTCACCATTTTACAAAGCTCTCGTGCAGACGGGCTTTGTTTTCTTCCCTTTAACACTCGAACACAGCTGGTTTTGCACAGAAAAGTGCACGAGAAAGCGATGGCAGCACGGCCATCGCAGAGGGCAGCGATTCTGCCCCAGCCTTTGCTGGCTTGATCAGCTTCTTGCCCTGTTGGCTGTCCCTTGGTGTCAGGCCAGTGGTCCCTGGCTAACTGGGGTGCCAGAAGAGCCCACTGAAAGCATCCTGCAGGGCTCGGTGACAAGCCAGGGAAGACGTGTATCCCCCGGCGAGATCCTGCGGAGAGGCGGCTCGTACGTGGGTGAGGTACCTGCAGCAAAGAGCAGCGTCATTTTAGAGCAGGAATGAACACATCAAACACCTGTGTAGTGCAGGGTATGGTGAGGTGGAGGCTGCTTTTGTGAGACAGCAAAGAGATGGGGCTGCCCACTGCCAGCCACCCATGAACACAGCAGGATAAAGCTTCCATGAGTTAAAACCAGGATGCACCTTCAGCCAGGCTGCCCCAACCAACACACTCGGACAGCTCAGTGCCACAGGGCTAAGGACATTCACAGGTTTGTATTCTCTGCTTGCTCTGGGGGAGGGTTCATGTTCACCCTTCTGTAGTTCTTTCTAAGACAAGGACAACTCATAAGCTCTCGGTGCTCCCATGGGAACAGGAGGGCTTCAGTTCTGTCAGTTAATGCTGGTTCCTCTGACAACCTCAGGGCTGAGCTTTGTGCTCTCGGGCCTATCTGTGTCTGGAGCCTGCTGACACCTGGGAATCAGATCGTCAACATTTTGGCTAAAGAAGCCTCTAAACTTCCCCATGAATTAAGCATCACCATCCATTTGCAGAGCCATCTCCCCCAAACCTGCCAGCCTGACGAGTTGACATGGAAACATGCTGCCTGTGCTGGCACACCAACACACTCTTGGCTCCCCTTGGCTCCTTCCAAGGGCTCCAACCCAGCCACACACGCCAAGAGCTCCCATTAAAGGTGTCTGCTCAGGGGGGCCTGGATGGCTTCTTTCCACGGTGTAACCCTACATGAGACAGGTACAAGACCAGATTCTCCACTAGTTTTGCACCGAAACCCCATCATATACACAGAGGGATCCCCAGCCCAGCAATCATCTCAAACCCTCACCACCAGATACACCACCATGAACAAGAAGTGCCTCTCCCAGTGGCCATCTGAGCTGCCCCACTTCAGCCGGCTGTTTTGATTCCTCACTTGGTACATGTTGCTCCTGGGAAGGTTGAGTCATTCCACCTCTGGCTTGGCAATTCAAGCATAAACTTGCAAAACGCACACAGCCTTTTATAATGTTATCCCGAGAAACCTAAAACAGCTGCACTTTTGGCAGGAAAATACAGGACCACCAGTAAAATATCCAAAACAGTTGCATCTTTTAATTTATGACTGTACACTGTTTCCATAAAGAGTATATAAAACAGGTCAGATTTTATAGGTAAGACATAATAAACAGTCATACCCATTGATGCCATAAATTTGCAGAAAAAGAGGTTACTGAGAAATGATTAAATACAGTTTTAAAAACTGTATTTCTTGCACCTAATAACTGCAAGGCACAGACATGAGCAAAGTTTCTGAGCGATTCTTGATGAGATGCTGAAGCTGAGACACCTAATTTGTCTCCTGTGGCTGAGCTGAGCTCTGCTGCTTTGGACCAGCTTGTGATGGAGCCCAACCCTCACTGCTGGACATTGGTTCCCATTAGGCAGGAGGGCACAAACCCTTTTAATAGTGCTCAGTCCAAAGGGAATCTACAAACACAGCAGCAAACTTGGTCCCATCTCTTAACTTTCAAGGGGAAAGCTCCTGGTTTGTGGCAGAACACATTTTATGGTTTTAATTCTATTTTATTTTAACATTCTTGTTACTTGTTCCTTAATATTTTAGGAGGAAGATCTCATCCTTCCCAAAGGACTTTTACAACTGCTGTGGGAAACAGGAGCTCCTTCCCCCAGCCAGGAACAATGGATACTGACAACAACAAATAATTTCCTTCGAAACACTAGTGTGAAACTACCTCCACCCTCCAAACTGGAGAGTCTTACAAAAATCAATTTCCATCTTGGATTCCACTCCTATCATATTTACTTCATTACACAAACTTCATTTTCCCCTCGTGCATGAAACAGTCCAGTGAAAATGGGATTATTTTACATTTCAATATTAACAAAGGTTGGTTGTGTCTTTCTCTTCTTTTCTTACTTACATATCACTGAAAGGAGAAAAGCAGAGTCTATTGTTTCCCTTTTTCTAGGACACCTGAAACTGGAGCATTAGTTTCATAAGACAACCCGATTTACTTACAGCATTTGTAGTTAATTGGTGGGTGATCTCTGAAGCAATACAAAATCATTGCCAAAAAGGCTCAGATTGACTTTCACTGCACAACCTGCGTTAATTCTCCTTACTCCTGTGAAACGAGCACGACTCGCTGCTGGCTGTCAAGTGAGGTCTTTATTTTCTTGTTAAGTGTCTGAACTTACTGCTCTTGACCCATTTAATTACTGTGGTACACCAGGCAATTGCAAAGAATCTGCCACGCTGAAGCCACACAATGAGAAGCGAATGTTTCGCCGGCTTTTCCACACCGATCCCCATCTGTGCTGCCCGAATCCAGCCATCCCCTCCACAGGAGAATCTCTCTGAACTGGATTCCTGGGGTTTCTGGCAGAGGTCAGCACATCTTTTCATGTGCACCTTTACAACAGCAGCAGGAAGAAGCGCTTGCCAAGTTTTATTTCCAAAAAGCCAAGCTCCGTTAGGTCTTGGGACCTGGAGGTAATTGCTCTCACTAGTTAGCAAATTCCAGCACACTGGGTCTGTTTTTCATAGGTTTATTTTAAGTACCTGTAAATCTTATAAGCAGAAACCAGGAAAATGAGGTTTGCTTTTTCTGGTGCACGGTTTTTTAATGTAACTTGTTTTTACGGAGGGCAGACTAAACTCTGAAGTTAAAAAAAAGGTCTGCACTATTATTTTTGAGCAGGGCTAAAGGGCTGTGTGTTCCCTGCCCCACAGTTTCACACTTCCCATTCCCTGTAATGCTGAATCTTCGCTTCAGGCTCTGCCCAAACAAGCCCCCTTTCCTTACTGCAGCCTTTGGATGTTGATCTTCCCCATTAACCTTTCACATCAGTTAAAACACGTCGTATTTTGTTCTTCATGAGCCTTCGGGGGGCTCATTCCTGACCTTCAGTTTCTCATCACTGTGGAGCAGAGGGAGGGGGGGGCAGAAAAATAAGCCTCCTGTTTTTAAGGAAAGAGGTGCAATTCACACTCGGTGTGAAGGCTCAGAATCAAGCTGGTCATTCCTGGGAGCAGGTTTTCTCTGTGTTTTCTCTTTTCCAAAAGCTGTGTCACCATCACTTCATTGGGAAGGACTGGGACAGCTGGAGAACTATGTAGTGGTGCTCAGCATGGCAGGGGATGTAATTCCCTGTGCCTTTCCAGCCTGGCCCAGGCAGCCTCAGCACCCCTTGGTGCTGCTGCTTTCGAGAGCCAGAGAACCCAACAGCAGCTCAATAACACCTGAGATGACTGGCAAGCATCCCCTCACTGCTCAACAGGGTGGTCTTGTTTCAGAGAAATTCAGGAAGGACTTCAGAAACCATCAGAGAGGATGGAGAAAGGACACAATCAAACCCGGCTAAAAAAACAACCAACCAAAACACAAACTTAAAACCCCCCCACCTAAACAAACAAACAAAAAGAACCAAGATGCCACTTCCCTTCACCCACCCAACTGAAAGTATCAGTGCTAGGAATTATTTCACACAATCTTCCCCGTCTACAGAAGATAAATACACTCCCACTGGCATTTCTGCAGATGCACTGCTGGAGGTACATGTGGAATAACTTGTATTTGGCACACAGATTTTTTTTTTTCATCTATTAGGTATTTTATGGGGGTGAAGAAAAGAAAAATCATTCACAAGTTGTTTGACAGGGAAAAAAAAAAAGATAATGTAATTCTATTCCACAGAATAGATTTACTGCTCATCTGATTATCTGCAGTATCCAAGACAGAAAGTAATGGGGCAGACATTAGATCTGGGAAATTTTCCAGATTTGTCATTTAAATAATAAATAGTGGTTGCATGAAAGTGAGCAAAATACTCCAGTCTGGAGAACTGTGTGAAGCATTAGCAAGGCAGTAGCATAGGCTGCTGCATTCCTGAACCTTTCTGGAGAGACTCTTTTCATTAGATTTACCAAGGCCCTGGGATGAGCTATCGCTGCATTACTCAGAGCAAGCTTGGAGAGACTGGGTCTCATCAGACAACAGAAGCACAAAGAAACTGGATTGTGTCTGGCCTGTTTTTTGTTCAGGAATGTGCAGTCTGGGTTACTCTATAGTCCCTGAGCAGGTACAAACTGAGCTCCTCTCTCAGCTCTGTTTTTGTTTGAACCAGTCAGCTCTACCACAGTCAGTCCATGCAGCCAAACAGGATTTGTTTATAAAATGAGCTGAGTTCGTTGCTGTTCTCCGTTAAATAGCCCCGGGAAATTCATTTGGGAACAGGCCTTTGCTGGGTGTTATTCAAATATGGTGTGGTTCTCCCTGTCTTGGACACTGCAATGTCTAAGGCAGGGCAAAAACACAAGACACAAAGCTGGTACTCAAAGAAATCCAGAACAGCAATTCATCCTTCCATGGAGTAGCTACAAGCTTGATCCCAGGTCCTCAAAAATAAAAAAAAAACCCAGTCTTTAATGTATTTTAGCAGACACTATTTGGGCACTATTATTGAATTTAGATCTTAACAAACCCACTTAGCTATTACTGGTGTCAGAAATTTCTGCTGAACACCAGCCAACACAGCCTGTTCCAACCTGGAATGCAACTTTAACACAGCCATAAACTCGGCAAGGGTTCCTCCTGAGTCCAGCTCAATCCCTCTTTGCACCGTGCCCGAGGTCACTGAGGCACCTGCCCTCAGCCACTCCTCTCCTCCACCCTCCAGACAACAAGAATAAAATGGGGAAAAAAATCTATTTTAATAGCTGCAATCACCGGGGGGTGGGTGTGTGGGTGTTTTCTATTATTTGTTTGGGGTTTTTTTCCCCAGTGCCTCTGAGTATTCAATTGCAGCAACCAGTGTGAATGTCTAAACAATGCTAAGCATGATGAGGTCCAAATACAACAGACCCCAAGGCAGAGAGAAAAAGAATATATTTTTACCCAGATTATGGCACCTTATAGACCCAACACAGCCCATAGTGCAGGGGTAAGGAAAAGTCACTCTAAATACCACGATACAGTTTTGGCTGCTGAAAAATCCTACCAAAGGCAAGCGAGCCACCACAGACACCCCTGCAGCCCCAGCAATCCCACCTGCAGACAGCAGTGGTGTGCAGACAGCTTAGTAAACCAGTCTGTTTTGTTATTATTACTAACACTGCTTAGCTGTGCTAGTTTCTGAGGGCTTAAAGAGCAGAAACTGCTCACCAAGGTGTCAGATGAGTGCCAGGCCCTTTTCCATTTGCCACAAACGTGCTCAGCCTATTTTACTTCCCCATGCCCCAAGAACCTCCTGCAGAACCACCTTAATTTGAGTTTCCAACACGGAAAAGTTAGTGCCTTCATCTTGCAATAAACTCTTAAACAGCAGATGCCTTCGACTCTAATGGATCTCTATTTGCTTTAGTTATGGATTACAAAAACCTCCTAATTGAGAGTTTGAATTCATGGTTCCTAGAACTCTTATTTCTCTCTTTTAGGTCGTCTAAGGGAAGAATTCTTTTCTACCAGAAATAAAATTTCCCAGTAGAAAAGCCAGGAACCCCCCCAACCCACCAAATCAATACAAGAAATGCAGGACCTCTAGTGATTCTTTTTAGCCTCCTCCATCTGCTTTTTCTAAATAGCAATTTGTTTCAAATGCTGTCAGAGTATGTCAGGGAAGGAGTGTGTGTCAACCGTGTGTGGTGAAACAAAGTACTTCAAAATTAAACCACACCTCAGTTAAGATGGAACAGCACAGAGCTCTGCTACTGGACACTGAAAGAGGAAAAAAAAAGCCTAGAAAAGTAATATTAGCCATGAAACAGCTGTCACTGATAAAGCCAGTTCTGACTCCAAGGGTAAAAATCAGTGATGAGTTATTCCTCCCTCTTTTTGCTCATAAGAAAGGGCAAACATTTCTGATCCTGGGAGCCCAAAGCCACACGTGTCCTGCTGCAACAGTGACCCAGAAGCAGCTCTGGGCTCAGTGCTCCTGCTCCAAAAGGAGCAGCTTTGCTCCTTCCCAGTCCTTTCACAGCTACTGCAGTGACCAGTAAAAGAATTTTCAGACTGTTTAACGTAAAAACCAAGGCACTTTTACGTGATGTTTTACATTAACTGTTTTCTTTTTTAATGGTGAAAGTCATACGTAACCTGTAAGATGTATCTAATGACCCATCTCAGAGTTTATTACAAATTACCTGTGGCACTGGTGAGTGAGGTTGTGATCCCCGGAGCAGAAAAACCTTTAAATGCAAAGACACAAAGTCCTCAGTGAGGGAACAGAACAGAATCAGATTTTCCCATACTACTTTCCTTGAAAACTTCCTCTTTTTGTGATGAAATCCAGACTCCAGAGACCAAACATTTCCACTGAAAAGCTATTGGGGGATGGAACAGAGGGAAATTTCCTTGTGACAGCTACCTCAAAATACATCTTCAGTACTCCTAAGTGAATGTGTCATAAAAAACCCAACTCCTCTACCGGTAAAAAAAGAAGTTTAAAGGAAGAAAAGTTTTAGAGAGCACCTGGTTCTCCAGCATTTTCCTAGCACTGCAATTCCACTGCTGCTCCAGTTTTTAAACAGACATGAGACCAGACTCAGGTACTCACATGTATTTAACACACAAACATGGGCTTTTGGAGTAACTGAGAAGCCAGTGCTATTGCCTAGAGGTAAGATGAAAAAGCATGGTGGAACTGAGATCAAAGGACAAAGAGAAATGCCTTCTGCCCCACAGAAACTGTCTGATACAATTTTAAAAGAAGTGGATGTTTTAAAGTGTAAAGACAGGAAACTAACGATGAAAAAGGTTTTATAGAATAAAGGAAGCTTTGTACTCCTCTGACCTGATCTGCATTTTGCACATTTTCTCTGCTGCAGGCTGGATGCAGCCCTGGGACAGGATCTCCAGGCACTGCCACAACGACGAGTTTTGGACAACTCCAGTCCCACTGCAGGGTCTTGCCCAAGCAGGCACCACCTTGATACAACTATTTCTTGTGGATAAGACTATAAACTCCAAGTACTATGGACTACAGAACTTGAGACTATCAACTTAAAGCATTGTAGACTATACGGACTACAGATTTTGAAATAAGACATAAACCCCATAAATGGTGCAAAATAAATTCCCATCCTCAAAAGAACTGCAAATCCAATTGTACATGGAGATGTTAGAAATGTTAACAAGTTATATAAACCACCTCTTTTCACTGAGGAATTATGCAAGCTAGAGATGTACACTAGACAAGAATTCCTGTGTGTAAATCCAGTGCGTGTTTGAGAAACACATTTGGCCCCTCACGTGAGCCCAGCATTCATAGTAGGTGTCTGCATATTCTTTTTGATAATAATAAAATGCTACATTTACTCAGGTTCTCTTAGCATTTGATCAGGCAGCACCACTTCAGATGAGGTGTTACAGTTCCAGCCTCGGGAAATGTAAATACCAGTGCAAGAGAGCAGCCACTGCTGTCTTTGCAGCACTTGACGATCTGAGCTAATGCGGGAAATCTTGAACGCAGTTTCAAAAGTTAAAGGAATGACAGAGATCATCTTGTTTCGTTGTTTTGTTTTTTTTAGTTAAAAACAGCCCTGAAGCTGCTAGAATACACCATAACCCCACAAGGCAAGCTTCAGAGAGAGGAGGCACATCCTCAGCTGTCTAAGGCAAGATAGTTCTCTGTGCTGTTGCAGGGCAGATTCAAAGCAAAGATTATCTGAAAGTTCTCCTCACTTTAGCACGCGACTGCCTGCTTTAAAATAAAAACAGGAAATGGAAAGCAGAACCTGCAGATACATGAATCCTTTGCAAGCAAAGGAAAACTAGAGGCTACACATTTTCTTTTTATTCACGTGCTTCAACCCTGTAAAGAATATTTTATACGAGTTCTGCACAGACTTTTCTTTCTTCAATTGACGGGGTGCTTCCCTGTGTCCCAGTAAAATACTTAGTTGCTTTAATGGTTCCACACATGTCAGAAAAGAGCCATCAGTCTGTGAAGACTTTGTTTCCTGTTGCTCATCACATATCTCTGCCCCACACATTCCTCCCGACCTTCCCAGCTCCAAAATATGCAAAAACCACTACGATTTGGACGAACTTGTTTTTTCTTTTCCTTTAAGCTGAAAGGATTTCTGCTTCAACTCTTTCCCAAAGAGCTGCTTGAACCCATTACCCCCACGCCCGTAGCTGGCAACAAGAGGTTAATGTTTATTTCTAGAAGCCTTGCTCACAGGAAGCCTTCCTCCAGCGCAAGTGATTTCCGTAACTCCAGAGGGGTTGGGAGCGCCCTTGGATGAGCGGGGGCACCTGGTGCCCCATTTGTCATCTTCCTGAGGTCACCCGCCAGCTGTCTGTCCTCTCAACACCCGGGCTCACCACGGCGGCGAAGGCATTCTCCCGCGCTCGGGTTTCCAGGTCTGAACTTCCAGATACAGTAAATCAATCAGCCATCACAGAAAGTGCTCAAACAACTGCAAGTTAAGCATTTTAACACCCTTGAGCAGCCTCGCTGCGCAACAAGGACACTGCAGTCCCCGCTGGAATCCGGCAGGGAACTCGCCCTGCAGGACTAGTATGGATTACACTCGGGAGCACTGCAGAACTGCAGCTACATTTAGTCTATGACTAAATCAGCCTCCGCTCGTACTTGACCCCGAGAAGAATGTCATTGAACACAAGGGCCTTTTCTCAGCTATGATTTTGTATTTTTTTTTCCTTTTCAATGGCTAAAAAGACCATTAAGCCACCACTCTGTAACTGCAAAGCAGCTCACTTCGTAACATGTTGTGGAAAAGTTTTGGCAGGGATTGATCCCCAAATTCCTTATTTTTCCCCCTGCCTTCCAGTTCTTCAGGTTTAGGACACAGGTCACCAGAAGAACATGGATATGTTTAAAGAATTACTATTACTCTGAGGAAATTAACCATTGTTTCCTATCTTACTACCTGACTCAGGATTATTTTCTTTTAGGCTTATCTCTTTTTTTTAAGGATAGGGCAAGTTCAGTCTTAAAGACACCACTGTGTCTTTCCCCAGGGCTCAGGGAACACTTCTCTGGGCTTGACTCTGGGAATACAGCATCACTTCTTCAGGCAAAAAGAGAGAACACAACTTTTATTCTGAAAGACAGTTCTTTTGGACACACGAATTTTTATTTCAGGATAAAAATTCCCTACTGTTCCTCACACTGCCTTTTTCTTCATCTTCCGCACACCCCACCGCGTGCCACAAATCCCCCAGCGCAGGGCAACCACTCCATATTGATGAACTGGGGCTTTGAGAGAGCTACATGAAAGAGATTCCTCCAGGACCAGCTTCCATGTAAATTATGCAGCTGCGAAGCAAACAGAGCACTTTCTGAACAGAGCACTCAGTCAGGAACACCTACAGACAGAGGATGGAGATGCAGAGACATTTCCCCACCACCACCACCACCTTTTCAGTACATTTTGCTTGATGCACAGTTCTGTGGCAACAGACCACAGGCACGGTCATGGCTGTATTATAGAATCATAGAATGGTTTGGGTTGGAAGGGACATTAAAGACCATCTTGTTCCAACCACCTTGCCATGGGCAGGGATGCCACCCACTAGCTCAGGACCACAACTGCAGAGTCCAGGACGGCTGCCAGCTGAGAGGAGATATTTCTGCCCCAGGAGCTCTGGTAAGGACCTTAACTTTGGGCCCAAGTCTGGAAAATGGACAGTTTTAGAGGTTCTTGCACTAGAGGACTGTGCTTTAGTCCCAGCAGGGGAGGACACAGCCCCAGAGTGACTCATGTATCAGGCACAGCCACAGGCTTTGCCCCCAAATCACTGCTGATGGATAAAACATCATCCCAACACAGAAAAATCTGGTTACAACCTCAGCTTGAAAATATGGTCTCTGCAGGTCAGACGATCTGGTCTGTTCTGTTTTCACTGTGACACAGCATCCTCTGTTCTGACCGGGTAGCAATGAATTCATGTCATATGGTAATTCCAGCTTAATATGACTCAAACAAAATAGCACAAGATGCACAAGAAATTTTAGAGCATTGACACTGATCAGATAAGTAAAGCCCCCAAACCCAATAATTATCTCAAATGAATACCCACAAGCACAGAGCAAATCTACTCTGTGCTCACAGTTGTTCATTTTAGACAAGAAGAACCCAAAGCTATTTTCTTTAGGCAGTATGTGAAAAGTGCAATTGCTGAAAGCAAAGAGACTGCAGTTTGGATGGTGGTATTTAAGGATGAGACTCTTCAGGTCAAAAGAAGGTGAGAACAGGTCGCCTGGTATTGCAGCTGCTTAGTGCTCTAATGCATCAGACCCTCCGCTGCCGCAGGTTCTGGTTGCTGCTGATCAGGTCAGCATTTAAGTCTGATGCTGAGGATCAAGTTTACAGCTCTCAGCCATGCTGGCATCTGCTCCTCGGGAAGGCCTGGAAGAGGTGGGAGGGAGAAAGGAGAGGAGGGCAGGAACTCGGAGTGAGGCTTCTCCTCAAAACCACGGCTGGGCGAAGGATTAGAAGCATCTGCCCCAGCCCTGTGCAGCCTTTGGGCTGAGCTCTCACACACCGACCTGCAAAGGAGCCACTGAGCCCTACTCTGTGTCACAGGACACTCAGGCAGCTCACAAAGGTGGGGGGATGAGGAGGGGGGAAGAGTTGCTCTGTTCTCCTGAAAATATTTTTTTACAGGGGAATGAAGGAAAAAAACCCCACCCCTCCAATCCTAGGCAGTTTCCTCCTATCTGTCAGCATATGGTAGGAGCTATTATTATTTGGCTTAAATCTAAAGCATCATTATGCCTATTTTTCTATTTTAACAGTTTGACAATTCTATTGTGAAATCTGGGTGTAATTCTCTGGATTTTATTGTCCTTCTCCATTGTGCCCTGGTGAAATTTGTAGGGGGGAAATGGCAGTGATGATAGGAGAACTTCATTTTACTCTCCTAAAAAGACAATGAGTTAAGTGTCTAAATGGACTTGTTCTTTAATTTATATAATTTCTGTTGAATTAATTTTTATTCTCTGCTGCTTTCAATCTAACCCAATATCCTGAACCAGCAGCAGCACAGATACCAAAGCAGGAGTGTGCTGAGTTAGGCAGAGTCCTTTAGTTTCATCTGAGGGAGAAAAGTGCTAACAGAGTTGTTATGGAGCAGTGACTTTCACAATTGCTGAAATTCTCCACGGATTATTTGTTAACAACTCGACTCAACTCGCAAAATGCACCCTCAAACACTGTCTCTAAAGAAGTTGTGCCTACTGATTGAACTGATTCTGCAACCCTCTGGTCAGAAAATGCCTTTTAAGGATTCACAGAGCGTGCCCAGCAATTGAGGGGATTGCTAATAAATAATGACATTTAATAAATTATCTGGTGATTCCCTGATGAGGAGAGCTCCCAGTAACACTAGGTGGCAGAAGGCTCTGTCACATTGAAGACACCTGCAGACATATACTGAGACCTAGACTTGAGCTTGATTTTAGAAAACTAAGGGGAAAACAGTTAAAACAGCTCCAAAATCCCATTTTCCACCCACTCTTCCAGTTCTAATTCTGCCCTAGTATCCTTAGTCCACATTGTTTCACCGTTTAAAAGATCACTGGCTATCCCTGAATGTGAATATACCTTCTAAATCTGAACCTTGAATTGCCTCTTATTCAATTCAGGTGAAATTCTGTACGTGACAGGTGATTCTATTGAGCTTTTATTCAAGTAAAAGAGGAATTTGCAGCTGAAAGAAATAAATGACCGTTGGGGAGAGTACACAATAAAAACATACGCTGCGAGTTACCCTGAAACATTCTTGAAACCCAGCCTAGAGTGCTACAGCAAACACACTCCTGCAGCTGAAAGAAAAACAACAACCTACAAGCAAACTCATTCAAAACCGCTCAAGATTTACTGCGGAGAAGGTCTGCTAAAAACGGCATCTGCTCCCTCATGGAGATGCATTTTCAGGAGGTACTTTTGTAATTACATGTAAAATTCTTCAGTATCAGCTGGTTGCTTCTAGTTTTACATATTTAACCCTTTAGAAAACATTTATGCTCCATTTTCCTTTATTCAGGCCGCTTTCTTTTCAACTACTCTAAGTTTCTCTCTCTCATCCAGTACAAATCAAATGTATAAGGAAATAAAGAGGTGTCCCTGTCTGTGGTGGGGGTGGGGGACAGGACTAGATGACTTTCAAGGTTCATTCCAAACCCTGAACATCCTATGATTTCCAGCAAAAGACAGGTGAAGAACTATCAGCAATCACACTCAAAGGCAGTATAAGAAGAACAATCTGCTGCATGGGCTGTAACAGAAAAAGAAACAGAAAAGAAAGCAAAATCAACGCAAGGAGCGAGCCGTAAACATGGATGGGAAGTGGAAGACAAGCAATGTGTGGATGTTGCAAAACAAAAGGCGGTGGGAGGAGAATGACACTCTATTTCCTTAGTCATGTAAGTCTGAGTTGACAGCAAAGATTTCTTCTAGGAGCCCATGGCTGCACTGCTTTTGCACTTGCTAACCAGTAACACCCCAAATTTACAGCACTTGAGGGGTGGGTTCCCCGAGTGAAGCTGCTGCTCAGTGCACTGAGGTGGGCTCTTTTGCACCTCTAGCCATAGAGGCTCTTTGTGTTTAAATACAGTACATATATTTTATCATCCCCAGTTGTCAGCAGTGGAAATTGTCATCTAAGCAGGAAAAGATGCTGTTGAAGAAATAGGAGGGGTTGGCTAGAAAGTAAAAATTATTTTGGCCATGACAGCTCATCTCACTGCCCGTTTTGAGGGTATGGGATCACGCCACCCATTGCAAATTGCTGCCTGAGAGGCAGAAAAATCAATAGTAGGTAGGAAAGCCGACTTGCCAAGGCCACAGCCACTGCCAGTTGTCAGCAGTGGAAATTGTCATCTAAGCAGGAAAAGATGCTGTTGAAGAAACAGGAGGGGTTGGCTAGAAAGTAAAAATTATTTTGGCCATGACAGCTCATCTCACTGCCCGTTTTGAGGGTATGGGATCACGCCACCCATTGCAAATTGCTGCCTGAGAGGCAGAAAAATCAATAGTAGGTAGGAAAGCCGACTTGCCAAGGCCACAGCCACTGCCAGTGGATTATTAATGCATCTGTCTGCATTCTTTAATGTTTCCTAAGAAGCAACTATGTTAACTGAAAAGGTGTGACGTGTCACCAGCCCTTCTCTTCTCTCCTCTTCATTTTCTCTCTATATTAAAACCTTGGCTACCAAAGAAAACAATCACGTTTCACCTCATCTTTTCCCAGCTTTTCTGAGGTTCAGTTCCTGCTCTAGAGCAATATATACAGTCTAAGTACTACCCCTGACAAGCTGTTTGACAGCCCTAAGCTGCACATCTATTTTACCCCCAGAGCTTTGGAGTTGGTAGGGCTTAGATGGGAAATGGAGGCCAATTAAAATAAACACAGACAATATCAATGAATTCTTCAGAAAGGCACACGACAAGCAAAATGAAACACTACTGGCTTTTGCCCACAGTCAGAATTCAGCCCATCTCACAGGCTGAACGCTCTGGCTGAGGTCCAGAAAGACACTTAAGCACATGTCTTATTTTAAGCATGTGAGCAGCCTCATTGATTTTTCACTCAGGCCAGTAAGAATATTCAATGCGCTTAAAGTTAAGCACATTGTTAAGTGCCTCCCTGGAACAAGGCCAGGCTATTTAGCCCTTGCAAGAGTTAGTCTACAGAATATTTACCATTATTTTAACTTCTCAAGACTATCTTTGAGATAAAGTTTTATGGCGTATGGAAATATTTCATTCATACGAGCAGTGACTGTTTTACAGCAACCTTCAGGGACCAAACATCCTTCCTCTTCCCACATCTTCTAAAGCAGTAACTGGAAGAGTTATCAAGACACATAAGCAAACACACCAATAAAGAAAATCAGTTTTGAAAGGGAAGCCAGCAGTCTTACTGATCTGGAGAGCAAAACAAGCCCCATAGTGAAAAGCTGACAGATATATTACTTTTCAGTGAAAACCAATAAAGTCATTTGCCAATATCCCGTTCCAATACCAAGTCCTGTGCAGGGACTTTGAAAAGCAAGCTAATTGTAAGCTGAAATTAATTATCACAATAAGTACACATTCAAT
The DNA here is from genome assembly GCF_001604755.1 of Lepidothrix coronata. Lineage (NCBI taxonomy): Eukaryota > Metazoa > Chordata > Aves > Passeriformes > Pipridae > Lepidothrix > Lepidothrix coronata. Next base: position 429,870 of record NW_016690199.1, on the reverse strand, counting down.
TTCATTTTTCCTTCTTGCCTTTACACGGAGTTAAAAACAAAACTCAGGGAAAGGCCGGTTAGTGCTTCCTCAAGATGATCTCACCACATCAGAGCACTTTAGAGATCAAAGGCACGACAAACACACTACTGCTTTTTGCTACAAAGAATCAGTGCCATTTGCTCTGCTACAGATAATTGGATTATTATCTGGTTGGCATTATCCAAGTTCAGTATCATACCCTGAATAAGAGCTGGAGAAAGATATTTTAAGCTAAGGAAAGCTGCACTGGGTCAGACTCAGGCTTCCCCCACCACAGCCATCCCTCTCCAGGAGCAGAAAAGGAGCGCTTGGAAGCCCGACCATTCCACTGGGACCGGAAGGACACTGTGACAATTTGCTCCTCTTTTATGAGCAGATGTGGCTTTTTCTTTCAGTACTTGTTTCTTTCAGAAAATTTTAAACTCAGTGGTGAAAGTACAGATCTGACAGCAAGATACATGAACAGAAAGCCAGTTTAACACTAGGTCACCTCAAGTCTGGGGGTGACTCACAGCTGTACCACTCATCATGTCTTACACCAGTGCAGCTCCACTGATTTCATGTTACCAACCCCACACCTGATGGCAATTCATGCCTCAGCATCACACACACCACTTTAGAAACTGGAGGACCACCCTCATGGGCAACCTCTGAGACCTCTGCAAAAAGAAACTAAGAAGACAAAGGCAGCCTGAATACTTTCTAATGGATTCTAGTTCAGAAGTCCTCAACTTGAAAGAAATAATATCTTTTTTAATATCTAGAGTTATTTTACACATCTTGTTGCTGAGATTATTTGATGGCATTTTCTCACCTTGCCACGCAGAGTCTGAGCAGACAGACACAAAGATGGTTAACACCAAGAAAATTTTGAGGCTGGAAGGCACACAGGGAGACAAGGTATTATTATCATCGCACCCAGAATATTCTGAGTTGGAGGGGACCCACAAGGATCATCAAGTCCAACTTTTAAGGGAATGGCCCATTGTGTCCAGCCTCCCTGCGCAGCAGGGTCAGCTCAAACAGGTCATTCAGGGCTGTGTCCAGTCAAGTTTTGGCATTTCCAAGAAGGAACACTTCACAAACTCTCTAGTCAACCTGTTCCAGCGTTTGACCTCCCTTGTAGTAAATGCATTCTAATGGAATTCCCTGTGTTTCAATTAGTGTCTGCAGCATCTTGCCCTCTCACTGGGAATCACTGAGAAGAGTCTGGCTCTGTCCCTTTCAACTCCATGCCTGCCATCAGGTATTTACTCACATTGACAAGATCCTTCCAAACCTTCCCTTCTCTAGATTAAACAGTTCCAGCTCCCTCAGTCTCACCTTACATGACAGATACTCCTGCCCCTCCTATCCTTACTCACACCAGTGTGTCCATGTCTCTTGCACCAGGGAGCCTAGGACAGGACCCAGCATTCCGGATGTGTCCCTCCCTGGTGCTGAGCAGAGGGGAAGGATCACCACCTCCCTCAACCTGCTGGTAACGCTCTGCCTGATGCAGCTCTGGAGACTGGTGGCCTTTCTTTCCCACTAGGACACACTGCTGGCTCATGGCCACCATGGTGTGCTCTGGGTCATTCTCCACGGAGCTGTTTTCCATCAGGTCGGCCCCCGGCCTGTACTGGCACATGGGGTTGTTCCTCCCCAGGTGCAGGACCCTGCATTTCTCTTTGCTGAACTCACAAGTGTCCCCCTGAAGGGCAGCACAACCATCTGGTGCACGAGCTGCTCCTCTGGACTTTGTATCTCCTGCAAACGTGCTGAGGGTGCACTCCTTCCCACAGTCAGCTGGGAAAGAAGAGAATAGGGAGCACTGGTCCCAGTATTGACCCCTGGGGGTGTATCACTGTGTCCTGCTCTGCTTTGAAACCCAAAAATTAACAGGTGTGTTAACAACTCTGGATTGTATTGATTTAACCAGTTCCCATTTGTAAATTGAGAGAGCACAATATTTTAGTACATGCAAGAATCAAGTGGTTTTGAACAGTACTTGCTGGCTCAACTCATCCTTAAAAGTGAATTTCCTTTAAGAAAACTTCAAAAATAATTTATGACTTGAGAGGAAAAGAGAGACTTTTCTTTTTGAGCTGCTTTAGTATGTAACTAACTCAAATGGTGGATTTTCTTAAGAAATCGTTTCTGCGGACAAAATTACCCCTTCACTTGAAGAATCAAGAGCAACAAGAAAGCTGTATTCCAGAACTGGGATTACAGCCAGTTTATGATGGATAAACATTGAATGCTTATGGCATAATTATAATGTCACAGCATTTGCTGCCAGAATTAGAAAAAAATATTCTTAAAATTATGCCCTAAATAGAATGGTGTTTAGTTTAGCTAAACTGAAAGCACACTCCAAGAAATGTGAAAAAACAAACTTACCATGACTCCAAATCTCAATTATGCATACTAGGGGCTTGTTTTAATAAAAGTACATTTAGTAGCTGAATAAAGTTTCTCAAAAAATAATTTAAAAGATAATTAATTCCCAATGTCCAAAAGAGCGTCACATGCAATTTCATCACTGACTCATGTAAACTAACCTCAGATTTAACCAAATGCAACTGTGATCAATATTTTGTCAATCTGAAACTATCTGGGGTTTAAGGCAACAAAACCAGACGTAAGGATGAGTAGAAAGTTGGAACCCACAAACAGAATGGAGTTCTTGGCTACTGAAAGGTCTGGAACAGTTATACTGACAGGGAGAAGCCATAAGAATGAAAAATTTTGATAGTACTGCCACGCTGAGCAGGAAGAGAGTCAAGTGCAGAAGAAATGAACATGATAGTTTGTTTCTGTTGCATTTTATTTATTTTTTTCTCTTTTATAAATGGCATCCTCCACTCCTAGGCAGCTCAAGGCACAGACTGTTCTCCACACCTCTAAATTGGTGTACAGTCTCTAGCATGATGGACTCGTAATTATGTTCCTAGGCATTTTCCTAAGGCAAAAACCAGCAATAAACAACCTAAGAAACCAACCACACGAAATATAAACACTGTCAGATTTACCAATGTAAGCTCTTGAAAAGGTTGTAAGAGTTACTGAACAGTGAGACACAAAAAGGTTGGTTATACATAGTACAGCTGGGCCACAAAAGAACATTGGAAACAGATTCTACCCTCACTGTGAAAAAAACCTGAATACAGGGTTGTTCTTTTTTACCCCCCAAAAATGCTGATCACCTTGCAGCCTTAATTAGGGGTGATCATCCTCAGTCCTGGTTACCTAAAGGGCTCAGCCAATGAGAAGCAAACCCATCCAGTGGACAGAAACCTCACGTTTGTCAGCCAGGCAGGGCTTCCCAGCCTGTAAAAATCACCTCCTGCAGCAGTTTTATCTTTATTCTGCTGCAGCATGTGACTACCTGTAACACTCACTGGAGAGAGGGAATGCTGTCTGGTTACCCAGTCTCACTGGAGATGAAGTTCCATGTATCTCAGAGACACAGACCCCTTTAATTGCAGCACAGACATCCTGCTTTGTGTGTTTGTGTAACATGTGCACACACAAACATGTGTGCACAACCTGCCCACCACTGCTCTGACACTCATCCCAACCTCAGGAGAAGGTGATAGGGAATAAAAAGCTGCCTACATCGATCACTTTTTATTATTTATTTTACTTATCATCTCTTGGCAATAACACTTATCATGAGTTGCAGTGGAAAAACCCACGAACTAAAAAAAAAAAAAACAAGGTTGAGGGAGGAGAAGGCGTCAGAGTGGAGAAAATGGAGTTTTACTCCTCAAAACAATAACCCCTACCACGACAGCCTCGCTGGCTCCTTCTCCACTGACAGGAAATTTCTGTAAAAGAATCATGTGGTGCTGGAACACAAAACTGCAGAGGTTTATATATGAGACAGGCTATAGGCTTGACCAGGGATTAACAAACAGAGTCAAAAGCCCAGTCCTCTCCTCTGCCTTCCAAATACTAAAAACTTAGAATGTGACAGAAACCTGTTGACTTTGACAGAGTTTAAATTATACCAATCTGAAGCCAAAGAAGCAGAACACCTAACACTGGCAGAAAAATAAGTCTGAGGCTTCATTGCTTCACAGTCTCCTGAAAGTTTTCATCTTCACAAAACCAGGCAGAAAATCCTAGAGGACCACAGAAGGGCAGTGGATTTATGAGGTCTGAGAATCCTAAAACAAAGAGGCAGTTGAGCTAGTTGATTTTATTATTTTATCCTTGAAAGCTTAAATAATAAAAAAAAAAAGTAAAAATAAAAATAAAGCACAGCAAGCACCTACTAGAAAAGCACAGTGTCAGTATTGTCCTTCAGGCATGTTTCCCTCCCCACCTCTGGAAAGTTGTCTGGCATTTGAAATAATTGTGAGGAAGAATTTTCTCCCCTGGCAAAGTCAATTAACTTCACCATATTTGTATCATCTGTCAGAGTTGACTCTGCTCTCTTCTTCATGTCTGACACAAGCTTCTACACCTACTTGACAGATCAAACAGGCTTTAAAGAAATTATTGTGCTTTAAAGGGAAGTTCCGTGGTTACATCAAGTCAGAAGCTGCAAGACAAAAGGTGAGTGATTATTCTATTAGTACCTGATACACTCCCCTTGAATATTAAAATGCAGTGTAACTTTGTACTGAAGGTTAACCTCTTTTATGCAATTTGCTGTTTCATTATGAAACTCCTTTAGTCTTCAATCATCATAAACATCTGTAGAAAATGAAAGTAGGTCTTTTTCTTGCTCTGTGTTCTTAAACTGCTTAATTTCTCAAATTATTAAGATATAAGAGCTCCTTGCTAAAAGAAGAAATTTAAGAAACAGTGTGGGCCACTGCTTTAACATACAGCCATAAACAGGTATATGCATGTTTATGCACTGAATGTTATAACCAAGTGTTTTATCTTATTTTAAGACTACAAAAAATATTAGTGGTTTATGCAACACCGTACACAGTGACGTCACCAGATTACATGCCATGCCACTCTTTGGCATCATAAACCAAGTGCCAGATCTCATCACATTTTGTGGTCACTACAACTGAGGCCCAAACCCATTTCCCATTAGCCCCAGTTTAACATTTGCTGTACACCAGTGTACAAACCTCCTGATTAAAGGCAGCAGAGAAAGATAACAATGTGCTTATTGCAACTCTCCAGTTAAAACATAAATGAACCTATAGCAGCATGGGGGGTAATGCAGTTGTTGAAAAAACTTCGCTGTCGAAATGCATCTCCTTGTAATCTACTGTTTAAAGCAACTAGACCAGTACTGCAGCTCTCCCAGATGGCAGCCAGGAACTGGGAGCACTCACTGGATGCATAACTGGGAAACAACATCAGGGTCTCTGCGTACCCTTTGCAGATTTCAAGTCCCTGAGCAGCACTGAAGGGCAAATCACAGAAGGAAAAGTCACTTTTATTTGGGCATGGCCCTATTCTGTAGTAAAAAGCTGTGTTCTACTCACCAAAGGCACTCAGACATTCTGACAAGAGAGGGGGTTTGGCCCAATAAAATCTCCTTACTAAGAGAATAAAGCCAATAGTTTCTATTGAGTTGGTGGAGCGTGGGGCATCACGTCTGACAGGCAGCTGATGGGATTGAAGGGAAGAGAGCACAGCCCTGTATTGATCCCTCCTCAGCAGGGCGAGCACTCCTGTAAGTTCACTTTAAAGCAGCCCCACACAAGTATTGCATTATCTGCCACACGAGTGCTACGGAGGTTTTCAAAGGCTTAAATTATATCAAAGGCTTAAATTATATCAAAGGCTTATATTATGGCACATAAATCTACTGAGGGCTAAAGTGATGCCCTCTGTGACTGGGAACTTCTTGTACTACAAAGGCTTTATCAGTTGGAGCCACAGAAGAGCAAAAATCACAGGAGGAGCAGAGCCGGCTCTTCCCAGACCACCTGCACTGCTCCAGCACAGGCTGGAGCCCACGAGAGTCCAAACTGCCCTAAAAGCCAACTCAAAGGTAGCCCCCCCACTTTACCACGAGTTTTACACAATTTTCCTGTAACTCTTTGTGGAGGTTAAAGCTGTAGCAATGTAAATTCCCCACTTTTTGTGCAAAAAGCATTCAGTTTCTTCAAGGAAAAAAAAAGTTGGTACTATTTCCATGGGAATCTTATGGGTCTTCTTTCTGAGTTAGCTATCCTTCTGCATCAGAATTATTATCCCTTAATCTCTCTGCAGCACAAAAGCTCTCACTGTATGCTCTGTCCATTTAATGCACTGCTGCTGAATATATTCTACGCTGATCTGTGGAGTAGTTTAACCAATACTGATCTTAAGTGTCTTTACTCCAAGAACTAAAACTTCTTCACCCCAAGAACTAACACATCTGCCAGTGAGACACCCCAATAAAAAGCTTAAGCTTGCCTTTAGGTTTACAACAAAAGCAGGGAGTATTTTTTTTTTTCTTAAAGTACCACATGCAAATTAGTTTCATAGGTGATGCACCAAAAAATATTTAAGCACAATTTACACTGATAGATCTCAAGAAATAAGTGTAAATGGGGATTCATCATCCAAAGAGGTATTTTCCCTGCAGGGATCTCATTTTATCCCAGTGATACTCAACAACTTTCATCTATGATATGAAAGAAAATATAAAAGTCACTCTCTATAAAATATACATCTGTCAAAAAATCTGAGGGGGCTGGAAAAACAGATAAATGATTCAGGCTAATCTGCAGCACTTACTCACATGGGCGTTTTCCAACCAAAGACAGCTCAGTTGCAAAGGACATGCAGTGAGGAGCAAAGAATGGGACACACAGACACAGCACCACAAATTAATACTGAAAACAACAAAGTTAATGGTGGCCAACTTACAAAACCTGAGTTCTGGTTACTTCTGGAGGTAAGGAGGTGAGTACAGACACAAAGTAATATCAAGCAGGGCAATGGGGAGGACAAAAAAAAAAAAAAAAAGGATTTACATGTGGACTGAAGCCAAACTCCAAAGGTGTTCTGGTGCTTAACTGCCTTTAGGGATTTCAGTCTATCTGATGTAACAAAGGCTACAGAGGAATCTTTGACAAGATGAGATCTGATTCATCCCTGCACAGTCAGTCTCTTCCTCTGCAGCTCTGCACCTTTCCAAGCAGCACATGCTGCCCCACTCGCTGATATGTCCCCTTACACCAACACCTTTCCTTCTCTACTCTGATTATCCTAAGCTAGTTTGTGGTTTCAATCAATTCCGAGCCTGCAGTTCATGAAAACTAGCCAAACAGATTCTTCTTTCTATTAGTTGCCCTACAAAATGTTCCCTTTGTCTATTCAGAGTTCACCCCGGTTTTCTGCAGTAAGTTCTCTGAGTGTTACCTTCTCTCTTCTGGGGCAAAAAAACTTCAGCTGCGCTTGCTGAAACAATCCCTGCCTTGACATGCCTACAAAACACCTAATAACACAACAGCAATAACAACAAGGAGTTATCACACTGTAAATGGAAAATGTTCCATAACAATCTCTGCATGCACACATATGCACACACAAACGTATAAACCAATAAAATAATTCCAGTAGAAACAACAGCTTTCCGGGGTTTCCTGCATGATCAGCACAGATCATGCCCTCAAAGCAGCTGTTCTTGATGCCCTAACTCCTAATCTCTACTTGGAAGAATTAATAGTACCACTGTAATATCTTCATCAGGAAGTTTCTTCTTCATCTTTGCCAGGAAGCAGAGAGTTTTGGGGAGCTCTTGTCCTCCCCTACATTTACTCTCAGCACGTGGCAGACATTCTTCTGGGAGCATCCAAGCTTTTTACATGAGTAAAAGCAAAATTTTTGGAAACAGCTCATCAAGAGAGAATGTAAGCAATGAGTTTATGCGTGGGCTGGAGAAAAGGGGGAGAAAAAGAAGGTGAAGGGAATCCAGGAACACACAATGCTTATTTAGATGTCACTTTCCTATTACTTCAAGAAATTCTGCTAAATTTAGCATGTCTTCTGAATATTTTTTGTTTATTTTTAATTTATATTTTTTTTACGTCAGAAGTATTTTAAAGCGTCTCCTCTATTGGCATTTCTTGCTTTTCATATTGTTTTTGCTTTCTTAAGGAAAGTGGCAGCTGAAATGGTGTTCTAAAAACAAGTCACAAACATTTAGCAGTGTTGCCATTTCAAACACCAGGCTCAGCTGAAACTGCCCTGTGGTAAGATGATGCTGTTTCAGCTGCTGGAGCCCTCAAAGGACAAAAAAAAAAAAAAAATGCTGAATAAAACCAAAATATAAGTCATGAGTCAACAAAAACTCTGGGATTTGTTGCAAATAACACCCTTCAAAGCAGCCCAAAATAGAGGATGCACCACTCTTTCCAAACAACAGCAGCCTGTATTATCACCTCCACCCAGCCAGTCCAGCTCATGTGGTTCTCTCTGCTGGAAGTAACAAGTATTTCCCAGAACCTAATGCTGATATTTCAAACCAGATATTCCCATTTTCAGATAATGAAACAAAGCACCAGTGGGGGAAAGGAGGGGGAAAAAAAGGAAAAAAGGAGAGGTTCAAAAGGAGCTTAGATGTAAAACTACCACAGATTTCAGCAATTTGACCTTACTATGGAAACATGAAGTGCACACGTGAGTGAGAAAGGCATGAAATGGACCCACACACGAGCACTGAAATATCCTGTATTTGCTAGCCCCACTCACAAAGTATTTTTCTAAGGGGATAAAAATAGCATTAAAAGAAAATACATTGATTTTCTGTTCCTTTCTGATCTCGAATTCCCAGGGCAGAGAGCCTGTAAAACCTGCTGCTGCAGTACATACAGGCAGCTGATCTGAGCAGAGAGCTCCAGGCAGGTTCTCAGCATTTGCCTCCAAATACAGGAAAATCAACTAGCAGCCAACAGCTCCCAGAAAAGCCAAACACCTACAAACTTGAGGATGAACAGCCTGCAGTGCCAGCACATGGCCTCACTGCCCACTCTGTCCTACAGGTAGCTACATTCCTGTGCTCCATCTGCAAACATCCCTGAGCCATGTGAGCACACTGCTCAAATACATGGAAGTGCCTGGGAGCACACACAGTTCATCCACTGTGTTGCAGAAGAAAGTAGTATCCACCCAGGCTGCCCAAGGGTAGGAACATTAAAGGCACTTCTGTAAGGCCTGATCCTGTTCCCACTGAAGCCACTACAAATCCCTCTGCCAGGGCTGAGAGCAGAACTGGACCTATGTTCAGCTCTTATTTTTAAACCTACAACCCTCAGCACCCAAGCAAGTTCAACGGGAATTTTTCAAAACAGTGGTTTGACACAAGAGCCAAAAACAAGTCAGGGAACATGTGAACTTCTTACAGCTCTTTGGAGAAGCCAGGGAAGGAGTCTGGAGGTGTTAACTGTGAGAACTGTGAAAATGCTGAGGAGGGCAGTTGCACTAAGTTATCATTGCTGTCATCTCCATGGTCTGATACTACACTATTGATGGCTCAGATGTTTGTAGAACTGGATAACACCAGTTTTGTATGTTCCTCTGCTAGTCCATGCTTTTCCAAGCACATTTAAGACCTGGATAAATTGATCAAATACAGCAGATCTAAAAAATCTGTAGATCATAGAATCATAGAATCAACCACTTCAGGGTGAGCAAAAAAAGAGAGAGAAGTAATAAATACAAAATACAAAACTAGCAACTTCAGTGACTGCTCTTAGACAGAAGCCAAAAGATCAAGAAGGATCCTACAGCATGGACTGCTCAAGGCAAGGGACTACTCAGTCATAGCAGAGTCCTGAAGGTGAACTCCTCATTGTACTCACACCTTCACAACAATATTTGCCTCTCTTCTGGTTAGAAAAAGAGCAGGATGTACCTACATCATGGAATGAGGAAAAAAATAAAAAAGGAAGATAAGGTTTCCATATTTCAGATTATATGGAGACTCTGTATCTGTGGGACTTTTCATTCCAAAGTTAACTGTGTGCTGAAGAGAGTCTGGAACAGCAGAGCCTTTGTGCTTCCAAGTTTTGAGGTGGCCTGAGAGTGCAGATCTGCTCTTCTCTCTTGTTTCTGGAATACTTTTTGACAATTAGCAGAATCAATGACCACAGAGCAAGAAGTCTGCCCAATCCATCAGGGCCCAAATGTGAAAAGAGGAGGACGAGAGAGAGAACCTTCTAATGACAGGAAGGGGAGAAGAGGTGTAGATTTTTTTTGGCTGTATTCAGGAGCATTTCCTCATGAATTCTGGAAGAGAGTCAGGAAATAAAGATAGCAGCCAGCACTCACCTCCTGCATCCTTTTAAGGGAGAACTAGACAAACGCAGCAGTAGCAAATAAAGGAAACCATAAGTAACTTTCTCTGTGCAAGGCAGACACTACCCCAGTACACACAGCTGGCACAAACCCAAGGTATAAAGTCTGCTTGGTAAAATTCTCAATACATATTAAAAACTCAAGTATGCTGATCTCTGCATTTTTTTCCTAAAGTTGGTGGGAAAATTAAAGCATGGGTTGATGCTGCTGAGAACAGAGGAGTCAGTAAGATTCCCATGTTTAGGGGAAAGAACAAAGAGATGGAGAAACTGTTATCTTGAATCTCAATTAGTGTAAATAGACTCTGGAGAGAAGAAAACCTGCACTGGAACCAGGACCACAGCACCTTTTCCATCCTTCCAGAAAGGCTCACCCAACTTCTAGACATGAGAGAGCAGAGGTGCTTGGAATCTTGTCTAGTGGAATAATGCCAGCAAAATATGGGACCTCTTCTTTCTACAGGTTTCATTCTTTTCTCATCACAAGCATATTTGTTGTTCCTATCGAGTCTACAAGGACAGAGGAGAAGGAAAGACAAGAGAGTACTTCGTTTTCCACAGAAGGTAATCCTCATGTTCTGTGGTTATTTATTTATTTGTCTATTATTTTTATATGTGTATATATTCCTTTGCAGAGGAATAGTGGAGACCAAGAGCACAACCACCACCTGATATCAGCAGGAAGTCAAGAGCATGGAAAATGTGCTCACCTTAGGTGAAACACCACCAGGTCAGCAGCTGACTGGATCCCTAAGCAAAAAAAACCCCTATCCCTGCAACAAATCAGGATTGATGGGTCATTAAAAACAGTGACTAAATTACTTTTTGTGTAGAAATATTTAAAATACAGAATAACACAACCACTTCCAGTACAAAAGTAACCAAGCATGTAGCAAGTGTATTACATCAACTTCAATAATAAATCTAACCTGCTAATATTTTCAACACTATATTTGTTCTCGCACACTTTCGAATTACTCCAACGCTATTTTAAACAAATCCTTTCACTGAAGAAAACATCAATATATCAAAACTGTTTTTTAAACTAATGAGTTTCCCTTTTTGCAAAGCAATTACTCTAAGTACTGAAAAGGTTTCCGTGGCACCCTCCACTTCCAACTGACAAATATCAGTAATAGCTGGATATAAAACAAACAAACTGAAAACCCCAAATCAGCAGCGTTTGACTCAAGGAAAAACATTAAATGTTTTCAAGCAGAAGCACTGAAAAAGTTATTCCTACTGAAAGAAAAAAGTATGTATGCACACCTGCTGCTCTATCAATCTAAGCAGGAAACCATTTCGCTGCTGCATCATAAGTAGAAGAAAAGTGCTTATTAAAACATTAATCACAGTCCATTATATTCTGACTCCAAGCCAGAAGTTCCCATTACATCACTGAAAATATCTATTAACCAAAACCTGATTCTGACAAGTTACAGAAGTGTAGTGTTTAGGATTTAGTAATGTAAAAGTCAGTTTTAGAAGAACAGTTACACAATTGATTTTGCAGTGGCAAGCAACTATAATTAATTGTTTTTGTGACATTTATTACTGCAATGGGGTTGATTTAACTGGTGTTTCTACTGTAAAATTATTAAAAAATTATTTCAAACTTCATCTACTTTTATTAAACACATTTATTGTGAAGGCATTTAATACCTAGGACTGGCTAAACAATTTTAAAATGTGCTGGATATACCAGTACATGTAAAACTGTATTGTCTTGTGTAAATATGGGCCTTGTTTAGAACCACGTCTCACAGGAAATTATGCCAAATGAAAACCATCTCCCCTTCTCCTCTCCCACTGAAAAGGATTTATGTTTTTACATTTAATACCAGTTAAAGAAACAAAACCATGGTGGCGTTACCTTCAAGCCTGAGCAATAGTTCAGCTGTGCAGTTCAATTATGCTCAAACCCCTGTTTTGTTATTAGAAATGCAGCCTAACTCCAATGCTTCAATTTGGAAGAGGGAGAAGTGAACAACTCAATTCTTTCTGGAAGCCTGGCACCACGTGGCTTGTTAACCAAGAACAGTTTTCAACTATCAGCAAGCCAAAGCCATGAAAATCAGTTCCTAGATGGGTGCATATATAATTTCCAGCCAACCATTTTAATTGTAGGTACTTTCCTCAACCCCCTGGTAGGCAGCACCACTAAAAAAAAAATTAAAAAACAGCTATAGAGCATGATAGGAAACACATATTACATTTTTTTGCGATTCCACCAAGTCCAACTGCAATCAGGGAACAGATGCACAAACTGCTGGACTGGAAGGAGCTAAAAACTCCAATTCTTATTGGTGTGCAATACTCAGATTTATTTTTTTTTTAATAGGAAACTAGGAAAAATAAAGAAGAGAACACACATGTGATGGGATAACATCAAATCTTAAGAAAGGTTCTCCGATTCCACTTTTTCAAAAAGTTCCTCCAGTGTGATATAATCTGAGGGACCACAGGGTCATTATCAAAATAAGAAAAGAGAGACTACCAGCTCTTTAAAATCTCATCACCCACCCAGATCAGTTACATACACAGGATCAAATTTATCGGTGGAATTACTGACTTTGGCAATTGGCATGCTCCTCCGGGAAGAGATCCCTCACTCCTACCACTTCTTCAGAGAAGCTTTAAACATAATTGACTCCTGCAACAGAGTTATCTGAAGGGGGTTAAAGAATTACAAGCAACTGCTTGAAAAGCTGCAGAAAACTTCAAGAAAGAAACTCCGGCACTTCCCTCTGACATTTCAGAACTTGTAATTCAGCTTTGCAGCCACTGATACCTGAACAAACAATTTTCATTCAGGAGGCTGCTTTACAACTACATTTACCAGTGTCAGAGTCAAGACTTTACTCCTCACAACTAAGGTGTTCCTGCCTCTGTAGTCCAACACTGAGTTTAAAGAAAGCATTTGGGGCTCTGTCCCAGGAAGAACTACAAAAGTTGGAGGACACTGAGGCCCTGCTGTTGCTGAAGTGAGAGATAAGCAGGAAAGATCACTCCTGCATGTGCAAAACATATTGTTTTTTCTTGTGGCAACTACACAATTCCCAATGCAATTATCCATCTGGCTGAGGAGTCAGAGAAAGACTCGAAAAGGGCAACATGATGGAGCGCAGGAGAAGCGAGGAAGGAAAAAAGTAAAGAAAAAGAAAATACTGAGCACAAAAACTACTGACCTCAAATTTACCACAAACTTTCAGAGAAGCAACAGAAGATCTAAAACTTACCTTCTACAAAAACACACTTTTTCTAAGCAGATGGAGGACAGTCTGTGGACATAAAAAGTCACAGGAGAACCAGACATCAATAGCAATATCAATGCAGGAGATGAAGGGAAGGATGAAATCAAAGGAAAGCTTTCAATAACAGATAAGAACTGTCACAGACAATCAGATATTTTTAAATGGCTGGTAGTAACAAGGGTTTGATTTGGTGAGACACAAAGAGTGCAGAAAATAGGGCACTTGGCCCACACAATTGCTGGATGCCTCCTGCCACATTATAACCCATCAGCAGGCACCTTTGCATGAGTGGGCACCATTCATGTGCTCACTCAACAGCACTGCCCCTACACCTGCAGAGACAACTCAGGGTTTGCCTCCTACCAATTCACAATAATAAAGCCACTATTACCATCCTGATGTTCTGAAACAATTTCAAATATTTACTGATTCATCCCACAGTACAGTTTGCAGACAAATCACCATTCCTTACTTTAAGGCTCTGAAAGATTTTTTCCTCTTCACATTATTAGTATTTTAATAAATGTATGATTTAGTATTCAGCAAGCCCACACTACAGAGAGACTATTCTAGAATAAATGGTATAATTACATTTCCTACAGCGACCTTGTAATCTCTCGAGTATTTATTCTAGACTAAACAGCCTTACTCAGCTGCCCTGTGTCTGATTGCCGATGAAAGAAGCTTGTTTGACAACTGCTTCGAGCAGAAACATATTTTTTCCATGATTGCATGAAAAAGTAAAAAAACATTACCAGAGCAGTATTCCGAGCACAGAGACTCGTGTTAGATCGATGAGTTAATTTTGAAGCCAAACGCCAACAAAAACAATCACTATGGACATTCTGCTGTCATGGCCAGCTTTTGAGGTTAATTTAGTGGTACATATACAACTACAGCCAACTTTACATATAAGAAACTACACGGTGTATTCAGGCTTCCTTCTTTGTTTCTTTATATATTTTCCATATTCTCTGCTTTTATAACCCCCCCGAGACCTTTTACAGTTACAGAACCCACACTATACCCACAGGTGGGCGGGCAGGAAGCAAAACTCTCCGTTTCATAAGCAGGCCACTTTTAATATATTCAATTGCTAATGACCTTGACAGAAGAGCTCCGTGCAAAACACCATATTCTACAGGGTGTCGTTTGAAATGTTCACGGACGTTTCTGCCAGAAAGCTGATTTCTTAAACAGTAAGATTTCAGACTTGCTAAAGGCTGCGCTCCTCGATCTCCATTCGGCTGGAAAAATTGGTGGTTATCTACCTCCCCCGTATTGAATTTGCATCCTTAGAAATCTTAGGATTTCTAAGATGAAACTTGTAGGATTTCTGTGGTACTCTAAAGCAATACCAGACAGTTTCTCCAGCAAACCAAATTAGGATGTTTTACACACAGTTGTTGCCTTGGTCCATCCTCTCTTGAAGGAGAGCGTATTCCAAGAAAGCGTATCCACACAGTATTGGTATTGTCATTCACAGGCTTTTATTCAATTATTCATAATAAAATGAACAAAAAAAGGCTGTATGCAAATGTATCTGTGTCTTTAAGGCAATAATCACTCCTTACTGGCCAGTTCTCATTCGTTGGGTGCCTGATTCAAAATTCACTGCAGCTGACAGAGATCTCTCTGCTGAGGATCAGGCCCTGCAACAGGAGACTCTGGGAAATTCAGACCATATGCCTTGGTAGCCAAGAGAATTCCTGCAAGGAGTGCAGTCCTCTACTTGCCCTCCAAAGCAAGACAAGCCTTCCTTGCTCTCACTCAATCTTTTGACTCTGACTGCTGAGCTTATTGAGAAACTAGATTCCATTAAAGGGAGCAGAATGAATTCAGTGTTCAAAATCAATGGGCCAAAGCAGATCAAATCAGCCCTTCGTTTGCGGCTTTTCTCCTTTTCCAAGATTCAAGAAATATCTGCATACCCCAGTGACAGAGCAGATGTGAAAAATCACCTGCTATGACTTTTAAAGCCCAGCGCTCCTGTCACCCATTCCAAATCAATTCTCAGTTATTTCACTGCCTTGAACCCGACACAGACACTGACAGGATTTCAGCAAAAACTAATCCAGCCAAAGACCAGCTCAGCTATGCTTTAAGAACAGTTTGGAGAGCATCCTTACTATTGCCTCACTTCAAAAAAAAAAAACCCCACAATGATTGACAGCAAAGAAGTTACACGAGTCATTTCTACATTAAGTGCCAGAACTCTACATGTGTTTTAAATTACACGACAACACTGTACAACAAAGAAATATGCAGAAATTTTCCACTTGAAGTGAAGGTTAAAAATTAAACACTAACAAAGCTCTAGCAGATATGAAATCCAACCTCACCTTAATGCAAAATTTAAAATGACTGAGCTGTCCTACACAAGGAAAACAGGA
The DNA here is from genome assembly GCF_001604755.1 of Lepidothrix coronata. Taxonomy (NCBI): domain Eukaryota; kingdom Metazoa; phylum Chordata; class Aves; order Passeriformes; family Pipridae; genus Lepidothrix; species Lepidothrix coronata. The sequence goes on along the minus strand of NW_016690199.1, from coordinate 413,955 downwards.
ATTAATCAATCCAGTTGTTCAAAATAAAAAGAACGGTGCGTTAAAACATGGTCATTATATGTACAGATTTTCACAGCACTCCCACTCTGCTTCAGTACTTACCCTCATCTCTTAAAATGACATTTTGCTTAGATTTAACTTTTAATTTTTCAAAGTATATTACCTGTCCTCATTACTTTAGTGGTCACTCTTGAACTTCATTTTCTTCATCTTATTTAAACAAACTGCAGTGCTCCTAACAATGTGGTTACACGTGAAAACAAGTCAACAGATCAATGGAAATTCACATTTTTCCCTAGAGAAAAGACGATATTTTTGGAGCAAACCTGATTTTTATATACACATGTATATATTCAGGTTATATCTCTCCAAAGCTAAGTAGGCAAACACAATTTTATTTTAAGCAGCCCAAGCTTGACTTGATTACAAGGTCTGCACAGAAGTTCTGCCTTAACATAAAGAATTCAAGCGCAATGCAAATAGAAATTTTTAATCTTACTTGTAAACTTCCTCTATTTTATGAGAACATTGAGGATAGGACTGGCACTGTGCTATGAGCATGATCCACTTTGGATTACAAGAGGCAGTTTCTAAACTTCGAGACATGAAGTTCGCCTATCTTTACCCAAAATGTTAATCACATAAGCAGATTTTTGATTTACAGTCAGTTTTTCAGTAGCTTGTGTACGGCTCTTCACAGCTGTAAATAGCTGGGGCGAGAACGCTGTGTGGCCGCTCCTGCTTGACATACATACTTACAATTACTGCCAGGAATGTCTTTACATTTTTCAAGACCTCAAACAAACATCATTTTGATCCTCAGGGTTTCTTTTTTGTTTTGTGGGTTTTTTTTTTCTTTAAAATCAAAACTACGTATCAAACATACAGTTTTAAAATAACACAATAATTTCCATCCCGAGTTATTCTTTCGCTACTTGGCATGTCAGCTTGTTATATTTTTCATTTCTTTTGTTTTGCAGTAAGAAAAATGCAGACCTCCAACCACACATATTCAGCCTACTCAGCTAAAACATGAGAAAGAAAGAAAAAGAGACAGGCCTCTTTTGCCCCTCTAAGAAAACCTCCAAGTAAAGTAAGGGCAGCGAGTGCCTGAGCATCCAGGTGCTCCTCATGTTCTCTCTCCCAGCCACCTATCTCCACACTCTGAAAGCCATGGTAGGTCACATAGCCTTGCAATGACTTTGGCAATTGAACAGATTTGGACCAATTTGAGAGACAAGGCTCTCAAAACATGACTCCCATCAGCAGGTTGCCTTCAACTCCACACAGAAGCCAACAATTTCCCAACACGTGTCTCTAAACGCTTCAGTAACTCAGAGCAGTGACCAAGTCACACAGACCCAGGGCTATTAGAGCCCTGGAAGGACAGGCAGCTGCAGAGCCTGCACCCAGGATGGGAATGTTATAGTGATCCAAGACCACACTTTTCTCCAAGGGCAGCACCACAGGTTTGGGAGATGCTCTGACACGTGTCTCTTCTCCCCTTCTCCAAGTCACGTTTCCCTTTGACAGCTGAGACAGGCATGAGCTGGTCCTCACAGCCTGAACAACCAAAGTGACCTTTACCAGGGGACTGAAGGACACAAACCCCTACACATTAAACCAATCATTTGTGTTGGGGGGGGAAAAAAAATCTATTTCTTCATTATTCTCAGACTTCCAACACACTAACAAAAAATGCATCAGGAGTATGTTAACGCTATTCTGTAGTACTTAGCAAAATAAAAGAAAATTTACATGTCCAGGGGAAACTGAAAACAAATTTCTAAAAACAATTTGAACATAAATTTCCTTTTTTGCAAAATATGCAAAGTCCACACAAAAGAGTAGTGGGAGGATGCAGAACCAAGTTTATTGGTCTGCTCACAAAGTTCTTTGTAAAGTCTAATAAGCAAATAATACAAGTCCCCTTAAAAAGCAATTTTTTTTAAATAATGAAAGATCCCTAACAAATGTTCTAAGTGACCCCTTAAGGATTAACCCTTTTTCTTGCTCTTTGCTAGACCTCCTTGCCAGCTGTCCTACATTACAGCAGTTTACTAAGAAATAAACTCAACACTGATACTGAAAACTTAAAGCAAGTCTTGCAAAAGGTAAGAGGTTAAGACGTGAATATTCAAAAAGCCCATTCTACTGAGTGTTTTGAAGAGAATAAATTGTACCTTAACAAAGAAAGAAGTCAATAAATTATGCTACCAGAAGAGAATTCTAAGTCTCCAGGTTGGCAGTGTCTTTGCAATAATTCTGGCTCCAGAAACTCAGATAACAGCCTGCACATTTGAAGGAACTATTTAGCAGCAATAAATAGCCAGACTGCAAAATTATTAATAGGAAAATGAAAAGAGGGAGAAACTAAAAAAACTCCTAAAATTAAACACATTTAGAATCATAGAATGGTTTGGGTTGGAAGGGACCTTAAAGACCATCTTGTTCCAACCCCCTGCCACGGGTAGGGATGCCACCCACTAGGCCAGGTGCCTCAAAGCCCGTCTGGCCTTTTATGAGTGTAAATGAACAGGAAACTAAAAATCTTTAGCAGGAGTGGATATCATTGTGCCCAGCTCTTCTGCCTCACCCAGGCAGCTGTATGCAGCTGCCTGAAAACCCCCAAAGCAGGGACAGAGGCACATTAGTTAAGCATTCATCATCAACAGGAAATGCGCATGAGTTCATATAAACACAGAAACACAAATACATAAACCAACAGCCTTGCACAGTTCAAGGTATTTCAGACGCCCCATGGAATAGGGTTGGAGCTGTACCGGCTGGCAACCCACAGCTTCCATGTATTTGTTTTGGAATGGCAAACAGCCCCAGGACTCAGCAGAGCTCTTCTGGTGGGCACCACCAACCAACCAACCCACCCACGAGCCGCCCCTTGCTGCCGCAGCCACCCGGCACCCCTGTGCTCTTAACTCCTTCATCTCCTCCAGAGCCAAGCCCAGCAACCCTGGCTGTTCATGCTCGCACGAGTAGAATGACACATTCCAAAGTGTTCCCAAGAAAAGACTGTGGCGTTGTTTGCAAACTCTGCTCTGGATACACTCGCACACGGACGCTGCGACGCAACCGCAGGATTTAAACTATTCTTTTACAACCTGTTGTGCTGCCTCTGAACCACTGTCACAGGCAATTAAACGGGACGCACACGGATCACACAGGGTTCCTGGTGGATTTGGACACCAGCACTCACCTTACACAGGTAAAAGGACAGGGAGTGGGAATCCTCCCTGCACAAGTCATCTTTTTTCGTTTGTGATGGGGCTGAGGGCTGGGAGGGCCTCAAAGCTCCCCTCGCACTGGAGGTCCCTCACAGCTGTGCTCCATCCAAACAGGTGGTGAAGGCCAAACCAGGCTCTGCCCAAGTTTAAACTGCTAATTAATATTTGGTCTCAGAAGCTTGGTATCAGAAAATAAAAAATTACAGCCATCAAGAGGACATAAAACCAGTAAAAATGGAGACAACCTCAATTCCAGACAGCCTTGAGTTCTCTAAAGCACCATTAGGTTGCTTATTTACTTAGAAAAGTCTATCTACCTCTGTCACTTTCTGGATGAGATACAATTTCTCCCATGCCAGTGAACCAGATGGGATTCCTGTTTGGATTTCAGTGGTCTCCAGAACTGCACACTAAATTGTCTCAACTTTGCTTAGTACTTTGTGGCTTCAGTTTTCCCATATTGCACAGTCAAATGTAAACTGTTATCTTTTAAACTCTTTCTTGCCTTGCCAGTCTGCACATTTGTTCTGCCATGTAGTTTTTCAGGCACTGAAAGTGCTGTTGACCTTGAAAGTTAGGCCATGATGAGTTGGGCGACCGTATCCCAGTAGCTATACATTTTCAGCTGGCATTTCAGCTACAAACACATCTCTAGAGAGCACACTTTTGGACTTCCTATCCTCCATTACCCAGGCACAGCAGGCTTCCAAACCCCCTTCCAAACATGGCTGCACACCGTGATGCCGCCAGGCTGCTGCTGGACCAGCCCTGCATTATATTTTTTGACATAAGTTAAGCTCTGTGCTTCATTTCTCACAAACGCAGTTTGACTGTAGACAGCAGCCGACAAGTAAATCTACCCTTTTCCATGGCAAACAGCCCAACTTTAATATTTTTACTGGCTTACAGCTGGGTAAATTAAGCCCCAGATTTTTATTTATTTATTTTTTAATACCGTGCAACTGAAAATGAACAGCTACTTCACCACGACTGCCAAGGACAACCTTAAAAACACTAATGCAATCCAGTCCAGCTCTCAATAGATCTATAAAGGCTAGAGGACCAAAAATTTCAGCTTATCCACCCAAACAAAATGTTGGTTGGGCAGGAAGTCTAATATTTCATTAAGATGCTTTAAAAAAAAAAAAAAAAAAAAAAAAGAAAGGAAAGAAAAAAATCCCTGGCAATCTGAAGATGGTAACAGTCCCAGCTATAATGCCATGAAATGGGAATTAAAATGTGTTACTTACCCCAGCCTTCCCAGCATTTCAAGCTCTGGAACTTGTGGTCCATATGTCTCCACTTGCAGGGGCTGATACTCATACAAAGTTTCCTCTAGCTTTTGAATGGGAGCTAGAGAAATATGCTGACCCTGTTAAAAGCAAAAAAAAGAGATTGCTGTATACCAAGTCAAGGTTTTGTTTTGACTTTATTTAAATGCAATGCTAGAACAAGTTGATACCATTAACCTGGTCCAGATAAAGACCATCCCATTAAGAACATTTTGTCCACTATATCACTTAGTTCTTCATGATTTAAATTTTTTACTGGGAGCTACAGATTGGAAGTGATGTTTCATTAGCTATAGCTGTTTGGACAAGGTAGGAGGAAGGGGGCAAGTTTTACTGAAGGTGAGTTTACCATTACAGAGCACAGCTGCTTCCAGTGTCACTAGTAAAATTATTATTAGGTTAAAATTTTGTTTATCAGAAGTACTATCAAACAAATGTCTCTGAGAAAACCACTTAATTCTGTAATCAATGATTTCCTGAAAGCCCTCATTAGAAAGGGAAGCCGCTTTCCTTTCTCTCTGCAGGCTTTGCAAGCTCCCATATATAATGGCTCTCAAGGTAGACTTTTACAGAGCAATACAATTAATTCATTCAGCAAATTCCCATTTGTTTCGTAGCTAAAAATACAGAAACACACAAACACTAAACTTTCATTCCAGATGGCACTTTTGCAAGCCCTTCAGACCACTGAGAAATAGTGAGATTTCCACCTCCCGCCTCCCCCTCTCCAAGTCCCTATCACTCCAAGCTCTCACAAAACAGGAGGCTTGTGGCTGGAAAGGAGGGGTCAGGAGGATATGAGATAGAGCCAAAGTTAACAGATGTTGCTGCGTGACATTCTACACTGATTTGTTGATCTTTCACACAGTTTCAATTTTCTACTGTATTCTATGGTGCTCACAAAAATTAGCAGCAGCAGCAAAAAGACAGAGCACTATGAGGTCTCCCAAAACAGCCTGGCTTTCCCTGTAGAAACTGAGCTTCCCATCTGCAAAATGCAAGAATTTAGCAAAGTAGTAGTATTGTTTTTGTAGACATTTTGTCTGCAACAGGAGATGGGAAGCTTTCCATGGTGTAATGCCGTGTATAACCCTGGCTCCCGCTGGTGATCACTTACTGAGCTGAGCTTCCCTGGGGCCACTCATGTGAGCATCTACTCCCTCAAGTGGAAACTACAGGCTCCCAATGTGGGACATTGGGTTAAAATTAACTAAAGACAGGGGGAAAAAAAGGTCGGCAGAAGGGGAATGCTGTTAATTAAATTTGTGGTTGAGGACAGTGACCTTTCTGAATTTGGAGCAGAGATATTTTTGTTTAGAGAGTTGCAGAAAATAGCTAAGAAAATTGAAGACGCAAGTCCTGGAGAAATGCTGTCATGGATCTAAGCTGATCTCTATGGAAATATCAGCAGCTCAGGTTTTCCACTGAAATGGCTCTACGTGTGTGATGAGAACAGACAGTTTTAGCCTTTTTCTGCAGTGCCTGGGGGCCTGGAGAGGCCTCTGCCAGCACCATTGTGGTGACTGTCCTGGAGGTGAAACATGGTGAAGGAAGTTCTCCACTGAGCCACAGATCACTCCAACTCTCATGGTCAGCACACTTAATTCTGTGCCACAGACTATTGCTGCAACATTAAAAGCAGGTTGCCAAACATTTAAAAAAAAAAAAAAAGGTTGGAAAAGAAAGGTTAAAAACTGAGCTCTATTCCACTTTATGACATCTTAAGACACAAATGTGGGGTCTTCTATATTGCTAGAAGTTGTCAATTTACAATCTATTCAAGTTCATGAAAATATTGTACTTTGTAACTACATATATGTGGACCTGTTACACCCATTGTAAGAGACTAATGCTTAAATAAGACTTTTAGATTTCCATTTTTAGCAATATCTTTGACTAACCAAACCAGAGGTAAAGACATACCAACATTTTACATGTGTACAGCCTCATCTGGCGAGTGAAAAGTCTCACTCTTTCCAAACTCAAATTTTGTTCAAGCCATAGAAAAGAAAATTCAGTTTCGGGCAAAGAACAAAACCCTGGTAAATATTTTGGGAAACTCCTTGTGTGTGGAAAAAGGGAGCAGCTCAGATTGCAGGAGCCACATCTCTGGAGGGCACCACCAGAACAGCTGCTCACTGTTAGTGGAGTTGCCACTGGTGCATTCCCAACACTTTTAACAAGAGCAACTTCAGCTGACATTGGCCAAGAGAGAGGGGAAGGCTCCTGACATGTGGACTGGGCTCATCACTGGCCTCTCTTTCCACCACCATTTATGCTGCTACAGATGCCCACCCCTGGGAACTCCTAGGAGGACGGGATGAATGTGTTCCATTTGTCTTCCTCACTTTGTGGGGTTCCCAAGGTCAGAAGGGATCACGATGGTCATGAACTCCCAGATGATCAACCAGTAACTGTGAGGGAGCTCCTCTGACCAGTGGGGAGGGTGACTGGTCAGCACACCAGTGGTATGGGGGGCACCAGTGTATGGGTAGTGGGGAAGCCACTGAGCCATGCCAGAACCTCTCTGTGAGGTGGGGAATTGCATCACCAGCACACTGTGGTGGCCTCGAGAGCAGCAGAACATCAGAAGAGGAACTGTCCACCCTCAAGCTGGTCTGACCTCATGCCCAGCACAGGCCAGGACATTTTGTGTTCCTGTACAAAGCTCAAGGACGGGCAGTTCAGCCAAAACACCTCCTTCTGAAAGGTGTCCAATCTAGGCTGAGAGATGTCAGATCATAAAGGTTCAGGCACATCCCCTAGGTAAGTTGTTGCAATAGTTAATTATCTTCACCATTAAATATTGGCAAGTGATTTTTTGTTCATCAGTTTCCAAGCAGTGACTCTCTCCTACGTCTTTCTCACCCACATCCTGGGCCAAGGTGCAAGTGTTAGGAACCAGGATGTACTTTTGCATGGCAAAACAACTCTAGTGCTTTGTGTCCAGCCAGCAGATCTGCACCTCAAGGAGATTATGCAGCTGTATGAGACAGCTCATTTGTTTTCATTTCCCAAAATCACAACTTTAGCTGATGGGCTTTGGCAACATGGATTACATTCCGCTTAGCAATGGGTAGAAAAACCCCACGACCAGCTGTTGTTCCTGCCCTATAGCTGTCTGGCCTTTAGGCTCCTGAGCTCATGGGCTTCCAGCTTGTTCAGCCCTGCACAGGTTAGTGTGGTCCCAAGCAGTGGGCATGGCACAGAGCAGTGCAAAAGGCTGGGATGCAAACCAAAAGCATTGCCTTCCCTATTTCCACTGATGTTGGGACAAGACAATTCACAAAAAAAAAAACCTTGTTGAGGTTAAAAGGCTCAATTTGACCACTGTTATCTCAGTTAAAAGCTGTTTGACCAGAAGCATCCCAGTTTTGTCTCTCTGTCCCAAGTGGTCCCCAACAGCTTCATAGCACACTGGCATAATAGGGATGCTGCTGTGTAACTTTAAAGACAATAACTGTTACTTAGGACTTACACAGCACTTTTACAGATCCAAAATCCATTTCAAATCCATGAGGTAAGACTTTTAAATTTCCTGTATTCCACCTAGACAGTCGGCCTTACCTCTTTCCAGCATTAAGAGGCATTTATCAGCATGCTAAAACCAAAATGAAAGCAGTGGGGCCAAGATCCTACTTCTGCATTGCTTTCTCCTGACAAACCTAAAATCTGATGTTGTGGTCATGGGTAAGTATTTCTAATTCCCCTTGGATGCTGTAATGTTTGTGTAAAAGAAGCTGACAGTATCCAAACGGAGATAGAAAAGGCTTCCAAGAACAGAGACAACACATTTTCCTGCCTCCTCTCCCTCCCACCCCTATCTTCACAGCATACGAGTGTTTTCTCTGGGATTATTTTAGGCACTGGAGCTGCCTATTACATATTGGAATGTATGGAACCACAAAACATGCTGCTAATTAGAAGGAAGGCATTTGCTTATCCTTAGGACTTTGTTTATGTAAAAGCCTGCACAGCAATGGATTTGTGAGCAACTGACTTCCCATTCATGTACTGTGTGGTTTCAGAGGAGAGAAATACAGGATTAAATTGGGAGAGGGGGGGTTAAATAATGTCTTTGCATTAGAAATAAAACTGACCCACTGATTTACTTTTCATTATCCAAATATACTGTTTGAGACATCTCTCAGTTGAAATAATAAGAAACAACAACCGTGGCCAATTTTGGTTTCAGACTGTGATACAACATGGCATTAATAAAAGAAAAGCCATGGATTATACACGGAGAAGAGCTGCCCTGGCAGTGACAAGGAGCTTATTTTAAACAAAAACAATGCTCTTTTAGGAAGAAACATCAAAATTATAGAGTATCAGTGCACCTTTCACACGGGTTTGGGAGACTCTTGGCAAATGTCAGGTATATCAGTATTTGCCTGCTGGCAGAAGAGGTTATTTTAGCTAACAGAGTCCAGAAATATCTGCTCAAGGTGCAGCGTTCACAATTCTTCCCATCCTGTCCTCTCTCCCTTTCCCTGCCTTCCTTCACCTCCTTCCCTCTGCAGCAAAAAGAAACAACTGACAGTCTCCTCAGAAATCTTTCAAGTGCTGAGGAGGAGAAAGGAGACTGACACCAAAAATGCACTAGTAGGGGAAAGAGGAGGAACAGCTATGCCACAAAAACATCCCCAGGCAAGAGACAGAAGCCAGAGACTGGGGTCAGTAAAACTTGTCCAGACAAGGCATGTTTCTGTACTAGCAGCAGCTGGATGAGTTGTTGCAGCCAATCTTTTTGCTTTTTTAATTTCTCTCTGCTTAGGACCTTACTCAGCTCTGCTATCACCACATTTCCAGAGCACAGCACACGTCAGATAACAGAAATAGCAGTATTCGTGCTATGTCTCATTAAGGCAGTTTGCAGCAATGTTATTTTTATTTAACCCTTTTCACTGTCAGGTCACCTTCCCCAGCCTGGTGTAAGGAGCATAAAAGGAACCAAGGCCTGTGGGATGCCAGGGCATGACACTGCTAAAACATCCCCAGCATTGCCTTGATTGTACGTGGCACAACAGAGAAGTTAACAAAGGCCCTTTTTGACACACCATCATCTGAGTGTATAATTATCCAAATGCTTTCAAGAGAACATTAAAACAAAAATACAAATTCCTTGAATTTTTCAGTATAAGGAGTCTTAGGAAACCATTTTACTGTTAAGCTCGTAACAGAATTCAGGTTTTGGAAAGGTTTCATGTTAGCACTATTTCTTACAGATATTAATGCAAATATCTTTGGCAGTGTGGTCTGAGCCAAAAGTTGGGTTGTTGTGGGGTTTTTTTCCCCCTCCAGTTTCCAGCCTTCGAATTCACTATTGACAAATATTTGTTAGCAATGCTAATGTGGCTTTCTGATTCTGATTAACTACTTTGACTACAGTAATACTCAGGAAAAGGAGAATGAAACTGATAGATTTGGAGGGCTCAGTTAATATTATTTTAACCTTTACCCTCTCTGTCTTCCACAGCCTTTTTAAATAAACACAAGGAATGTCAAACTAAAATGTATAATTCCATTCCTTAGCCTAAAATTCCTAAGCCAGTGAGGCTTTTCCAAAGATGTGAATTTCTGAAATCAACTTCTCTTTCTTCTGCTCTTGAAAAATCAACAATAAATCTAATTTCTTTACTTGATTATGAGAAGTGGTATTGAGATATCCCAGCAGCAAAACTGAAAGAGAACAAATGATCTGACAGAAAGCAACAGAATCAACATTAGATTTCCCGTTGATCGCAAAAACAAAATCTGATCACATATGGCAGGACTAGAGATACAAGATTGTCACCCTCCCTTCTCCCTGAGGTAGGTGATTTCAGATGCCTAATAACAATCTGACTAAACTACTAAATTTAGACTTTTATTTTCCCCCTCCACAGTAACTTAATTTGATTTTCAAATGCCAAAACAGATTTAAAAGATGTGCTTTCTTTAGGAATGGCAGAACTAAACCAGGAGATCAACAGCACTGAAGAAGCTATTAACAAAGACAGTCAGATATACGTGATTTGTTATACAGAAACAGGTACCTGGGCAATTAACCACAGAGTGACATGGGTTAAATCACACCATCAGTTCTACTTGCCTCCAAAATTTTCCTTTACAACTTTCTGACATAAGTAATTACCTGACCAGACTTATCTTCAAGCTCCTGCCAAAAAGCCCCATTTCTGTAATCTCTCAGAATAAAGCCCGTGTCCATCTAACATGCTGAAATACAATTCTGCTGGGTCTGTGCCAGCAGCAGATTTAGTGCCTGCTCCCTTCACAGAAAAGCCCGGTGCCCTTTCCTCATGCCCATGGATTGCAGCCCCTGCTTGGGACTGCCTGCTGAAGCCCAGGCAGGATTCAGGGGATAGTCTGGATGTTTGCTGCAACAAGTCACTCGCTTGTTTTCAGCGGAGACTCCAGAGCTCCTGCAAGAAACTGCCAAGCTTTCCTCAAAGTCTCCAGCACTGTTTGAAGGATAGCCCACTACACAAGACAGCATCATTTTTGGAAATAAAGAATTAAAACACAACAGCATGTTCATGTCACTAATAAGCCCACAGGTCACCCTCTGAGTTTTCAGCACTGGTTTCTCAATCTTGCTCCCAACTCTGTCTCAGCTCCTAAGCACTCACTTCTGTGCAACCCAATGTATGCAGCTCAACTGCTTCTGCTCCTTTTGCTCTGGTCCCAGGACCTTTACCCTGCACACAAGACCTGTTTGGCCACTTTCAGCTACACTGCAGAGCCATGCCACTGGCTACTGTGCGGTATTCCGATGCCCTGGGAATGCCAATTGCATTTACAAACCTCACTGTCAGCTCATGCATTCTTTTTCCTACCACGGCTTTCACCAACGCAGCCCTTCTCAGGTACAACTGCAGGCTCTTCCCATTTCTCAGAGAAATGTTTCACTACAGGTGACTCCAAGTCCCTGCTCTGTTCACTTTGTTATGCCAATCCTCAGTGTGCCATGTTGGCAATACAACATTAGGCAGAATTAAGCAAACTTTTGTTGTGTCTCTGCCATCAGACTTCTGGAGCCCTGCTCGTTTTGATTTGGCTATCAACAGAGCACAGTATCAACTATCAACAGCAGCCAGGCTAATTACAGGATTTAGGGCTTTAACACAACACTGTTTTAAATACACACATTAAGGGCCTAATTTTTCAAGGGACGTGAAGTAGAAATCGATTTGGCAAATGCCACTTTGTACATCACGAGGAATAACACTGAGAGAGGGACAGACAGGGCAGGGGAGGTCAGAGCACAGCCCATCGCTCGCTGACCAGTGACACCCGTTTGAGTCTCCCCACAGGTGAATCTCCTGGTGTTCCTATGTTGTTGCAGTAAAGCTGTGTGTTATGCTGATATAATCCCTCTATTGTGCAAGACAATTATTTAGGATTTCCTGGAGAACAGTGGAACCTGCAAAAATCAGCTGCTGTAGTGGAACAGCAGCTCATGAAGAGCCATACATCACTGCACTATCTGCTCTTTCCTGGGATTCTCTAAGGCAGCTTCCCCCCATCCGAACAGCCACAGCTCTACAATATTGTTTTTGAGGAATGCAAAGTCTGATAGATGATTTAAAATGAAAGACTGCTTAAAATAACAAAACCAAACAGAAAGCTGACCTCGGCCTGCAGAAGGTGAGAAACTCTGTGTGTGAAAGTAAGATACATATTCACTGTTTTACTGAGCATCCAGCCTAGACCCAGATAAACGTTGATAAACATGCAGAACATCATATTCAGCATGGCTTATGTCTGCCTGATAAAGGGAAGAAATAAAGGGAGATTCCTTGAATAGCTAGATTTTAAGGAGGGACTGCTAAGGGTTGATAATTGTCTGGCAAAAGAAAGCAAGGAAGTTTTTATAGCAACAGGAACAAAAAAAGGAATAAAATATGAAGAAAAGGACAATAAAGGCAGATGAAAGGAAAAGCACGAATAAAATAGAAAAACAGGAAGAGTGAATTATTAGAAACAGGCAAAAAGATAAAAAGGAGGAATTTAGAAAAACTGAAGTCTAAAGTTAAAAAACTAAGAAAGTGTCAGATGTTAGCAGTACGAGATACATTTTCATATTTGTGGACTGTATTTACTAAAAAATTTTAAATGAAAACTGAAACCTGTTGGCAATATATTTGAAAATTGCTACTTAAAGTGGAAGTACTATTCCTAGCATTTTTCCTCATTTGCATGCAGAGTGCCCAAGTAAACATGAACCAATTATTCTGGGACAGGAAGGGACATACTGCAAACACACACTCCACAGCACTGCTTTGAAAACACGTAGTAATTTTCCCAAACTAAACAAAAAACTTCCCTGGGGCAGAAGCAACTGCATTTTAATATGCACAAAACACACTCCTTTGTCCTTCCAGAGAGGATTAGTTTCTTTCCATCCAAGTTTCCCTCTATGTTTTTAAGTGGATGTATCAAAATGATGCTTCAGTCTGAACCACAGACACATGACAGCTTTTCATGTTGTCTGTACTTATTTTCAATGGTACCTGAATTTTACCAGTCCCTTGGACAGGGTTCACCAAACTCCACAGGAGCCTATTTGTAAACCTTGTCTGATCCTGAGAGTGATGCAGAAAGTCCCTCCACGAGTTACCACGGCCTACTGCATTGCTCTGGTTTCAGTGGCTACAGCCTCGTTACTCCTTGAAGCACAATAACCAGAAATATCTAAGGCACCCTTAACACAAAGAAAAAGGAATGGTTCCTGCCATGAAAAATCTACAGTCTCAGACAAAACAGAAGCTGGCAGCAAAAGCACCAATAAAATCATACGGCAATTTCACTTAGTCCCAGAAAAATCCTATTTATCTGTTTGTAAAATAAAAAGATGCCTCATCTGTTTTATCTTGCTAACTGGCTCCTTTGTGAACCCTTTTGCTAAAACACTTGTTTTCAAATAAAAAAATGGCAAGTGTTGCCACAGACTCTGAAAGAGGAGACTGCCGTGAAAGCAACTGCAGCACAAACACCGCATTTCGAGCAAGTTAGAGAGGCTGCCTGAGTATTTCCTGCCATGGGCTTACAACAGACAGTTTTGCCTTAAAAACAACACTTCCATTGTGGAAAGGAAGATTCCTGTATGCTCTGACATAAGTACTGGATGGACCCACACCAGCAGAATGCTCTGACATTTAATAGTACCCAACACAAGGAAGGGAATTGCTCAAACGCAGCATGATGGAGATCAGGGCTTGCACTGACATCCCATGCCATGGCTACTGGCTGCTGCTTGGGAAACAACACAAACAAGCTGGAATCCCAGAGAAAGGAAGCCCTGAGAAGAAGTATTAAGAACATTTGTTAATCAAAGGACTAAACATATAGGAAGTTTTTCATTTCTCTTTCATATATTATATCCGTTCAGTAAAATATGTACCAGGCTCTCCACAGATGATGCAAATGTCTTACCCCGGCTCACGGAAGCTGCTGCTCTGAGAAAAAATCCAAAATGAGCTGATCATTTGAATTCCCTTAAAACTCTTAATATTGGACCAAATAAAGCACAGTAGAACTTATTATACAGTTTAACAAGCCATGTCTAACATCTCTGTGCACTTAAAAACTCTAATTTAATTAACTTTACCTGTAAGCTTAGGGGGGAGGGGTGAATGAGGGGGGAAAAAAAGAAAATAAAATACAAACTCCTTTTCTCCTCAACTCTGAAAATAGTTCAGCGTCCAAATCCCTATACAAGAAGTAATAAAAATAGTTCAGTTTCTGGTAGCAATAACAAAAACGAGGGCAAGATTAATTCTTACACTTTTATGGCAAACAATCTAAAGCAGATGTTTGAGAATAAAAGCGAGATGTCAAAGTAGTTAAAAAGTGCTTTCCAAACCCAAACACAACAAGACAACTTACAGCTTTATGTGCTTATATAAAACTCTAAATCATCTCAGTCAGCTTCCACCCTTAGCCCTTCACTGGTATATGAGGCTTCACAATTACCAAAAATGTTTTATTCAGAGCTAAACCACCACAGATCAGTGTCTCCTGAACAAAAGCACATGAGTGAGCTTTGCTGATGAGAGATCAGCTCCTGAATCTTGGGCCTTATGAACAGAAATAGGTTTCCATGGTTTGAATATCCAGAATCTCTGGAATAAAGTCCATGTCTTTAAGAGACACGGCACACTTTAAAGGTATTTAGAAATAGTTCAGACTGTATTTACATTTCCGCTACAATACTGCAGTTTTAAGACAGAGATCAAACTTCACATTTTAAGGTCAAAATCCCCATAAGCAATCCTCAGAATCAGACTTCAAATGGATATTTGAAGTTATGCACACTGTCTTGTTTGCGAGTTCAAAGAATTGCTGATCATAAAGCAAACTTGAAGATATCAAATCTTCTAAGTACAAATTTCACAAAAGACACTGTGTGCATACAGGACAGTTGAGTCCTTCCACGTTTAATATGGCAAAAGCCTGTGGAAGGTAACTGTAAGCACATCCCTTTCCAATGAAACTCCTCTTTATTGTGAACACGAGAGACACTGTGTTAACTTAAAACAGCGTCCCCTTAGATGTGCTTTCCAAAAGGCCTCAGGCAGGACGATACTGATTTAAATAAAGAAAATTAGGCAAGTTTTTGCACTCGAGCTTCCCACACAACTAGGATTTGCCAAGCCTTTTGAGTCTAATCAGAACTACAATCACCAGCTTTATAAAGAGACTGACTCAGCGCGCGCGCACTTCCAGACTCACCAGCAAGGGCTGATTTTTTGGCTGACCACAGCAAACTGCCTCCTGAGCCGGCCAGCCCAAGAGTCCATCTACCTGGAAGCCATCCATCCAGCAACACTGGGCTACTGTGCATCTGCATCGCTGTTTCACTTCATCACATGAAACACAAACCCACCGCTACAGGCATCGCAGTAACTGATACCGCACCGCTCAAGTCAATGGGAGCAAATCAGAAACTCTATAGAGTACATATGAATAATAATAATGGGCTTTTGTGTTTCCTTTCCCAAGTGCTGACAGTTTGGAGGGGTATTTTTCCCACCACCACCACTGCTGGACTAGAACCACATTAATTTCAGCGTGCCAAGGCAAGCTGTCTGAGAAGCTTTCACGGCACATTTGGCTTAATAATCCAGGGTGGGGTTTTTGGGTTTTGTTTTGAATTGTCCAGGATTTGAAAAGAAAATGAAAATGAAGGTTAAGATGTATAACTCTTAGGAAAATTGTATTTTCAGCAAAAGATGGCAAGGCCACATCTAAAAGCTTTAACAAAAAATTCAAATCACCCTCTAAATCACCAGCAGCCTAAATAACTTTGCCCTGGCTCTGGATGTAAACTTTTATCAATTGGTAGTATACTGAGAAAACCACGTTTTCTCCTTCAGTTTCACATTAATCTTGGGTCACAGTTAAAACACAACCCCGCATCAACTTTTTTCTCCCCCCATTCCCTATTCATAGCCATTGCTGTGTTGGCTGAAACATTTATGGCTCGGACGGAGGAGCACTGACCAAGAGACCTACAAGGAACAAAAGCCTGCCAAGAGCCCAAAAGCAGCTCACCTTACAAAACCATCTAATCCCCAGCTCAGCTACTCCAGCAGTTCTACCAGCCATTCCAGGGCATTAGCAAAAGTAGTGATTGTTTGCTACCAAGTCAACGAAATTCAGACTTTGTTTAACCTTTCCTGTCTCAGATTTAGACCAATATAAGAGGCAGTCCTCAAGTGCTACCAAGAGCATTCTATAATTCATACAATAGTTGAGTCACAGCAAACCAGCAGCCTGGCCAGGATAATGCACTGCTGAATGTACCTATATTTGCTTCTGCAAAGGGCTACAGTTTCCTTTTAACTATTCATAATGCTCTGCAACGTACTTGGATGTGTATACTGTACATACACATAGCAGATTTATTTGAGAAAATAACCACATCTCAGTAATTGGCTGATTGCAGTGCCCAAATGCTGCAGTTTTTAATGAGATGCTTTTTATGTGCATGGAGGTTTCTATTCTGTGTGTACACACAGGTACACCCAGACACAAATAAACAAGGGCATGAGCTAAACAGTTTTAAACCAATACTGTCACAGAATGTTTGCACAACCCTGTAATTCCCCAGTCATGTGCACATCTACACACAGGATTTATTTAGAGGCACGTCAAGCTAACAAATTTATTTGCTATCAGAAAATTTTATCGTACACTTACCTGGGGCTTAGACCCAGATTCAGCAACAATGATTCAGCTTAAAAAACTACACAGCTCTGAGCAAACAAAGAGCCTCACAAAGTCAAAGGAGCCGTCGCATTCCGATTACTTTGTCTGGATCGTGGCCTACAAGTCCAGTCCAACAAAGCCAAGCAAGCCTAAACCTGATGGCGTAAACTGAGCCCATCCGCTTCGCTGCAATTACCTGTGGCAATAAACACCACGGTCTAGGAAGCAGAGGCTTGCAGAAACAGGCCTCCAGAGAAACAACCAGCACCCCGAGGACTCCAGTCTCCGCTCCTTGTCCTTCCGTGGACTGTTCCAACAGCCCGGAAGTCGAGCGGCTCACAACCAGGTATTGGACACCAATGTGTGCCATTGCCTGGCCCACAGATCCACCAGGATACCTGGATGGGCCCTGGGAGTGAACTGCAATGAGGGCAAAGTCACAGAGCTGAGGGTTAAGCCAACAGGAATACATGCTTCCTTCATTTTAAAGCACATGCTTAAGGGTTTCCTGGGTCAAAGCCAGGATGATCCATATCTTATGAGATCAAGCACCTCCGCCAGTCTTAGATCAAAAATTTATATGGCCATGTCAGCGATACCATCAGCCTACAAGGACAGATTTTAGCTCAGGATACAGGTAGTCTGATGGATTTTACCAGTCTAGTCAAGATGCACAAGCCATTTCCAAAGCAAAAACCCACTGGGTTTGGAGCGTTTTCTTACCAATTTAAATGGTAAGAAGGCCATCCCTCTCTACCTGAAGGTGGACATTAGGAGACTAATAAAACATTATTAAATAGATTTTAAGAAGTATATTGGGCTTCCAAGTAATGTCTCAAGAATAGTTATTTATTGTATAAATCATCTTAATTTTATTATCTGGGCCCCAATCCCATGGTCTAAACAAATTGAAAAAGCAGTCCCACTAGACTCTATACATAATAGGGTCCATTACTCATACCAAATTGATTAAGCATCTCAGAAAGCCAATTTACAGAGAAAGTTTCCAAATTTCTCTAATCATGTATTTAAAAACTTAAAAGAAAGACAGCAAGCAATTATAAATCATGCAGACACACTCAGAAATTTGTATCATTTTAAAAAGCGGACCAGAATTCTAAGGAATCGCTTACTGCAACAGCCACTGAATTGTTCACATTCCCTTCAGCGTCTTTTTTGAATAATACCTATCTTAGCATTTGACATTTGTCTTCCTAGTAAAAAAAAATGCAAAATGCACTGCAGACAGAAAACAGTCCCTTGTAAACTGATGTTCAGGGGCATCACTTTATCGATGGGGTGCACCTCAGCTTATCAAAACGACCCAAGAAAACTTGCTTCCTTTTCAAGTGCACATCAGATTTCCCTAATCTGTGCATTTACCAAACTGCATCAACGCAGAACTGGTGGTTTGATGCAATCAGCACAGTGCCATTTAAAGCACAGCACAGCACAGCACCCTTTAAGTCTTTTTGGAAATACCTCTGGCTGCTGAGCAGCACCAGCTTTCCACCAGTTGCTGCTCCACATGCTATTGCCAATCAGCTGCATTTGCTGTAGCGCATTCCAAAGTTTACTAATTAATCTCTGCACTAAACCTCACCGATGGCCGGTTGCCATTTGAAATGATCATCATCTTTTATTTAAAGACATAGAGACCCTGTGGTCAAACTCGGACCTTATTAGTAAAAAAAAAAAAAAAAAAAAAGATGTGCCAAATTTCAGGTAATTAAATCCAGTATCAACTAGGGGTTTTTAAAAACTGGACAGAGGTAATTACTAACAGTTTGAGGGCATTTATACCAGACATAGTCAGTTATTTCAATGTTAATTGTCAGGAATCAGGCACACTCTTGCTTTTTGAGTTTGGAGCTACATTCAGCAGAGAGTATGAGATGCAAACTACTGGAAAAGAGAACATTTATTTCTTGCAAAACAGCCTGGATGCTTTGAAGTCGTGTGTTTTAACGATTCCAGCTCATTGCTACATTTCAGACGAGGTTTTAAACATGGATTTCAGGCAGCCCAACCTCTCACACCATTGTTCCAGGCTGCTCCCATTCAGCCCTGAGTACTGGCTCCCTGACCTTCACAATGACCTCTACAAAAGCAGTTGTGCATTTTACTGTGGTGTAAATCCTCACAGACAAGTCGAACCTGTTCTTTTTGGCATCCAGCCCTTTAGATGAATACTCTGCGGAGATTTATTATGAAAGGGGAATGAAGGGGCATTATTGCACAACAGTCATCCCTCACATACAGCTAAGTTCCATCTCTTACAACTTCTGAAGACTTTTAAATAAACAGATCATCTTAATTACACAAATCCTTCTTGTTTCTCACCAATTTTCTGCAATTAAAATTTGCTGTCGTTTACAGAAAGGTAGACATGCCCAGAAAAAGGCATGTGTGCAAAGGTGTTTTATATTATTATTAATAAGTAATATTCATACTTCCTGCTACTATACACAAGGGATTAGTGTTTCCTAAGCACACCATTCACTTACTACACTGAAGTATTATTCCACATTGTAGCAACACACATTGCCCTAAAAGGGTCCATTAATTATTTTTGTAATGCCATGAAGCTGCTGCAGGATATTAGATTGTCTCCATAAGAAATACACTCCTACGGTAAAATGATGAATGACGAAGTTTGCAGGTTTTTAATTAAATTTCAGAGCAGTAAGAATTCACAGAGTTGTTTTCCATGGCTTTAACTTAATACTTCGTGTGACCTTATGCAAATAATTAAAACAAAATTCAAGATTCCATTAATCAAACAAAATAAAGGCATAAAAAACTGTGAAAAGAGAAGATTTTATAAATTCAATGAATCTGTCTAAGTGGTCGGAGTAGTAACCCTCTCACTCACATCATCAACATTCTTTCAGGTTTTCCAAATGATCCTTCAGCAAAATGTGCTCTCCTAGGGAAGGTGGGGAAACCAACATAAAAAAACCACCCAACCAAAGTTGCATTGATACTTCAATCCAAAAATCATGTTCAAACTAGCTTTAGTCACTTGGTATTAACTACAACAGAAGCATTTTGACTGAAGCACATATTCCCTGATCTAAATCTCTGAATTCCCCTCAAAAGCTCCCTTCCCCCAACATCAGCTGTCACAGACAATTGACAATGCACACACACACATACCTCCCACTGCCAAAATAAGGACCTGCTGTGTGTGTCTCTCCCTGTCACCCACAGGCGATGTCAGGTAGGGGTTCTCTCTCCCCTTCCTAAAAGCCTCAGATGGCCATTCCTCAACTTTCCTGCTCCTCCTTTTGTGCCAGCAAAACCAAAGACAACAGAATGCACAACAGCAAAAACCTCCCCATGCAAAAGCATAAGAAAATACACTCTCTTCCCACCTTTTCCAGCTCCAGACTGCACTTTCACAGCTCCAGAGCTGCAGGCAGAGGTTTTCCCAAACAGAATATGCAGCAGTGGTTTTTACCCTCTAAATTCAGTTCCCACCTGCAGGTCCAACTCTGCCACCTCCAGCACAGCCCACTCCTTCATTTCTTAGCCTGAGGCTACCAGTGAGACAGAGCAGAGATGGACTAAAGATAATAAAAGGTGAACCAGCATGGTCATACAATGCTGTACTTAACAACAAAGATAAAGTATCCCCAGTTCTAAAGGGAGGCTTCTACAGAAGCAATTCAACACTTTGAAAAGCTGCAGTTGCTACATAGTTTGCTTCTTCATAAATACACTAAATAAGAATTAAAGAGCACCTACACTTATACTTCGGTCTTCATGACAAACAGAATAACCCTGATACCACCAATATTTTATTCAGGGTCCTTTTTAAAAAAAAAATCCAAAGGTTTTTCAATCAGGTGATAGAGAGACTTAATGCCAAAGTTATACCTGGCAACTCAGCTACAGCTTAAGTTGGTTACACAAAGCCTAAAAGCAACTAATGGCTAAATGGGTACAACACCCTTCAAGAGCATTTCTTTAAATAGTATTACTTTCTTTAGAAGTATTACTTTAAAAGTAATTTATTTAAAGTATTAAAATTATTTAAATTTAAATATTAAAGTATTTATTTATTATTTAGATTTAAATATTAAAGTATTAATATTATTTAAAGTATTTTAATTTCTTTAAAAGTATTACTTTAAAAGTGACACATCTGTTTAATTTTTGTATTTCAAATTCACTTAACTGACCAGACACAAAATAGGTTGAAAAGTAGCACAAAGCAAATGCTGTACATAACACTACAAAAGAAAATGAACTGATGCAAAATCAAGCTTTAGTGTAAACTGCACCTTAAGGGGACTGTACTGTTTTGGGCTTTTTACCCCATGTTCCAAACAGATTTTAGAAGTGCCTGATATGAGAGAAATTTTTGGCCTATCGCTAACTAGGCTTCAGATTCTACCTAAATTACCATGGGAATTCAATGTGGCATCATCCCATGAAGGGGCAGATTAAGGTGCCTAAGTGACACTGAATAGGTGAAGACAAAGGAAGGTTGAAGCTCCCATTGCAATCCCCTCTGCATCCTCCCATCAGCTCTCAAGCCAAGCCCTCTTCCTCTCCCCCCCCAAGAAAAGGAAACCCTTATCATGTTTTCTTGCAAACAAGGATGATGGGGAATCCTCAGCATGCAGGCACGGCCAGGACAGTGCCACCCTTCTGGAAAGGCAGAAAATTCTTCAAATATTTACTAACTGATTATTCAAACGTTGCTTGCCTGAACCCAAAAGGTCTGTCACAGGGAAGCATTACAAGCTGGCCATCTTTACATACAGTCTGGGATATATGTGATGTATGTGGCTTTTTTTTTTTTATGCTAGTCATGTACACGTGTCCACAGGTACCCAAGCACAGGCAGCCCCAACTCCTGGTGCCAGGGAGTGCTTAAGGATGGCGAGGATCAGGTGCCTACACGGATCCCCTTTGGATCTGTCAGCACATCTACGCAGCCCAGCCCAGCAGCTCCTGGTTCCTGGAGCACTGCCTCCAACTGTCTTGCAGACAATCGTGTTTCTGCGATTCTCTCTCTATGCTTTGGAGAAGAGAGCAATGCTCTATTTATTTCTGCCTCTCTTTCAAGAGATGAAACAGGAGAATGGACCTCAGACTTAAAAATACATGCTGCTTTCCTCCTCTGCACAGCCCTCACTTTTAACTTGTTCCTCCCTCCAAACTTACCTTTCCACCATCTTCCCGTTCCACACGCACCACCTCGAGAGGTACATCTGTCTCCTGCAGGATCTACCTCACTGGCCCAGAATAACACAAGAACCATTATTCTTACACAAAATCATCGTTTTGTTTTCTATGAATCACGGCAAATGTTGCAAGTTCCAGTCTCCTGGCCCCCATCCAGCTAATTTAGATAGATGGTTCCACATGTGCTCTCTGTCCTTCCATTTCCTGCCCATACCGCTGCACACATTTGTCTAAGTGAGTCAAAGCAGGTTTCTCTGTAGTTACAATATTCTTTAGTACTTCATATTCTAGAAAAGAAGTCTGCATAAAACACAACCTATTACCATGCCATTATCGACTTGGCAAGAGGCAGAGGATTTTACTGCTCTGCCACATGTACCACTGAACTATAACACATCTCACAAACTACGCCTGAGCCTCACACTTCCCCAAAATACAAGAGTTACCGGTGTAGCAACTATTTTCAGATGCAGCAAAACAACAAACTAAACTAGTCGATTGTCCACTTTAATATATGCTCTTATTGGGGTTTTTCTCCTTTAAAATAAAAGCCTCAACAAACCCAAAACATTTAAGAGGAACAAAGATAAGCCCAACTTTCAAAGACCAAGGTGCTTCTTCACAAGGATAATTTCTCTTTCATTATTAGCCAATGCTGTCAATATTCCTTTCCAGAGACACCTTGACTGACACTCTGAGTTCACACTAGGTATATACGGGGACATTTACTTTTTGATGTACAATGCCGACTGCCTAAAACAAGATTCCTTTCTCCCACCCTCTGCACCTGAACAAACATTTTTAAGGAAAACCACTTTTGAAGTCTCCTTGGTACAGAACGTTGTCTCTTTGATCCAAATATCTTTTGCTGCAAGTACCCTAGCACGATATGGGTGCACCTTGGATGGTAATAATGACTATTTAAAACTAGGGGCCACAACAGCTCATTTGAAATACAGCTTCATTGTTAAATGTATTTTTAATTCACAAATGTGCTGTTTTAAAGCTCAAAAGTCAACTCCACTGAGACCCTGTAGCAAACATTCATTTATTTGTGTTCACTTAGGCAGGAGTTGAGGTGCAGAAATGTGGTACATGCACATGCAGCACAGCCTCAACCTACACACTGATGATTTTTTCTTTGTAGGAAACTAATATACTAGTAAGGCTGATGTACCTTGGAACAGAGATTAACACAAAACAGAAGATGCTGTGGGGAAACACAAGCCCTGAATCCTACACCCCTGCCTACAACCAGAACACTTGGTTAACCAGGTGTGGAGATGGCACATTTGAAACCCCTGCAGTCCTCAAAGACCAGACTTCTTACAGAGGAACTGAGCCAGACAGATGAGTACCAGAACCAAATCCTTCTGTCCTAGAGCTCCCCTATAATTCCCAATCTCATGCAGAAATCCCTCAGCCCTTCTCCCTAGACTCTCATCCCACGCACTCCCACCTGTCCTAAGTCTCCCCACTCAGAGTGATGGCACCATGTCTCCCCATGTTCCCTCCATCCCTCTGATCAGCTGCCCCGTGCTTCCCCATCCCCCCAGCCCTGATCCCATGCTCTACCATGGCACCACTGCTGCTGCTGCCAGCACTTGGTACTGATTTCCCTGCCACGTTCTTCCACCTCCTGCTATGACCATCCCTTTGTCCTTCTCTTGGCTCTCCTTGCATGACCCTTGAAGTCTGGCAAGAATTTCAGAAAAGCCAGATGTAGGCTGTGCTTACCCAAAATTTGTCTGAAGGTGGCCCTGAGAATAAGCATGGAACACAACACAGGCACTTGGGAGATCTTTCATCTGTGCTGTGAGAACAACGTCCTCCACGCTGGAAAACAGACTCTGTTCATCGAGAAATGGAATAACCAGGAATAAAACCAGTCTGTGAGATAAGTCTGCACACACATGCCTGTCTTGCTCTCAAAGCAAGACAAACAGACACAGCCCAACCGGCCACTGACTCAGAGGAATCTGTGAAGATGTTATCCCAGCTCTGCCATTCCAGGTCACCAGCACTTCTCCAGGTAAACAACGGAGAAGATGAAGGAATGACACAGAACTGCTTTGATCAGCAGCAACAGAAGAAAGGATTAGAAGAAAACATGTAATGTTCTCACAAATGCAGGCAAATGGTAGGAATAAAAGAATCATGGCAAAAAGGTCACACACTTTTCTATGCACATATACAGATTTACTACTTTAGCTTCCCTAAATGGATTCAAATCCTTCATTGAACTTAGAACAATTCTTTAAATGTTCTTAATGCTCTCTTTAAAAGAATTTTCCTCTCTAAAAAGTCATCAGCTGATGAATGTCATTTCACATCTAGTCTGTAGAGTGGAGACAGTCTACCAACCATTTGCAGAAGAAATTAATGTTTTTATTGTTAAATGACAATTAAGGCATCTGAACTACTTTTTTTAATATCTAAATTCTAAAATATTTAGTTATGTGAAGTCCTCTTTAAAGAGTCATCTTCAGATAGTCATCTTCAAGTACATAATAACCTCCTACAAAAAAGCAAAGAACAACCTGCTCTTGGCACCTACCTAGGCAGAAAATGAACTTGCATCAGGTCAAGGAAACACACAGTTACTGAATTTCCCCCAAAATGTAAAAGCAAGGGCAGTAAGTGCTACCAGAGGCTGCCTGGGAGGATGCAAAGCCTCCATATCTCTGGAGGTCTTTAAGAACAGGTTAGACCAGTACCTGGCATGAAGTACCCCTGGCTCTGCCTCACAGCGGGGGGAAGGACCCCACGACCTCTCAAGACGCCCTCCCAGAACTATGATTATACAATTCCACAAGTATCCATTGTAATTTTGGCACCAATGCTTCTCACTTTGTTCATTTTGCTTCCGTGACTTAAAATTCCACACTCGCAGAGGAACTTTCCGCTCCCATTTTTTAATACCATCTCTACCAAGACACAAGGAGACTCCTTATACTCACACTTTTGGACAAGTTATTTCTTTTCTGTTTCACCCCAGCACTTCTTTCTGGAATGTTTACTTTTAAACAGTGCTTCGAGCAGCGCCATTTAACAACTTTTTGCATCAAAAGTGTGGTTCAATAACTTTGCACCGCTCATTTAGCACGAACTCTTAAGATTTAACATCTATGATGTTTGCAACTCTTGGCCAAAGTATAGCATCAAAAGAGCATGTATGCACTGAATTGTATCTTGTTAAAAAGAACAGCAGCACTGAAAAAAGTTATATTGGAACAATCTATAAATGTGTTTACATTATATGAATGATTTGCTGTTCCTTCACAAGGCATGTAGGAAGTCAGCACTTCTCAAATGTGTAAAGTATTTCCATGTGCTTAAAGCATGATCTTTCCAAAACAAACAATGATTGAGAAATTTTTTATTATTCTTTATTTCCCTGCCAGCTGTTTTGTTGGACTCTCCTCTCAGCCACCTTCTTTCTTTCAGTCAGATCTCTCCTTACTGCTCATAGTAACACCTACTCAAGCAATGGTATATTCAGAGCTATAAGACTCAGAAATAGGAGAATCTCAGGCTGATTTAAATGGCATTTTCCTTAGAACACTCTAAAAAGTGTCTTTGTGCTATTGTAGCTAGTGGCAGGTCTGGCTGTTGCTTGGGATGGAATTTGGGCGTCCTACACTAGGGCCTGAAGCCCAGTTCCTGATGCTCTATCCCAGTGCCTGCTCCCACACAAGCAAGGAAGCAGCTGACAACCTGGCTGAACCCCTCCAGCAGCCTTCTCCCTACAAGCCTTTTCATGGGACCAAAACACGCTGCGTGAACAGAGATGTACCTCTGCCAACAGATGGTAAAGAGCTGGGCAAGCAAGTAAGCTTTTGGGCAACTCCATAAACCAAACAGAACACTTTAAAACCCAAACAAACAACCAAAAAAAACTCAAAAAACCCCAAACCCCCAGAACAGTTCAATTCCAAAAAATTAACAGCTAAAGCTTAGACCTGCTCCACTGCTGGCTACAGCCACCCTAACAAGTACATCAGTTGTGCTGTTCACTCCTGTACAATTAACACTGTTGGCACTATTTCATTTACTAAATTCCAATCATTACAGCTGTGCAAACTTATGGGCCTGATTTGTATTTATACTAATATGTGTATATAAACATGTGCTGCTTTAGCCACGTAAAGGAGCCTTAAAGCAAATGAACAAATATTTATTTTAACAGAGCACAACCATAAAACAGAATCAGGTCAAGAAGTTCTGATTATGTCTGTCCACCAAACAGCTTAATTTCTGCTATGGCATCTTTCCTAAGGCATTCCAAACAGAAATCCTGCAGAGAGATATGAGGAGACATAGAACTGCATTTTCAAAATCCAGCCTCCTTTTCCAAGGCCATCACTGTGTAAATGAGGTGAGGGGAATAACAAACACTATCATTTACTTTCGTCCTTTTTTCTCCAGAAATACTTCTTACCTACATTAGGAAAAAAAAATTCATTAAGTCAACATAATGTGATGAATGTTTACATACTTTGATATAACAGTAATTATTTAGTAAGGCCAGAACCCAATTAATGTTTTGGATTTCAGTCCGTGGGCTGGAGTGCAAAGGAAGCGTTCCGATGACAGATCACTTAAATAAAGTTTATCTGGCATACACTTCAAAACCAGAGTTCAAAAACTTAAAGCACAGCTCTGCATGTATGTGCTTGACTCTTAACAAAACATCTTTCTTTAAACAGAGGGCTAGGGACTTAGTATGACAAACATATTTAGTATTGCTAATGATTCTCCAACGGAAGTTGCAATCATATTGTATATATAAACCTATGAGATTTAAGTGAGCAGTATGTGGATCACAGAGCTGTGGATCATTTTTTAAATCCAGCGTGTTAGTCCTAACCTGAATAATATCATCCAGCATTTTTGGTGTCCCTCAGTTCATATGTTTGAATTCTGTACCCACGTATTGTCAAAGACAGTGGAGATCCAGCAGCCAGAGTTTCTTTTTCCTTTTTTCTTTTCAGAAATAGTATCCTTCTCAGCAGATCAATGCAGCGCTCATTGTTAAAACAAGGCATTGTTATTGATGACAAAAATCCAAAGCTAAAGCAATACACAGTATATACTTTTATTAGGAATCAGGAAATGGTGCTTAGCAACTGCAGAATCCCACTTGTCACAGGGCAAGAATGCACAACCCCAACAATCTCCACTCCAGGGAAGCTGCCTGGCAGGAATGCTCGTTCCCTGAGCACCTTCATACAGAGACCTGCTGGAACACACTGTAACTGCCCTCTGCCTGGGACATCTGGCTTTCCTCTGCAAAGGGACTCAGCTTCATGGCACTGACAGCCAGCCCAGAGTGTCAGAGCACTGAGCTGGGACACAGCCACCACACACAGGCACCAAGACTGCGAGGGCAACGCAGCAGCCTCGTGGTACAGATCCACCTAATGGTCAGTGCCACTGGAAATTTTACCTTTACATGCATGCTCTCTAAACAAATACATCTATTCTGAAAGGATCAATACACCCAAACACACTAGTTCCTCTTGAAAGTAAGTGTTGTGATTTTGCTGTGATTCTAAACTACCAAGAGCTGTGAAAAGGAAAATATTCCACCCAGCTGTAAAAGAGAAATGTGTGCAGTGTGAGCCAAATGAAGATTAAAAACAAAACACCAATTAAACTCAAAATGGCATAGATCTCAAAGAAATCAATTCCATCTGAAGAGTTCCAGCCTGAAGACAGACCAGCTGAGCTAACAGTGAAGGAGGGTTTGATTGACTGATTTATTTTTTTAACTTGAGGCAAAAACTAAAAGCACTTAAAAAAAAAAAAGGAAACAAACCACCACAACCCACACACCAAAACACACTACACGAAAACCGACAAACCAACCAACCAAACCAGAGCAGCAAGAGTTAGCAAAGCAAGGCTGAAAGGCTGAAACAGTCCCTAGACACACAGACAGGGTGGCAAAGCCCCCGTGGGAGCTGCAGAAAAGTTGTAGTCTAAACCACAGTGTGACACGCACCTCACTTACCTCAGAGTACCTGGCATATGTCTAAGCAACTTTGAAGGAGCACAACTGATTAAAAAGATATTTTGACAGACTTTTTTTGCATTTGGAACAGGATTTTGGATAATTGCTCCATGAGCTATAAAAGAAACAGACTGAAAAACAGGAGCAGCCGCTCAGGAGTTGTTTGCACAGGAAGCAATATTGCAGGAGAAGGCAATAATAAAGAACAGTTAATTTGACCTGAGCTGATGAGGTCAATGTTTTAAAAGAAATAGCTCCACATAACATAAAATAAGAATATTATTTCCCATCAGAATAATACTGCAAGTGTAACGCTGCATGAAATCTATTCCCTGACACTTGTTATGTGCAGCTTAGTGGTAACACGCATTCCTGAGGTGTCCTAGACATCCTGTGTCTGACACAAATCCATTCCTCTGAAATACTGATTCTGTGACTGCTCCCTCCTGCAAGCTCTGGCTGCCCTAGACTGCACACTGCTCTCCCCAGCATTCAGCTGCTAATAAGCCAAAACTACAAGAACTGGAATAAATCCGGGCAACGTTCAGACCCACAAAGTTATATTTAACATCGTTGCTGTGATTTGGGCAAGGGAAGCAGTAGCTGGAGCAGATATTTCACTCTTAATTCGCTGCCATTCAGGGGTGCTGTTGACAGGAGATGGAGCCCGGCTCAGCGGAAGAGCCGCGAGGTTAGGAATTCAGTAGGGCTGGATCCTATTCCTTCTTCCTCCGCTGCTCTGCCGTTTAATCCTGGGCGAGAACATCCCCTCCGGGCATCTGGTTCCCCTCCCTCCCTGACACATCTATTCACACTGCAGATTCAGAGGGGCAGAGACCATCTTGGTAATGACGAAGCATGTACAGCACTCTTCACTAATATTTCTATTAATAAATATTCCCACTGCTATTAAGTAATAAAACAAAAACGACGGCAGAAAATGAAAGGTCAATGATGCGTTACATTAATTCTGAGGCATTCAGGGACAAAATGCAAAAAGGTAAACTCTCCCAAGTGGTAGCAGGCAAGAGGACACCTATGTTGTTTTCTTGAGTGTTTTGGCAATCCAGTTAGAGGTAATTGGGTTTTTAACTACGTGAGATTACTTCAAAAATACCATCACTAGAGGCGAAGTGTCCTGGGAGGCTGGGGGAAGGGAGAACAGGAACATTATACAACTGGAAGGAACAGAAAAGGGACAGCCTGAAACATGCTGGAGAGAGCATAAGCCTAAGGCACTCATTTTTTACAAATATGGAACTGGTTGGGCCACAGACTCAAAAGGTTCCATGTTCCCACACCAGTGAATTAAAGAGGAGTTAAATACGTCCACACTCCTATGCGTTTTTAACCACAACGGCAACGTAAAGCACAGATCTACAAGCACCAAAAGGTTCCTACAGTCCTGAAAATGCCAGAGACATAAGAAGAAAACTGAATTCCTGTAACAAAATTAATTCCTGTTGCACTTGCAAACTGCCATTTTGTGTGCAATACATATGAGCACTTCTTTTACACCTCAAAATGAGCTTCACATTAAAGCTACCTCCCAACCAGAAATGGTCACTCCATTCACCAAGAAACAGAGGAACGATTCTCTTGCCAGACTTAGATTTGTTTTGCACCCCCTGATAAGCCCTAGAAACATCATTCATTCCTAACAACCTTTGCTCTTTTTGACAGCTACTAAAATCTGAAGTACCAGAATTGACAGGAAATAGCATTTTTAGCACTACTGCAATGATTGCTACTTTTGTGGCTTTACACAGACTTGAGATTAAATAAGACTGGTTTAAATATTCAGATATGCTTAAAGTGTATTTCTTAATATGATGATCATGATAAGGAGAAAGCTCCAAAGCACCTCCATCCCCCCACTCACAGAGGTAAATCAAACTGATCGATTTGGAAGGTAAACTTGGTGCACAGAAGATAAAATTTACTGAAAAAGCTAAACAGCAGACTAGAGAGACAAACCCTGCTTCCACTTGAAAGGAGAAAAAAAGAAGGAATTTAACAAAAGGAAAAGTGAAGGAGACCCTGTCCACATGAACTAATTGTCTGTCTCGTGCTATAGGGGATGCTCTTGCTTAGCTTACAAGTGAAAGACATTCCCTCCTCCCCCTGCAAGCAGAGGAACTCACAGCACTAATATGACACCTTAAATGAGCCAACTTCCTTGAGCATTGCCCCGGAGACTAGAATGGACATGCCTCCTAATTCAGACACTGAGAAACATGTCCAATTAGCAGCCAGGCAGAAGAGCATCTCTGATCAAGGCCTTCCCAGGAAAAACACTCATGTTCAAGCTGGAAAAAAAAACAAACCCGTGGATTGCCACAACTGGCACACTTTTATAGCCTTTGTGTAAACACCAGCTTTGGATTAGCCAGCATCTCAGCTAGCTCTATCTGGATTCCTTTCTTTTGAAACAAAATTAAGGAAAACACCCACCAGAAAAGGTCAGTGACCAAACTACAAGGAAAAACTAAAAGCACAGGAGAAGAACGTACACAGTGATTCATTAAATGTGCGTTGCCGAAACTCTGACAGTGACACAAGGCTTTTCCCAGAAATATATCGAATGAGCAGAACTGTTGAGCCAAACAGAGCACTAAGCTCTGCCAGAAGAGGTTTAGGTTGGATATTAGGAAGAAATTTTTTACAGAGAGAGCAATCAGACATTGGAATGGGCTGCCCAGGGAGGTGGTGGATTCACCGTCCCTGGATGTTTTTAAGATGAGACTGGATGTGGCATCAGTGCCATGGTCTGGTAACCACGGCGGTGTCGGATCAAGGGTTGGACTTGATGATCTCAGAGGTCTTTTCCAATCCAGTAGATTTTATGATTCTATGATTAATTAGAACTATATTTCTTTAGAAATTCCCAGTACTCCCCTAGAGCTGCCCCTACCAATACAGGCAGTGTGAACCCCAATGGCTTAGAGAGGAGCAAAGCCAAAGCAACTATAAAGAGCACAAAAAAAGCTCCACCTACTCCACGTGTACACCTACACAAAACTAATGAACTGAGCATCTCGGGTTCTTAGAAAAACACTCAGTTTGGAAAATACACTTATCAATAAGGTGAGTATCCAGGTGTGGATTCACCTTACCCTGTCACCAGAATACACCATCAGGGATCATCAACCCCACCAAATCACGTGCAGTATTGCTTGTTACAAAACTAACTCTGCTCTGCACCCAGTAACTTGCGTTTGACTACAATAATTTTCCAAGACACACCCCAATCCTAATCTGAAAACATCAAGAATCAGAGATTTCACTGCATTCCAGACTCAGCTTTAAGAGTGAGGCCAATTAACCGGTGGAGCATTGTGAACTTTAGCTCTTACTCGTTCCTTCAGCTCCTATTTAGATCCAGTTTGTTTAACTGAGGTTACTGAATCTCGCTGCATTTATGGCTGCACTGCTCACATTTGGCATGTTCTGTGTGAAGGAGGTACTTACTGTAAATTGAGTCATAACTTAACCTTCTTCCAAACCAGAGGCAGATCACAGTAGAAAGCAGATCTTTCTGCCTTTGAATGGACTTTTGTCCATTTTGTGTTCTGATTTTTGCACTCAAAATGCAGTCAGCAGAACTCTCCAATTCGTGGCTCTTCCCAACACTGCATTCAGAAGGACAAGTCCTTTCCTATTTATTGCTGGGTTATTCACATACCCAAGGTCCACCCAGCACATGCTGTGATGAAGGGTCAAACTGCTTTACTTGCTTAGCTAAACTTCCAAATCCTCTTCACAATGCCTGTTATTTACCCTCCTATTTATAAGTTTGTATTTAGCCATATTAGAACACATTCACTCAAATGAGACC
The DNA here is from genome assembly GCF_001604755.1 of Lepidothrix coronata. Classification (NCBI taxonomy): domain Eukaryota; kingdom Metazoa; phylum Chordata; class Aves; order Passeriformes; family Pipridae; genus Lepidothrix; species Lepidothrix coronata. The sequence goes on along the minus strand of NW_016690199.1, from coordinate 382,152 downwards.
AGCTTGTCAAAGCAGCCCCTTAAACTGCCAATTTGCATATCATCCACAGCAATTCAACATCTGCTTCCAAGCACTGAGCTGTGTCCTAGCAGAACACCCACAGAACATTCTCATGCTGGGGAACCAACTACTTTAAAAATTACAATTAAGCCACTTAATACATTTATTGTCCAGAATCTCAATATTGTTATTATTGTGCAATATAATCTCTATATACTTCTAAAAATTAGTGTGATGTAATACCTAAATCAAGCCTCCTGTACAGAAAATATGCACACATTCACCTTTCTCAACAAAACCTCTAATTTTATCAGTATAAAACTTTTGTTTGATGCAATCCGTTTTCCATAAATAGTAGTCACCAACTTCAAATACTCCCATCCTTAACTTTATTGTTAAAAACATTAGTAGAAATAAATACAGTTAAATTGTTCGTTTTTAATTTAGGACTAAGCTCAATCAGGGTGAGGCATTTTTTTGTTTTCTGGGATTGAACAAATTAAATTAGTTATCTATTCACATTTTCTGAACATTGGTATAGTAACAATTACTTATCTGATGTATCCTCTATTATTCCAAATGCTAAGATTTAAATGTCGTGCTGCTAGAGATCTCTTCATCCAAGTCTTTAACCGTTCCCAGATGAAGTGTACTTAGGGCTGCAGACCTCAAAATGTCCACTACCATATACAGCATTTAATATTAATTTATAAATGCATTAGAAAATACTTCCACTGTCCTCATCATGTAACATAAGGTTATCTTCCTTTTCCCAGGAGAAAGGCCACAGCAAGAAGAAGTACAGGCACTCAATTGGAGTATTTTTAAACAGAACAACAAGCATTTTCTATCCACTGGCTTTCCTACACAAACAGAAAATATCTCACAAACCATATCAATCTCCCCCAGATTCTTAGACTTTAAAAGAAATTGGAAGAAGATCAATTTATAGAACAGGAAAACAAGAAAACAATCCACACAGCTTTGCAAAAGCTGGCACCACTTTTGGAAAAATGAGCTGCAAATGCTTCTACACTGCGAACACTTTGGCAGATAATGAACACAGTATAAATATTCCTGGCAAAAATAAATTGACTGCTGATAGGAAACTAATTTGATGCAAAGGTTTTTGCTTTGCTGCCTTGGGTATTGAGAAGGGTGGAGAGTGTTGGTTATTTTTAAGACATCGTTTACCATTATCAGTTCTAAAATACAAAGTCTAAAATATGCAGGGATTTAAAAGAATACAAAACAGAAGACCAGTAAGGTGCAGGGAAGATCAGTAAGTCATGCTCCCACCTCCAACTTTACATTTACACACAGAGGCTGTGTGTAAATGTACCAAGTTGTGGTACAGAACGGGAATGCTGACAGCGCTTCAGCTGCCACCGGAGCAGTGACACATTTGCAAAAGTACTTGTTGCTTCCTAGAGCCAAATAACAGTGAAAATCATGTCCTTAACCTTGGCATAATTATCTAGATTGTCACTTTCATACTCACAGATTGCTCCAGTGCTTGAGTAAATCTGAAAAGAGTGAAGCCTATTCTTGAACTTCCAAAATTTCAACTTCCAGAATTGGCACAGAAACAAGAAAAATAATTCAAAGACACCACGATTTTGCAGGGAGGGAGGTATAGCTTGTTTTTTGACAACTATGCAATGAAAATGTTTCATATATTTGTGATGAGTGGGTCGTCTCAGTATTCCAACTAGTGGAACAATGAAATTCTTCGATTAATTCCTAATTACTTATTTAATTGGAAGAGAATAGGGTATTTATTTAACATAATATGCAACTCAGGTTTAAATAACCTCTGAATTTCTTATGAGGAAACCCTTGGCCGTTTGAAAGGCGTTAAAAGAAGAAACAAGCAAGTCTTACCATTTTGATGCCAGTGGAAAACGTGACTGGTTTGACAGGTTTGGGTTTTTCCAGTTGCATTTCTAGCTGAGTAGATCTGTCCTTATGCTGAGCTAAAAGCAGTGAAGCAGGGAGATCAGAGCTCTCCTGTAAACATACGAGGAACAAATTTGAATGCTAAAGCAAAACAAATATTAATCAACACTACATATTCTTCAAAACTGCAAGCTGTGTCTGCAAGGCCATCACCAGGAGAGCAGCGTAATGCCAAGAATCCTTTAAGAAACAGTTCGCAGAAAAAGATCATTTTCAGTAATAAGAAAAAGCTGCAGCAACCCCATAAATCAGAGCAACCTGCAAACAACCATTTTTATAGAATCCACATTAAAGACAATATAACAGGCTCCTTATTCCAAGTGGCCAATGCAACTATATTTATTAAAATAAAAAAAAAGAATTAGAACTTAATCAGAGAAGGAATAATACCAAGTAGTATAACTTGGATCAGATGTTTATCTAAGACACATTCTTTCTACCAATGAACTCAGACCAGTTTGAAATTGTTTCCCATTAGATTTCACCTGAGGCCGTTTGGAAATGATCCTTGCTCTGCTCTGCACAATGGCACTATTGTAAGTGCAACCAACAGCATATTTATTTTCTCCTCCAGCAACTTATTTTTAGGGAAGCCAGCCAATTTTTTTTAAAAAAAATATATATATATATAAAGTAGTAAAATGAATAGTTAAGCAAATGAACTACTTAAACTCTCAGGACAAAATGATTATTAACATACATATATGTAACTGCATTCCTGAGAGGGTCAGGAAATTATTGGCTAAGTAATTTTCTAAGAGGCTAATGCAACTATCCACACACACAGAGAAATCCTTGAGAATTCCTGGCTAGAACTGCCATAAAGTTGAGAGCAGGGAAGAAGTTCAGATGGATTCTTCCTGAACTGCTCTAGTGCAGTGTTTTATTCCTAAGGCCCTCAAACACCACATACACTTCTGTTTCAAAAACCAAGTAAACACTGAACTATAAAACCATATTTGTTACTCACAAAACTTCATTAACTGGACTGTGATTTTTTTACTTAGTTCAAGGCAAGAAGTTGGATGTTTTTAATGCCATGACATGCTTTGCTGTTTTCATGGTACCCAAGAAAAATCTTCAGAAGTGATCACGAAGAACAGTCACATTATACACTGACTTTTCACATCACTTACCAGTCCTTTTTCCTCTCTATTTTTTGTTACACTCCCTTTATCTAACAAGCAGATTGCAAGTTAAAAGTAGAAAAACCTCACATGGCAAAATCTGCTCAGAATTACAAATAGAACAACTAACACACATGATCCTACTCACATTTCTGTGATTAACTGGGAGGAGGAGAGGGAAGATGCTAAAAACCTAAACTGCAGTAAGTGACAGTAAGAGACATCTAATTTCTACAGAACTTGAAGAAAACCTGGACCACAAATGCAACAGTTTACAGTCTGCTTCTTCCAAGAGTTGTACATCTCTAAACACCACACAGCAGCATATGCTGCCAGAGGTTAAGGATGCTGAATTCTTTTAATCATTAGATCTAACATGTTAGGGGAGAAGGGAAGAGTGGGAAGAGATCTCTGGTTCATTTTGTCCCCTCATATTCCTCAAACACTCACTGCATTTCTAACAAAATAACTCAAGGAAGCCAATTTCGCACCAACTTCTCAAGAGTTCTCACAATGCCCAGTAACCAGATTACACAACTGTGGGAAACCCACACCGTGCCAGCAAGGCACCACATCCTGATTGTTTGTCCTTCTGAGTGCACACAGAGCCCTTCTGTTAACTATTAACACACGTGAAAGTTCCAATGCTCTGAGCGTTTACCCACAGCAGCAATTTTCTGTATGGGAAAACAAACTGCTGGTTGCAGGCAACAATGGCTGAAAGATCACTCTCAAAACCCACAAGGTTCTGGTAAAAGTGTGGATATGATGTCTTTAAGGCACCTTGCTCTTTGCTTGGCTCCAAGCTATGCCACAGCCCAGGGAAAACCTGCCTCTCTGCCATGTGCTGCAATCTCATTTTGCTCGTGGCTGGGAAGTGTCCTCTTGAAGAAGAGAGTGCAAGTCCCACAACACACAAGACATCTAAGAGCAGATGGAGAATCCTCTGTATATATGTGAGAGAGTTTATACAGCAAATAAAGAAAATGCCTTCAATCTTCCAATAACATATAAAATGCATTTGAGATTACAAGTCTAAATTACGACAAAGTGCTGTGCTTTTAAAGTGAGAGGTTTTATTGTAAAAGACGTCACTTAAAGTGAAGATTCTATAGCATCTAATTTAGTACTGGAGAGCAAGACAAGTACAGGACCAAACTGCTCTTCCAGTGGCCTGCAAAACTCGAGCCTCCACAATGCCTTGGTCACCTCTCCACCAAGTGACACCAGCTTTCCCCTCCCTGTTCCCAACCAAGGATGGGTTCATGGAGCCTTGGCCCCAGGTCCAGTCCTTTCTGCAAGAGCTGCTGCACTCCCCAGGCTGGTCAAAAACCAGAGCCTGCTGCTCAACACTTTAAATACCAAACATTTCTGTGCCTTTTTCCCTGCCTCTGGACTACCTAAATTACAGGCTCTTTGAAAATGGCACAGCATTCTCAAGCACTTTTGCAAACAACTGAGACCTTTACTCCATACAAAACCACCACAAATAACACATATAATGACTTGGACCACCAAGATGATTAGAGGGAAGGAGCATCTCTCCTACGAGAAAAGGTTGAGAGAATGGGGATAGTTCAGCCTGGAAAAGAGAAGGCTTTGTGGTGACCTAATTGCAGCCTCACAGTACCTGAAGGGAGCCCACAAGAAAGATGAAGACTATTTACAAGGGCCCAGAGTGACAAGACAGGGAAAATGGCTTTAAACTGAGAGAAAGTAGGTTTAGATTAGATATTGGAATAAATTCTTTACTGTGAGGATGGTAAAACACTGGCACAGGTTGCCCACAGAAGCTGTGGATGCCTCATCCCTGAAAGTGTTCAAGGTCAGGTTGGAGGGAGCTCTGAGCAATCTGGGATAGTGGAATGTTCCCTGCCCATGGCAGGGGGGGTTGGAACGAGATGGTCTTTAAGGACCCTTCCAATACAAGCACTTCCATGATTCTATGAGATTCACAGCTTCTTAGGATTTTAGCACCAAAGGAGGAAGAGGAAAGACCCAATATCTCAACCTGCACCACACACAAAAAATTTGTCTTAAATTTTCTCTTGCTGTCCAGTGGCAAGGACAATCCTGGAAAAAAATTCCCAAGACCCAGGAGATCTGGGCTGTAGGTTGCCCACACCAGGTGATCTATCCAAAAGAGAAGATTCAAAATCAACGGGTGAAATGTCAACTTCCCACCTTCCTCTGCACTCACAATCCTGCTGAGTCAGTGCTTTTGCCACTGGTATCTCTGTAGCCAGAAATTAATCTTTGTTGGTTTAGCAAAGAACCAGCGACCTTAGATACAAGATTATTTTTTTACACCTGATTCTTTACACTATTAATGCTCATGCTTGGCTTTTGCTGCATTTCTTAATTAAGTTTTACTCATGATCAGCTTCATTTTCAGATTGGCAGCACAGCATTAGAGGGACTTCAGAGACCATAGGAAATGTTTATTTGTTTAACAACCACTGGTTTTCCAGAGACTTTATAAGTCATTATACAAACACTTCAGTGCTGGTTTTATAAAGCTTTAGTATTACAAAACAAGTTTTGGCTCAAATTTAAGTTGACAGTGCCCCTTCAGAAACAGACACACAAGTTGAAACTGCTCAGTTTCCTTTCTCAGCCTTTAAAAATCACCTTTATGTTGTTTTTAGAATATTAAGATATGTTTTAATAGCAATACATATGCAATCACAGTTAAAACTACCTATTTTAGTCATGTTTTAAGGATTATTTATAACCATTCTTTCTGAAAGCCATCTGGTGAAGGTTTCCAGTAAAACCTACTACTGTGTTAAAGAAAATAATAATAAAATAACCAAACACACATCACCACTGGTCTCTAGTTAGTTAAGAGTGTCTTTTAGAACAGGATTTAAGTAAGTCAGAAACCAGTTCAGAACCATATTCTGAGAAATTAAATTCAAATTCATAGTGGAGTTTTTATTAATTGATCCACTATTCCTAATTGTGTGAACTGTAAGCCCATTTACCTTTAAAGTGAAAATAGATTGCTAGATGCAAAGTTACAGACTTTGGGAATTTTCAAAAACCTTTCTGCTCATCTCTGGTTTTGTCTACCAAAAATGAAACACCAGCTCCTTTCAGGAAAACCAATGACAGGTTGCCAGAACCCCTGGCTTGGAAAAAGGCAACTCTTCAAGAGGCCCTAAAACTTCTAAATTACACTTCTATCCTCTCTCCTCATGTCAGTGCCTTCTGCACTGGCTCAGAGAGGAACTCTGCTTTTTCAGGAAAAGTAGAAAAGCATCTGTATCTTCAGTATAAACTGAGAATACAAAGCAGGAATTAACACTTTATTAGTGTGAGATGCATTGAAACAAGACAGAAATTCTGATTTATCTGATTTAAACATACCAAACAGCTTTAAACCACACTGAATAGCTGAACACGTGTGTGCATGAATACATACTTCTTTTTTCTGCATTCCTTCAAGGAAATGTGTTACTACACACAGAGACTGTCCTCACAAGCGTTAGAGGACATGATTCTCTATGTGTGCACACATACTTGCACTGAAAATACTGCTTAAATAACACATTTATCGAGCTTCTCTGTGGCCACACTTCATTGCATTTTAGATGCAGAATCGGTAGTATTAACAGAGTTTAGTATTACAGAGTACTAACAGAGTTTCCAGGAGTAGCTTGAGTTTTTCTCCATTTGTCTGTACACCCCTCAAATGAACTCAAGCTTCGTTCACTTCAAAAGGAGCAACTCATACATGAGAAGCTGGAGTAAGAGAACACGACACACTCAAGGCAAGAATCTTTTCCTTTTAGTAGTTTTTGAATACGAAGAGACCACTTATCATTTAGGTGCCCTGACCCATAAAGGGCTGACCAATGCTCAAATAACTCCTGAGGTTACTGCCCCCTGCTCTCCATCTCCATCTCTTTATGGCTGAGCTCATAAAGTAGCTCCTAATGACCATTTTGCTTCAACACACCAGACTATCAACCAGTATTCAGAACTGCTTAACAAGTCAACAGTGGGAGAGTCCAACTGAGCTTACAAATCCCAGATGCACTGTTCATCCAGCCCTTAGCTTAACAAAACCAGAGTTGTTTGCAACGTTGAAAGGAATAACACAAAACATGCAAGACAGAGAAACAGGGGCAGTTGGTAAATGGTGGGGAATTAACACATGATAGAGATGAATGTCAATGTACTGCTACTGAGCGTTCAAAGCCCCTGGTTTTGTTACTCACAAGATCATCCAGGAGTGCCTGTTTATTCTTCCTTTTTATCATCTGCTGTAGCTGTTCTTCCTTCTGTATGAACAGTCTCCTTTGTTCGCTTTCCTGTCGCTCTACCTCCAGAGCCTCCTCCAGCTCTTCCTGCTCCCGTGTCTGAAAGGGAAATCAGAAATGGGCTCACGGCAAGTCCAGAGCTCCACTGCCTGCCAAAGGACCCAGGGCAGGCCACGCAAGAGGAAGGCAGCCAAATTCTACCTTTTAAAGTAAAATTTTAGGTAGAATTTTAAGATGATTACGGCTGATTATTCTACCTCCTCTTATTGTCCAGTGTGGAGTTAAGATTTTTAACTTGCTGCTCTCTGCAGTCTGGATCCAACTCTTTAAAAGTTAGAGAATGACAACGGCATTTCCTTATATCTTCACCCTAAAAGGAACCCTTCTTTATTCCCACACATCTTACAACCCAAGTGATATAAATAGAGTGATCAAAAATATAATCCCACAATACTGTTCCTGATCGTCCCCTCCATCAGCTGCATCTTCTGTGCAAAGCACACTCTGTGCTTATCAGTGGTGCAGAAGAAAAGTAAGAAATTACAAATAGGTGAATATTAATAGAGAAGCCTGCAAGTTAAAACATTTAAGCATGAACTGTAAAAAATGTCACAGTCTCAGAAAATTAGGAATTTTTCCTATAACCTGGATTGCAGCCATGTGACATGAGACGAAACAAAAGATTATTAGTAAAAAATTACTAGTTTTTGTTACAGATCTGTTTCTTGACAAGTCTTTTTTAACCTGTAAACTATTAAGTTATCTGTATTTGAAAATCACAGTGAAATTAAAAACCAGAAGAGGGCTCAGTGACAGGGGAAAACAAAAAGGATTTTATAAAGAAGAGGGAATCAAAAGAACATCAGTTTTGTTGCAAGAAGGTAAAAACATATAGGAAACACTTTCCAAAACTTCCCATCCAAAAAGACTAAAGCAAAGGGAGATGCAGTAAAAACACCAAGATAATTAAAATTTTATAAAACTTAAATGGACAATTTATTGATGGAAGCAGTTTCAGGAAAAGATCATTGCAGTCAAGAGCTCAGTAAAGTTTGTTCCAATCATAAAGTTCTCTCATAAAGCACAGCAATCTGATATTGGCCACAGTATGCTGAAAAACATCCCTTTACCAGGCAGATCAAGCCAATGGGTCCCAGCAAGGCCCAGTATCTCCTGGATGCAAGAGCTGACAGATCTCATCACCTGCCACCGAGCCAACAGGAGCTGCTTCCTTTCCATTATGAGCAGTGACACTGGTAAAACACTGGTCACCAACCAGTGACCATCTGGAACTGGGTTCTCTTTGCACTGAATGAAAGGAAAAAACCAAAGCAAGAAAATCCCCAAGTTGCAAACTGAGGTTGTTTCTGAGAATTAAGGGATTTAGTTTGTTCAGTCAACAGAACTGAAGAGTTCAGGGATGTCTTTAAGACATTCCAAGGCTCTTCCACGTTTATGTTTAAAGACTGCCTGGGATTTGCACTGAAACAGAAGAAAACTTGTAGGGAAGTGGTGACAGACCCAGACTGAAGAATCAGCCCAGAAAAATTATAGTCAGAAATAAGTAAACTGATATACAAATCTAAACCAGACCACACCACAGGAAAATGGAAGAATTAACACGTCAGATCAAATTCTTTCTGAAAGGAAGACCAAGCAGAACAGTAAAACAGAAGAGAGACGAGTTCAATAGGCAGCAAGGGTTGTGTCCAGCCTAAAGATAATCCAAACACAGTCCTGATATCTGAAGAAAAAGATGACAGTGAAGCCTGGAGTAAACTCAAGAAGACAAGTGGAAGAAGTAAATAAAAAGTGTAATAATGTTTCATCACATTCAGGAAAGGACAATCAAGAAAACATGCACATTCACATCACAGAACTTAGACAAAACTATTCAAGACTACTCAAAGCAGCAAGTGAAATTAAATATCTAGTGACAAAGTAGGAAGCAACAGGTTACCCTGTGACTGGAGAACTGCAGGTATTTAAGGAAGAAGGCATGTTTGGGAAAGCTATAGTTCATTCCAAGTGCAAGACTTTTTAAAAATAACTAGTGCACATAAATATCTCTCTATAAAAATCAATTTATAGTGACAAGAACTTAGACAGTTCTTCACATTTTTCTCTTCCTAACCTATCTACTTAAAGTTTTTCCTTGCATGGTCCTGCATCAAACTTACACATCTAATAGATAGGTTAGTACAAAAGTAGCAAAGTCATTAGGAACTGGCTACAAAGATGACAAATATGGTCTGTACTGACAGGAGAACAAACAGTTATTCAAATCCTGAGGTGACTTATTCAGTAACTTAATATTTTGGTTTGCAAGAATGACAAGCTCACAAAGACAAAAGTAGCAAAAGTGAGATCAAAATAATTTAAAAGGCCACAGATTTGGGGACATTAATTTGCAAGTTAGAAACCAAGGAGGATGCACTGCTTGACAACTACTGACTGTGAACCTTCCTCATGACAGTGCTACAAGAGCACAGTTTTAGGATCATGTCAATGTATTGCCAATAGAGGTGGAAAACAGGCGTTTCTTTACAAGAGGCATTAAGATCTCAGCTGCAATACTGCATTCAACTCTGGTCCCTTCTGCTTACCAAACACAAATTCAAACTGGAACAGGCAAAGGGTAAGAAAAACACCATGAGAGACAGAAAGTATCTATATTCCTCAGAAGCAAGCTAGTACAATGGATAGAAAAATTTACATCAGTCCAAGAATGAAGGGACAATGAGTGGCCAGGAGAGGTTTAGGAAAAAAATATTTGGACACCTTTTACCAGGTATGGAGCTAGGACATTCCAAAACCTGCCAAGAAGAGCTAGAGAGGGAAAGCAACCCTTCAGCTTTTGGGAGAGGGTTAAATTTATGGGCAATATCATGCAGTTTTTGTAATAGCCGCTGTGTCAAGTCTATTATTATGTTTCGATTGTCGAAAAAGAAATGTTGAATGTTTCAAACGATGAAAAAGAATAAAAGAGAAATGTCTCCAGATCTCCAGTGAGTCTGGATTCACACAGGCTTGCCCAGCTGCCACCAGCCAGCCTCCAGCACAGCAGGACTGCACGGTACAGAACACAGGAGGCCCTGGGGGGCTTGGTGGGCACAGGGTGTTATGGTGCTGCTAGACAGGGTCACACAGCTCCTGCACGGGCTGTCTGAGAGTCACCTCCACGAGGGGAAGGTGGGCTGCAGGCAAAGCACACTGCTAACAGAGTGACCCCCGAGGTTGCAGCTACATTGTAAAATAAGATGTGAAGCCAAAGCTTTGGCAGGTCTCTTCAAGCTCTGAAGCATAGGATATTGCACAGTGTCAGAGACAGGATAACAGATCAGAGATGGACCCCTAGGGAAATTTCCTTGCCTTTAAAAGGAAGAGGTTCAAACAAACATTTTTCAGATTCCAATCTCCTCCTGTGAAATCCTAGAGCTAAAGAAATCACTCAGAGTTTTGCCACAGACTTCAGGGGAGTGAGGATTTCACCCCTACTGATTTGAAAGCAAGTCCTTAGTGCAACTGTAATATAAACACAAAACCTCGTTATGTCACACTCTGGGCAGACATTTTGCTTCAAGAACCGATAACAGTGTGTATTTTTATACTGAAAAAATATTTAGCAGATTAAACTTGTCTTACAGGAATAAATGCTTGCAAGTTTATTTTAAAGAGCCAAAAGATATCTGAGCCATATTTTAATGAATGAATCTTCAACGAACCATGTGTTTTGCATACAGATCATAATATACAATATTCCTGACGTTACTGTTATCAGCTCTTGAACAAGAGTTCTAATGTTTGTTTCAACATCTTTCATTCTGAATTTTGCATAAACCAGACCTGTGCTTTCCCTCAGTTTTATAACTCTCTCCTGGGAGCTTCCTAATGTCTGCGTCTGGATTCCTTTTTTCCGTCGGATGAGAAAGGAACGATTGTCCTGGTATAGGAATGAACTTCATCTCTCCTGGATATTGTCCAACGACACTGCCAGCACACATGCAGTGGTGATGTATTAGACACAGGCTTTACTGCCTTTCCCTCCTTTCAAGCTCTTCCCAAAGTGAAGCATAACTACATTTCAGCTATCAAACTAAATACTGAAATAGAAAGAGAAACCTGCAGAGTGCTTTTAGCTTTGTTTTTAAGACACCACAGAAAGTACTTCACAAATCCTTTAATTCTTCAACTAATGAATAAAAATTGCAGAGGAGAAAAGTTAACTAACCAGTTTTAACTTATTCTTCTGAATGACTTCTTTGTTATCCTTTTGGTACAGCTCCATTTTCTTTTTGGTGTTCTCCAAGTCCACATTGTTGGTCAAGTTAAACACTACATAAAGACAGAAAGCAAAAGTATTTAGGTCAGCATGCATGACTATGACAAAGAAATACTACTCTTATGTTCTCTATCCCTTCTAGCACCAGACATAAACATTGCAGTAACAGAATTTACTTAAACGTGCTCGGTAAAGACAGACACAATCTGCTAAGTCACTGCAAACTTCAAGAGAAGCCAGCAGAGCTCCTTTAGGTTTACACATCTGTAGGAGAATAAAATCTGAGTCTTGCATCCTCTTTTGTGATACTGATCATGTTATTCAATAACATTGACCTTTTCAGGTAGCAGTTAGCTAAGAACACAGTGATTCCTGTAAAATTAAATTACACCAAACACATACATATTAAGACAAAGTTCGAAATTAAGTCATTCTATTTCATAAAATTATCTAATGCACAAAGACTAGTCAGAGATTCTTTGAATTTTCAGGTACATACAAAAAATTCACATTGCTTGATAACTTAAAAGGCACCAATGTACAATTATCTTTATTAGGAGGAATCTACAGATGCTTCCAGATTAATAGGTTAACTGACATTCTTTTGATGTCTCCCAATGGTGACAGAGTATATCTCATGTCATCATGAGCAAGGGGGGTTGGCCAGCAAGTTCCACAGTTTAGCACAACATTCCCAATTATCTACACATGGCACAGAAGATATCTCAAGAAATTGAACAGTGTCTATAATCTACAGCTTGAAAGATGCAGATGGTTTGGATGATTAGTAATTTGATACAATTCCTGAGCCTTTCACCTCTAGGTCACTGGTTCAGTTGAGGGTCAAGTGAATTCCAACTGAGAGCCACTATCACTGGGAAGTTGCTTGGTGATCACCATCCAGAGTGGATGCTGGGCTCATGCCCATGGCCTTAGAGCTACTGAACACTCACAACACACAGCACTCAAAGCCTCCAAGAGCTTTGTCAAGAGCGGCGAAGAAATTTGCACTGCTGTTGATAAATCCTTCACAAGCAAACAACCGCGTAGTGACTGCGCTCAGTCAGACCCTGAGGAAGGGAAGGAGGTTCTTGTGAACGCACCAGCGCAGGACTTGGAAGATTTTAGTCCAGTTCTCTCTTCCTAGGCTTTCAGGCAACCAGGGCCAAATGATCCCTGGGCACTTGTACCACTGCCAAGTCATTTGTACCAGTAAGGCTGCTAGAGAGGAACAGAAGGAAGCAGCATGAAGTCTGTTGTTACTCATCAGGATAGCTCACATCTCAGTTTGGGAAAGATTATATCCCTTCTTTCATCCTCTCCATAGCTAACATGGTAGAAATGTGCATTAGGAGGGTTCTAGGTAAACCAAACCATGAACGGCCTCGACTGGCAAACCAGCTGAGAGCAGCAAAGGAAACATCAAGAATTCAAAGCCAGGGAATAAATGGGGACAGGGGGAAAAAGCAAGGAAATGCTCCAGTTGTAGGATACAGCTCAGTTCTATAAACCCAGCTGTACAGCCAAAAGGGGTACCCCTGCTCTTAGGTGCCTCCTCCCAGGCACAGGCTTCATTCTTTCCCCTGTTCTGACTCCAGAACACCCCTGGATGCTTTGCAGTGTCAACAGAAACAAAGGGGTCAGGCAAGAGCCAAAGATGGTACCACAGAAGTAATAAAAGTGTACAGATGGGAATAGGAATATTCTCTTTCCAGAAGTACTGGAGCACCACATCATTTTACAGTTATCAAAAGTATTCCGTTTGCCCTAACAGCAACAAAAAGGGCTCAGCAAGATACAGCTGAAGGAATTCCTAACCTTAAGCAAAAAAATCCCTAAAACGCTGTATCTATTTCCCTCCTCTTTTTCAAATAATAAACAGCATCAAGAGGACTGACATTTCAATTCAGCCTGGCTCATAAATCAGCTAAACTCCCCCAACCCCACCCCAGCATCTTCACTTCAGAAGGAAAATCTGAGATGGAGGCTGAGTTTGTGGTTCAAGAATTTCAGAATCAACACCTGAGTTCAATTTTTGAACTTTGCTACTGTTCCAGATCACTAAGCCTCTATACCACTGGCAAGAAACAGGAAAAGGAGAATAAAGCTTCCTTTCTCCTATATATCACCTGCTGTATCTCCATACTATAGCTAAATGCAGCACTTATCCCTGTGGTCTTGATCTCATCTCAAGTGGAACCTCTGGGCACTGCCATAACCCAAACAAGCCATTCAAAGTCCAGCTCCTTGGTTTTTAGAAGCAAGTTACCCATTCCAAATGTTTGAGGTTTTTTTTTTTATCTCCAAAAGGCATAACATTTTCCTATTTCATATCATGACAAACATACACTTTCAGGTTGTAGCAACCTCTCCTTAGTAAAACACATTACTTCAGTCTAAATTTTTTGTATTTTAATGGAGATTTGCCCTCCAAATTTCCAGCCTACAGTTCCCAATTGGTGAGCACTTTTAATATTTGAGTATTAGGGCAGAGAAGAATTGTCATGTGAAAATGCTGGCATACAATCAGCCCAGGGTTCAGCAATGACAGCAGCTGCACGGGAATGTCAGCACTTCCTACAACTTAAATCCACACACCAGCTCTCTAAACTCTTCAATGACGACACAAGAAAGAAATAGCATATGAGACATGCTGTGCTAGCAGGATGCCCAGATGCCACCTTCAGGTGCAAGAGGAGGAGCAAGATGAGATGTCAAATTGCCTTTAGGCTCCTGAACATCTTGAGTATTTCTCTAAAAATAAATCCAGCAATAAGTTGATGATCCCTGTTTTGCAACTATTGCTGCTTGAAACATTCAGGCTTTGGTTTTTTACCCCTTTCTCAGTTATCTTTAATAGGTTCAACCAGTCACAATTCAGTCTGCAAAACCAAAAGCTTAAGACTTAAAACTCATACAAGGAGAGCAGGCAAGTTTTAAACATGTGCAAATGCCTACTTACAAAAGTGAGTGCATTTTCCAGTATTTATTGAGTATTTTGGTATCTGATAGGAAGTAACATTTCCATGTAAGGAATCTATTTCTTCATCAGTGTTTGAGAAATCTTCAGCAGCCACCTGCACAGCCACCTGAAAAGCCCATTGCTCTGCTCACAGCAAGGTGAAAGACTTTATTTCCCCTTCTGTTTTTCTGCTGTGGTTGGAACCAAACCACAGATACAACCCTCCCAACAGGCAGATCTGCTCATACCCGTTCTGCTCTGTCCATCTGATTCTGCTCTGTCACTCAAGGATATTGTAGGACATCAGCAATCAGGAAGATTCAAACTTCCAGCATCTTCAAAGGCCAGAGAAGATTTGTCCCAGTGAACACTGATGTACAGTGATTGATGAGGAACATTATCTTGGTCCTAAGCATCTGCTCCTCAACACTAGTTTGCCCACATTTCAAGAGTGAAAATACTGAAGAGGTACATTTTGTTGAAACAGTTGTAAAAAAGAGTGTAAAAACCCAATTTTTGAAACAGTGTAAACAAGTGTAAAAAAAAAAAAAGTAGAACAGTGAAAAGTGTAGCAGTGAAACCTGGATGTCTCTACATCAACATCAGTGTCAACAGCTGCCCTTTACTACAGGACAAAGGCATCTTCCCTCCTACAATGGGTACTCAGCAGCAAAGCAAACTCTGCCCTTTGACACTGCGTGGTTACCAGAGGCCAACCAGCCACCAAAACATCCTTCAACATATTTTCTAATAAATTTTTCATGAGCTTCAAATGTCTTTTCATCAATATTCACAGAATACAAGTTCTTGCCATTGTACCCTTGCAATTACAGTCGACAAGTCTATTTTGCAAGGGGCACTAGGTTACAAGAAAATAATTAAGAGATTATTTATTTCTTTCTTTCTCTTGTCACCTC